>NC_029790.2:28604680-28625273 GCF_000816755.2 Arachis ipaensis | reverse complement strand
GTTGTGATCATCAACAATGGCGCCAAAGACTTGGAGCTCTCAAACATGAATCACACTTTGTCACAATTCCGCACAACTAACCAGCAAGTGCACTGGGTCGTCCAAGTAATAAACCTTACGTGAGTAAGGGTCGATCCCACGGAGATTGTCGGCTTGAAGCAAGCTATGGTCATCTTGTAAATCTCAGTCAGGCAGATTCAAATGGTTATGGAGTTTAAGGTGATGAAAATAAACATAAAATTAAGATAGAGATACTTATTAAGATGAACCGTCAGTTGTCCAAACTCGAACAATCCCCGGCAACGGCGCCAAAAACTTGGTGCACGAAGTTGTGATCATCAACAATGGCGCCAAAGACTTGGAGCTCTCAAACATGAATCACACTTTGTCACAATTCCGCACAACTAACCAGCAAGTGCACTGGGTCGTCCAAGTAATAAACCTTACGTGAGTAAGGGTCGATCCCACGGAGATTGTCGGCTTGAAGCAAGCTATGGTCATCTTGTAAATCTCAGTCAGGCAGATTCAAATGGTTATGGAGTTTAAGGTGATGAAAATAAACATAAAATTAAGATAGAGATACTTATGTAATTCATTGGTGGATTTCAGATAAGCGTATGAAGATGCTTTGTTCCCCTTGAACCTCTGCTTTCCTATTGCCTTCTTCCAATCATTTATACTCCTTTCCATGGCAAGATTTATGTTGGGCATCACCGTTGTCAATGGCTACATCCCATCCTCTCAGTGAAAATGGTCTTGATGCTCTGTCACAACATCGGCTAATCAGCTGTCGGTTCTCGATCATGTCGGAATAGGATCCATTGATCCTTTTGCGTCTGTCACACGCCCCACAATCGCGAGTTTGAAGCTCGTCACAGTCATTCCTTCCCAGATCCTACTCAGAATACCACAGACAAGGTTTAGACATTCCGGATCTCAGGAATGACTGCCATTAATTCTAGCCTATACCACGAAGGTTCCAATCTTAGATTAGAAACCCAAGAGATATGCATTCAAGCTTGTTTGCATGTAGAACGGAAGTGGTTGTCAGTCACGCGTTCATAGGTGAGAATGATGATGAGTGTCACGGATCATCACATTCATCAAGTTGAAGAACGAATGAATATCTTGGAGAAGAAATAGACTTGAGTTGAATAGAAAAACAATAGTACTTTGTATTAATTCATGAAGAACAGCAGAGCTCCACACCTTAATCTATGGTGTGTAGAAACTCCACCATTGAAAATACATAAGAACAAATAGTGTAAGCATGGCCGAATGGCCAGCCTCAAAGGTCTATGGACTAAACGTCCCAAGATGTGTATAAATACAATAGCAAAAGGTCCTTTTTATAGAAAACTAGTAGCCTAGGGTTACAGAAATCAGTAATTAATGCAGAAATCTTCTTCTGGGCCCACTTGGTGTGTGCTTGGGCTGAGCATTGAAGCTTCCATATGTAGAGAATTTTCTTGGAGTTAAACGCCAGCTTTTGTGCCAGTTTGGGCGTTTAACTCCAACTTTTGTGCCAGTTTTGGAGTTAAACGCCAGAATTCTTGAGCTGACTTGGAACGCCTGTTTGGGCCATCAAATCTTGAGCAAAGTATGAACTATTATATATTTCTGGAAAGCCCAGAATGTCTACTTTCCAAAGCAATTGAGAGCGCGCCAATTAGACATCTATAGCTCCAGAAAATCCACTTTGAGTGCAGGGAGGTCAGAATCCAACAGCATCTGCAGTCCTTTTTCAGCCTCTGAATCAGATTTTTGCTCAGGTCCCTCAATTTCAGCCAGAAAATACCTAAAATCACAGAAAAACACACAAACTCATAGTAAAGTCCAGAAATATAATTTTTAAATAAAAACTAATAAAAATATAATAAAAACTAATTAAAATATACTAAAAATATACTAAAAACAATGCCAAAAAGCGTATAAATTATCCGCTCATCACATACCAACCACCATATCAACCATGCTTAGAGCCACCACCATTCCCACACCAATACTCCCAAGAACCACAAAGTTCATACACACCACCTCAAGAATTTCACCAACATGAACCACCTTCTAATTACAACAACCTTCCCTCAAACAATGAACCCTCTCTTCCACCACCACCTCCCGATGAAGCCCTCACGCTAGACTTAAGAGATCTTGAATCTTATATCTTAAGGCAACACGAGGAGGATGAAAAGAAGTTTAAGGAGTTGAGAGCTAAGATGGCTATCATGGTAGAAGCCATTGGTAACATAGTCTCATCCCGCCTAAGCCTATGCGATCAAAGAACTCCTATTGTTGAATATGGAGAAGCAACCAAAGAGCTTAGTAAGGGAGTGACTTTGAAGCTCCAAGGTGAGGAAGAGGAGTTAAAGCAAGAAATGCAACAAGAGGAGGATGTAGAGATTATTGAACAAAAGGAAGTCGTGGTTGGAGCTTTAGGATATGTTGAGTACATAGAGGAATCACAAATTGAAGAGCCTTCTTCCATGGAGTTCGAAGTTGATGTTGAGGAGGAGAGTGCACAACCTTCAAGGAACAATGTGATTGGAGAATTGGAAGAAGTGTTCCAAGCAACAAGCCCTCCTATTTATGATGATTCCGAATCAACATATGATCCTTTTGAGCTTAATGAGTCCTTCCCCAATATGCTTGGAATTGATGATGAGGTATACTTCACTAAGCCTCCTATCTATGATGAGAGTGATGTGGAAGAGGTAGAAGAACTTGGTGAAGAAGAATGTGAACTTGAGGAAGCTTGGCAAGAGGTAGAACTTGAAAAACCTTGCCAAGTGGTGGAAGCCTCTAGAAGAGGATGGACGGGAGTGGAGCACGCCTTGTCAAGATCATTGGGAATTCCTCCACCTAGGTTGTCATCTATTCCTTCATTTGAGTGGGTAAAACTTCTAACTCTTAGCTTTATTATCCCACTTGAATATGGTTTGCTTGAGACGGATGACCAACTTAGGGTGCTTTGTGGAATTAAGCGTAAGAGGAGGATGTTTAGTGGTTGGCGTTGTAAGTCTAGGCTCATTATGGTGAAAAGCTCAAAATTGAGGAGCATGAATTGGTGTAGTGCTCAATTGGATGGGTCTAGGAGGGTAGTTTGGTGCCTTCTTCAGAATTCATCTCTCTTGCCACCCAGAGGAAATCACCATGATCAACTCAAAGACGGGTGTGAAAACAAAGTGTGGGATCCTGGATCGCATTTGGAAGATCAACTTTGGGAGCCTATGGTTTGTGAAGAACTCCATCAAAGCTTGGAGTTATTAAATTTGAATGATGAAGCACAATGGAAGTCCAAGCATTGGTGGATGTTCAAGGATGGATTCAAGCACAAGCCACCTTGATGAGGAGATCCCCATAAGTCCAACTTAAGGACAATAAACAAAAGTGCTAGGTGGGAGACAACCCACCATGGTAAACTCTTTCCTTTTTCTCTTTTGTATATATTGGTAAAATAGGTTTAATTCCTTGTTTTGATTGCTTAGTTGAGTTTATTTGGGAATCTAGTAGGTTAAATAAGGTTTTATGATGTTTTGGTAGCTGTTTGGAGGTTTGGAATGCTTGCTTTGGTGTAAAAACATAGAAAAATTTTGAAAAACAGAGCACCATCCAGCACACGCGTGCTTCATGCGTACACGTGAGTCAAGCCATTTCGACCATCCACGCGCACGCGTCATGTATGCGTATACGTGGATTGAATTTTTCCACTTCCCATACATTCACCCGAGAGTTGTGCCTGAAGTGTGCCAACTTTGTGCCCCAGGGCACGCGCACGCGTACCTTGCGCGTACGCATCGACTCTCTGCTTTGCCATGCACGCGTACGCGTCGCTTCCATTTCATCAATCCACGCTTACGTGCACATGATGCGCACGCGTGGATTGCTCTGTTTCACCCACCTTCTTTTCTTCTCTTCTTTCCATTCCTTTCCTTCTTCTCTTTTCTCTTTTTTTCTTTCCACCTTTCAAACATCATCCAACACTACCAAACACCATGTAACACCATTTCTTTTAGTTAGTTAGTTTAATTTTTGTTTTTCATTATAAGTGTTGGATTACTAATCTTGTCTACTATTTACTGCTGCTTAGTACTAATAGGATGTTATCTTAACATCATTATAGTTAATTGTCATTGTTGGATTTCTTTGTTGAGGGTGTATTTGGTTATTGGGTTTGGAATTTTTTATGTTTACCAAGTACATGGTACATTGCCTTCATGCATCTTAACTCTTTGAATTGCATGTTTTGGCCACCATGCATTCATCATCTATTGTTAGGCAATTGTACATTATCAATGCATTTTTTTAGGATGCTTATTCTAATTGATCATCACCTATTTCATGCATTGAGATTGTGGAATTGAGAAATTGGATCGAAAGCTTACCTAATGACATATTTTTGAGCTTTTCAAGCTTTGTGGACCATGCTTGCTATGTGATTGATTTTTGACTTCTATATCCTTTTTCCTAAGTTCCATAGCATCCATGTGTTTCAACTCTATGTCACTTAGGTGTTGCAACAACTTCAATATGTGTCATTATTTGATGTGTGAGCTCTCTATACCATTTTGTTCATCAAATTTACTTACACATCAATCAATGTCCATGCATTATCCAATTTCATAATTGCTTGATTTTTGCTTGAATGCTTTTATGCTTCTTCACTACTTGTTGGGTTGTTTTAGCCTATGAGTATTTTAAAGTATCTCAAGCACACTAGAATGAGTGAAGTGCATGTTTTCTTTTGTGTAATTGTGACATAACTTTTTGTACTAGTGTGTGTGTGTATTCTAAACCGCGCGCAATTTTAGAACCCACACACCTATCTTTCATCAATGTCACACCAATTCACTCACTCAATTCTAGTGATTCACCTCATTCCAACAATTCACGCTTCCTAGCTTTTGTATGTTTTCATCTTACGGTGTTTATTTTTTTTATCATGATCGATGCACCATAAGCAAAAATAGAAGCGAGAGGAAGAACACGCAGCAATCGGTTGACCTACCAGATGAAGGTGGCAACTCGGAGAGTCGCCGTACCCCCTTGCTCATTTAGTGCACCGAGGACGGTGCAAACTTTTAAGTGTGGGGAGGTCGTTCGACCACTCGGCATTTTTGGGAAACAAGTTTCTAATCCCAACACTTTTGTATTTCATTTTAGGATTTTTAGTTGCGTTTTCTCATTTTGCATATGTATATATTAATCTTAGTCAAAATCATGATATTTTCCAAGGATTTTATCTATAGGGCACCCCGGGCACCCCAATTGATTGAAAAATTTTTTTTTAGAACTTGCTTGAATTATATACTTTGTGGATCATGTTTTGAGCTAAAAACACAAGCATGTAAATTTTGAGCCTTAATTGTGTGGTTACATCATACATAACCACTTACTTTCCTTCTTGTGTGCATTATTCTCTTCCTATGATTGTAATCCTTGATTTGTTTGATTCTTTATGTCCATTATTTTGTGTATACATGCATTTGTATGATTGAGGCCATTGTTCAAATAGCTCACTTACCCAAATAGCCTACCTTTTATCTTCTATTGTTAGCCAATTTTGAGCCTATGCTTAACCCATTTGTTCTTAATTGTAGCACATTACAAGCCTAAGTGAAAAACAATAAATGTCCTTAGTTTGGATCTTTGATTAGCTTAGGCTAGTGAGAGTGTTCATCATTTGATTTTGGAAAAGTTAGGAACATTGGGTAGAGATAAAAGTGTGTTTACGTTTTTGTTGAAAAATCTTGGGAATTGGGTACATACTCATGTATTAATCATGTGTAAACCATATGCATTGATGTTCTTGTATATATTTTAGTTTGAAAAAAAAATGAGAAAAACAAAAAGAAAATATATATATATATATATATAAAAGAAGAAAAAGAAAATATATAGAAAAGAAAGAAAAAGAAAAGCAATAAAAAGGGGACAAAAATGTCCCAAAGTTCAAAGTTCAATAAAAATCAATGCATATGGGTAGTGATAAAAAAAAAGAGAACGTATGAGTGTGTGGAAAAGTGAAGAATGGGTAGTTAGGTTTGTTTAGAATTGTATAGGTTGTCATAGTTAGGTGAGAAGCTTAAGTTAATCAAAGATTCAAATTTCAAGCTCACTTGACCATATGCACCCTACCTTAACCCTAGTCCCATTACAACCTATGGGAAAGGCCTCATGATATTTGTATGCATGCATAAAGTAATTGTTGATTGTTAGATGAAAAACAAATATTGGAAAGCATGATTAGGGAGAATCGAGTGAATCAACCCCATACACTTGAGTGCCTAGAGCGGATACACATCCAGCGAGGGTTCGATCACTCAATTACATGTTTCCACCCATGATCATCTTTTCTTGCAAGTTTGTAAAATATTTCAACGATTCAATCCAATTGTGGTTTTCTTTGATTGCTATTGCCTTAGCCCTTGTGCTTGCATGTGTATTCTTGGAGATTGATTTATTTTGACTGAGCCATTGCATTCATATAAATAGGTTGCATATAGATAGATTGCATTTAGTCAGTTTGCATTGAATAAATGTTCATACCCCTTGCATCTTTCTTGATTTTAGCATGAGGACATGCTTAGTTTAAGTGTGGGGAGATTTGATAAACCCCAATTTCGTGGTTTATCTTGTGCTTATTTTAGGGGATTTTATCACCTTTTTCCACATTTATTCAATGAAATAGCATGATTTTGTAATTCTCCCTTGAATTGTGCTTAAGTGTAAAACATGCTTTTTAGGCCCTTAAATTGGTGATTTTAATTCACTTTAATTCCATTCGATGCCTTGATGTGTTTGTTCAGTGATTTCAGGTTCATAAGGCAAGTATTGGATGGAAGAAATAAGGAGAAAAGCATACAAAGTGGAGAATGCATGAGGAAACAAGATTTGGGAATGCATCGATGGGCGTGCACACGTACAAGGCGCGCACACGCAGAAGTGGCTTCGTATAGAGACGCGCACGCGTACATGACGCGTACGCGTGGATGAAGAAACAGCCAATCGACGCGCACGCGCACATGGCGCGTATGCGCCGATACTCACACGTGACCCACTTATAGGCAAAACGCTGGGGGCGATTTCTGAGCTATCCAGGCCCAAATCCAACTTATTTCTGAGTGTATTTCATGCAGAATTGAAGTCCAAGCAAGGGGGAGCAATTGTTTGAAGTCTTTGCATCATGTAGCTTAGTTTCTAGGGAGAGAAGCTCCATCTTCTCTCTAGAATTAGGGTTCCTAGGATTAATTGCATCATATATCCATGTTTAATTCCTTGCTTTCATCTTGTTTCTTCTAAATTTTCATGCTCTAGTGATGTGATCTTCTTGTTCCCTCTTCTTAATTTTCCTTTTCATGCCTCTTTGTTTAGGATTGATGAACACTTGTTGGATTTAGATTTTCTATTAATATAATTGATGTTTGATGTCTTTTATTACGAATTCGAGTTGTTGATCTTGTCTCCTTGCAATTTGTAGTTGGTAGATTTTACTATTTCTTGTCATTTATTATGCTTTCCTTTTATGCCTTCGAAGTGTTTGACAAAATGCTTGGTTGGATGTTAGAGTAGATTTTGAGCATTCTTGGCTTGGAAAGAGTAATTAGGCAATCTTGAGTCATGAAAACCCAACTTATGTTGGTAATCTAGAGTTGTTAGCTAGTATGATTTCCATTGACTCTAATCTCTTGCTAATTCAATTAGTAGGTGATTGGGACTTTTGGATTGAGATTTGCTAGTCTTATTAGACTTTCACCAAGTATGAGAATAACATGATACCTTCCTCCATCATCGGGGATGACGTAATAAGATAAATTCTTGTTTATCATTGTGATATGATTGATTAGTCTTGTTTGACGTTTTCCCTATGTGAAGATAACATGATACCTTCTTCTATTTGTTGGAGTTTACTAAATAGGGTGAATTAATCATTGTATGACTAGGATATAAAGCCTATATTCTCAATCTTTGCCATGAATGTCTCCCTTTATTACTTGCTTTCTTTAGTTACTTGCTTGATTTAATCTTCTTGTCATTTAAATTCTTGTCCATTTACTTTCTTGCCCCTTTATCAATCATACCCCCTTTGTTCCTTCATAGCCAATAAGCATACACTTCATTGCAATTCCTCATGAGACGACCCGGAGTCTAAATACTTCGGTTAATTCTTATTTGGGATTTGTTCTTTGTGACAACCAAAATTCTTGATGTGAGAATTGTGTGTTGGTGTAGAACTATACTTGCAACGAGAATTAATTTTGAGAAATTCTATACCATCACAACAAATCTCGTTCATCAGTGTGCCACAAACCGAAATCCAGTCAATTTTAGAGGCCTACCAGTTGATAGATGATAATTGCTCGATGGTTTAGAATTTCTCTAGTTGAAATAAGAACTTCGTTGTAAGCATAGCTCCAAACCAACAAACAATTCTCACATAAAAAATTTTGGTTGTCACAAAGAATAAACCCCAAATAAGAATTAACCGAAGTATTTAGACTCTGGGTCGTCTCACAAGGATAGCAATGAAGTGGTTAGTTATTGGCTATGAGAAAGCAAGGGGGAGTTTGATTAACAAGAGGGCAATAAAATAAATGGCAAGAAAAGTAAATCAAACAAGCAATTAAAAGAAGCAAGATAAGGGACTCTTGGCTAAGACTTAGGTAATTGAGATCAATATCCTTGTCACAATTCAAACATTGATAATTATGTGGAACCGAGCTCATTAGGTCTACCCACTAAAGCCTTAAGTACGTAATGTCTACTTCTAGGCTTAGAGTATGTCAAATGGCTTGATCAACATCAATCCATAAGTCCCAACCTAGCTACTAATTGACTTAGTAGTAGGCTAGAGTCAATGATTATCAAATTGATCCCCAAGGGTTCTATAATTAACAATTCAACAAAGCCCAAGGACTCAAGATCACTCAATCCCCTTAGCCTAGGCCAAGGGTCAAGAGAACTACTCAAAAACTATAGGAAGCATTATATCAAACACCTAATGTGCAATAAAAGTAAACATTACAAAATGCTAAAATTAAGGAGAACCATAACTATCATAAGCAAGAACTCAACAATAGCAAGCAAGATCAACATGAAAGAAACATCAACATCAAATTGTATTAATTGTAAACCAAATCCAACATGAGTTCATAATCACAAAGGAAGACAAAATGAGAAATTAACATTACAACTAAAGAGATCAAGACATAGACATGAGAAATTATAAAAGAAGCAAGATGAAAGCAAGGAATTAAACATAGATCTATAACAATTTAACCTAATCCTAACCTAATTCTAGAGAGAAGAGGGAGCTTCTCTCTCTAGAAAACTAACTAAAGGCTCATGTTGACTAACTAATTGCTCTCCCTTTGCTTGGACTTCAATTCTGCATGAAATACACTCAGGAACAAGTTGGAATTAGGCCTGGGCAGCTCAAAAATCGCCCCAGCGTTTTGCCTTTAAGTGGGCCACATGTTGGTATCGGCGCGTACGCGCCATGTGCGCATACGCGTCGATTGGCTATTTCTTCATCCGCGCGGACGCGGCATCTATGCGTGCGCGTCTCTATGAAAAATCACTTCTGCGCATGCGCGCCTTGTACGTGTGTGTGCCCATTGATGCATTCCCAATCTTTGTTTCTTCATGCATTCTCCACCTTGTATGCTTTTCTCCTCATTTCTTCCATCCAACACTTGCCTTATGAACCTGAAATCACTCAACAAATACATCAAGGCATCGAATGGAATCAAAGTGAATCAAAATCACTAATTTAAGGGCCTAAAAAGCATGTTTTTACATTTAGGCACAATTCAAGGGAGAATTACAAAACCATGCTATTTCATTGAATAAATGTGGGAAAAGGTGGTAAAATCCCCTAAAATAAGCACAAGATAAATCACGAAATCAGAGTTTATCACCACTCTTCTGAGAGTGGTGGATACTTTGGTCCTCAAAGAACTGCTAGAAAAATTTTAGACTACAGATTTTGGTGGCCCACACTTTTTAAGGATGCTAATATTTTCTGTGACGCTTGCCACTAATGCCAAAGGTTTGGAAATATATCCAAAAGGGATGAGATGCCCCAACAACTTATGTTGTTTTGTGAGATTTTTGATGTTTGGGGTATTGACTTCATGGGTCCATTTCCAAACTCAAATGGTTTCTTATACATTTTGTTAGCTGCGGATTATGTTTCTAAATGGGTGGAAGCAATTCCTACGCATACTGATGATGCTAACATTATTGTTTCTTTTGTTAGAAATAATATTATTTGTCTCTTTGGATCACCACGAGCAATCATTAGTGATAAAGGCTCTCATTTTTGTAACAGAAGAATGATAGGGTTGCTGAAGAAACATGGCATTATTCACAAGGTGGTGATGGCTTACCATCCCCAAACCAATGGACAAGCCGAGGTGTCCAATAGGGAGATCAAGCGCATACTAGAGAAGATTGTAAAATCTCATCGGAGGGACTGGAGCTCTAGGCTTGGAGATGCGCTCTAGGCTTATCGGACTGCATATAAGACACCCATCGGCATGAGTCTGTTCTGCCTAGTCTACGAAAAGGCTTGTCATTTTCCGGTAGAGGTGGAACACAAAGCTTACTGGGCTGTGAAGGAATGCAACTCAGGATTGGAAGGAGCCGGAATTGAAAGGAAGTTGCAACTAGAGGAATTGGAGTGCCTTCAACTAGAAGCGCATGATAACTCGAGGCTCTACAAGGAAAAGGTGAAGGCGGTCCATGACAAAAATATCAAGAGTAGAAAGTTTAGAGCTAGGGATCAGGTCCTTCTCTACAACTCAAGGTTGAGGTTACAGGTAAGCTGAGGTCAAGGTGGGATGGGCCTTACGTTGTGGAGAAGGTGGAACCGTATGGAGTTGTCCACCTAAGTCACCCCTCAAGCCCCACCTTCTTCAAAGTCAATGGCCACCATTTGAAGCTGTATTGTGTGAAGATGAAGAACAACAAGGAGCTGGAAATCTTCCTCTTGAAGGATCCAGCAAGGGACGAGAACTGAGCTTATGGACCGTCCAACTTAAGGACGTTAAAGAAAAGTGTTAGATGGGAGGCAACCCACCATGATATGATCTTCCCTTTTTATTAGTCTATTTTATTTATGTCAGTGTTAATTTCCAATTCTGCATGTTTACCTTTACTTTGCTTTATAAAAAAATGTGCATATGACGCGCATGCATCCTATGGAGGTTCGCTCTCAATTAAAATGAACAGAGAGTTAGGCTAGAACTGTGCGAGAGGGGTGCCTGGCGCACAAGCCACCCCACGCATACGTGTGATCCACGCATACGCGTCACCTGTAATTTTGTCAATCAACGCGTGTACGTCAGCGACACGCACACGTGGTGTGAAAATCTGCGTAAACTGTTGATTTGAACAGAGAGTTGTGCGGGCATGATGCTGGAACTGTGTGTTTGGCACGACGAGTGGTCACGCGTATGCGTGACCGACGCTTATGCATCACTCAATTTTTTCCACCCACGCGTACGCATGGGCGACGCATGCGCGTCATAAGCACCGCGTCACTTAACTCAGCGCGCCGCCTAGATTTCTTCTCTTTCACTCTTCTCTTCTTTCTCTAATCCTAATTCTTCTTCTTTCTTCTTCTCTCTTTCCCCCTTCCTTCTTATTTCTTTCTTCTTCTTCTTCTTCCCACCACTACCACCGGCGGACTACCACCGAAAACCACCACCTCCAGTAGCCACAATTTCCTTTCCTTTTCTTCTTCTCTTCCTACTCTTCTCTCATTCTTACTCCCATTTATTCTCCTATTTCCATCTTCTCTTTAAGGTTCCTTTTCTTCCTCTCTTCTACTTTTTCATTCTTCTTTTATTTATTGCATTTGACTATTTTATTTATTTTTAATTTTATATAAGCTTAGTTATTTATAATTTCTTTTTTATCCTTCTACCTTGCATTTTTATGTTGGTGTTGGAATTTTATTTGGGTGATTATGTTACTATATCTTAGCCTGTATGTGCTGTGTGGTGTGTTTTGACAATTAGTATCTTATTTTGGGTCTCATATACACTTGGATTGATTACCTTACTTCTTATTTTTAATTTGCACACCAAGTATTTGTGAAAAAGCTCTCATGGTATTTTAAATTATTTTCTATTTTATTCTTTCACCTTGATGCCTCTTTTTTACAACCCTTGCAATCCATGTGTATTGAGTTTATTATTTATTAATTGTCTTTAAATGTTCTCATTATTTTATTGCATGTGACTCTTATTGTTGATATTGATGCTTGAGCTATTCTTCTCATGCTTGTTACTTGCATGCTTTTATCCCTCTTGTATCTAGTTGTTATGATATGCCTTCATAATTTTACTTGATGTCTTACTTGCATGTTGTAGCTACCATGTATTTAAGACACTATCTTTTTATTTGGCATTTATTCTTACTTAGACTCTCTTACTCCGGTGTTTAACTCTCTATATTTGACATTCCTTCTATTTCTTCCTTTTTTAGGATGGCCACCAAGAAAGGAAAAGAAAAGGCTTCTGACAAGACACGGGCGAAGAGGGGAACTAAAAGAGCACCGGCTAAGGCGCAACCGTCCACAAGATCCAAGCCACCTACTAAGAGGGTGAAGAGGACCATCCGAGTTGATGAAGCGGAGAAGGCATTTCCCGCATAGGACTCCGCACGGTTCACTAACCATTACTGTGAGCGGATGTTCCCCGTCTTAGCAGAGAGAAGCTATCATAATGAGCACCTCTTCATTCTTCCAGCACATTTCATTGACTTAGTGGTGCGCCGCATTGAAAAGAGACAGTTGGGATTCTTAAGAAGGCAGCCGTGAGAAGCCAATCTCTCTTGGATAGTTGAATTCTACTCCAATTATCACTCGTCTACACTGCAGTCTGTTTATGTTTGCCAAAAGCAAGTCCCTATCTCCGAAGGTACCATTCAGAGAGTACTTGATCTCTTACCTAGCCTGGAGGGGTTGGATGCCTATCAAGAGGCCCAGCTTGAGCGCCAGACATACTAGTTTGACTGGGACAACGTCCTTGGAGTCATCGCCTAACCTGACAGCAACTAGATCTATGGACAACACTGGACTCGACCCAAGGGTATCTCTGCCCAAGCACTCACCTTAGAGGCTCGCGTGTGGGCACAGATCATGTCCCACTACATCTTTTCGAGCACTCGTGAGTCCACTTTCACTACTGACATGGCCGTCCTCGTCTGGTGCATTCTCACAAAGCAACCTCTCAACTTGCCCCGACTCATCCGACAGGCTATAGGCCGAATGCAGATCGCGGGCAACCTACCTTTTTCCGTATTGGTTATAGACTTGGTATCTGCAGCGGGAGTCTCCTATCAGATTGGGGATACGAGGGCCATGATTCCTAAGAATGATGAATTTGTCCCGAATGGGAAGTATATCAGACCTCCAGCACCATCTGTGAGCCGGACTGAAGGCCCGTCCTTCGACGCCCTTTCACCTTCCGCTCCACCATCATCTACACCACCACCCACCAATCAGTTGCTACTTGAGATCATTGAGAGGTTAGACCAGCAAGGCCAGCGGATTGAGCAAATGGAGCACCGCAACAAGCGCCGATACAACTACTTGAAGGAGCTCGTTGTTAGTACTCACCCACCTTCGGAAGAGACCGATACACCGGACTCCACTTCACATGATAGCATGGAGAGCCATGACAAGCTGGACAGTAGAAGTGATGATCCCAGCCCCACTTTGCTCATCACTAATGGCACGGAGGACCGTGCCAAGCTTTGAGTGTGGGGAGGTTGGTAATTGACTTCTGAAGGTAACATCTCTCTCTCAACACTAATATTTTATTTTTTCTTTTGTTAGATAGGATAACTTGCATGAGTAGTAGTTGCTTGCATTTAGGTACTACTTGGTTGAAGTGATAAATTTTTTTTCAAGATAATATTTTAGAGCATTTCACTAATTTGAATTAAAATTTTTGATAAACTTGTTTGAAGATATTTAATTTGGAACATGGTTTTAGAGCTCGAACACACAAAACCAGTGAGATTTTGAACCTAGTTGCATTTTATTAACCAATGTTTATTTTGGTGTGTGTTGTTCTCTCTAAAATTGTGATCTATATTTTGCTTGATTCTATATTTCCATGGTTTAATGTATGCATACACTTATGTGATTGAGGCCTTATTTCACTTAGCTCACATATCCATATGGCCTTACCCTATCATTACCCTTTGCAACCCCATGTTGAACCTATTTTATCCCATTTATTCTTTATATTAGCATATCACTAACTCTAAGTGGAAAACAATAAATGTCCCTAATTTGAATCCTTGATTAGCTTAGACTAGTGAGGTATACATGAATTAAGTGTGGAAAAATTGAATTGGGGAATATATGTTAGAAAATTGGGTATTTTATATTCTTATGTGAAAATGTGAATATGGTTGGGCACTTGTTCATGCATCTAATATTTTAATCATATGCCTTCTTTATGCATATTAAAAAAAAAAGAGAAAAAAAAAAGAAGAAGCAATAAAAAGGAGACAAAATACCCCAAGTGAAGTAATTAAATTAGTACATATGATTTGTATTCAAAAGACATTAAGGTGCATGAATTTGTGACAAAAATAATCAATGGGTAGTAGGTTTTGCATTGTAATGACTTGGAATGTCTTAGGTTAGGTGAGAAGTTTAGGTTAATCAAGGATTCAGATTTTAGTCCACTTAACCAAATACATTCCTACATTGACCCTAATCCCATTACAACCCTTGAAAAGACCTCTTGATATGTGTATTGTGCATTAAATTGTGTTGATTGGTAGAAGAAAAGCAAGCCTTAGAAAGCAAGATTAGTAGAGAACTGAGAGAATCGACCCTTAAACACTTGAGTGATTAGAGTGTATACACTTCCAGTGAGGGTTCAATGCTTGACTCTGTATTCCCGGCTTTCATGAGCTGTCTTCTTGCAAGTTTACTTGTACTTTGTTTTGTGATCCAAATTAGTAGAATCTAGTTTATGTTTGTCTTGGAGAATTTGTTTACTTTTAACCAAGTAGGTAGAAGCATTTTCGCATGTAGTTGCATTCATATAGATAGGTTGCATTGCATGAGTCCCACCTTTTTCCCTCAACTCTTTTGGTCTCCTTAAGCTTAGCATGAGGACATGCTAATGTTTGAGTGTGGGAAATTTTGATAAACCACGATTTTATGATATATTTTAGACTGAATTGAGTGGGTTTTGTCAACTATTCTCACACTTATTCATATAAATTTCATGTTTTTCATTTCCTTCCCAATTTTGTGCTATGATTGAAAACATACTTTCTAAACGTTAAAATTGTTAATTTTTAATTCTCCTTTATTACCATTTGATGCCGTGATGTGTTTGTTAAGTGTTTTCAGGTTTACAGGACATGAATGGCTTAAAGGATGAAGATGAAGCATGTTAAAGTGGAAGGAACACAATAAACTAAAGAGCTAAGAAGCAAGGAGCGATGCGCACGCATGGCTGATGCGTGCGTGTGATTTGGAGCGTTTTGTAGCGACGCGTATGCGTGAGCGACGCATACGCGTGACCAGCATAGAAGTCCAGCGACACGTACGCGTGACCGACGCGTACGCGTGACAGAGCGTCACGTGCTGCACTTATCAGAACTCACTGGGGGCAATTTTTGGGCTGATTTGGACCCATTTTTAAGCCCAAAAACACAGACTAGAGGCAGGGGTAGAGGGAGACTAAAGACACTTCACTTTCACTTTAGTTTTAGTTTTAATTTTGAACTATGGAGAGAAAACACTTACTTTTCTCTAGTATTTGATGTTCTTAGTTTTGCTTTGAATTAGATCTAGAGAGAGCTACTACTACCTTCCATTGAAGTCAATTTCCTCTAGTTTTCTTTTCTAATTTCTTTATTACTCTTTTCTATTTGATTATTTTGCTTCATGTTTGGATCTTGTCACCCTTCAATTCAATTAATGCATTGAATTATTTTTATGTTTAATTTTATTGCTTGTTTAATCCTTGTTAATTAATTGTCAGTGTCAATTTTAATTTTATTAATTTATTATAATCACCATGTCTTTTAATTACTCCCATTATATGTTATTGAAAATGGCATTCATGTTAATAGAGTAGAGCTCCCAACTTGGCTTAGGAGTTGACTAATTGGAAACCCTTGAGTTGTGATACTCAAGTGTAATATGTAATTAGAAATTTCTGGCTAACTTAATTTTCACCAACTCTAGTCCTTCTCCCTGAAGTGACTAGGACTTGTGAGCTAGACCTAGTGATACCCACTTGGGAAAGACAACAAGGATAGAAACTCCAATTATCTCTCCTAACCAAGGTTTTTAATTTCAAATACATAACACCCCTTGCTATTATTTGTTGCTTTAATTCCTAGCCATTTAATTTCCCGTTCTCCAATTCTAAAATTTCTTAGAAAAATCCTGATCAATAATGTGCATCATTGTGTCAACTCTTTGGAAAACGACACGAGATTCTACTCCCGGTTATTTATTTTTAATTGTGACACACTTTTAAATTGATAGTAGAATTTTCGTCGGTTAAGACCATACTTGCAACGCCAATTTTATCAAAAATTCTTAACCGACGTTTTTCCCCCCATCATTGCTTTCTTAACATGCAATGCTCTTTGGCTTTCTCAAACTTTCTTGAATATTTTACAATTTTTTTCTTTATATTTTGAGTTGGTGTTCTTGGATTTCTTACTTTTGGAATTATGATAATATTGGTACTCCTTTGATTTTACTACTAGTGTTGAGTATTTTTGTTGTTGATATTCATGTGATCTTGATATTCACTCTATTTTGTTGTTGTTGTTGTTCTTTTTTTTAGGACTTATTTCTTTTTGTTGTCATGCTTCGTGTGAAACTCGCTGAGATAGTAGATAGTGACCTAGAGGACTCTAATAACAGTTTGGATACTGACTCTCCTGTGGATGATATAGACGATGTTCCTAAAGACTATGCCATTGGATTTTCTGAATCTGTCCTCTAACCTTGGGTTAAATCATCAGACAACGGGGCTACTTTTGTGGATCCTATTCTCATTAAAAATCCTTTTCTAGACCCTCCTTCCTTTGGCTCGTTATTAGATACAGATAAAACTATGAAACCCGACTTTGATTCTTCAGATTGTAGAGTTTTAAGTGAATTTGTTGAGAAGCCTTCATATCAAGTGGGTCCTGCTTTACTTCGTTCTCCGCTGAAGTGCCAAGAATTTCTATGGACATCTTTTAAATCTGAAGCAGCTACCCACGTGAACAAGGTTTGACAGAAGTGGGTATTCACAGTATTGTTTAAAGAGGGTGATGATTTTGTGAGGAGATTGAAGTTTGCTAGTGTTGCTGAGGCTATCCACACATCCGCAGATTGGTTGTTCTCTACCAGCTATTATCATAATTGATTCTCATCACTTCTTTACTTTGTTGCTATATATTGAAGAAGGACTAATTGATTTCTTCTTGGCAGGCTTAGGTGTTCAACGAAGTGGATATGATATGAGTTTACTTTGGTAGAGGTGGTACTCTCAGACTCACACTTTCCTAACTTCTTGAGGTGAGTTTTCACCCACTTTAGAAGATGTTGTGGTTCTTCTTCAACTGCCGGGGTTTAGCTGTGTGGATCTCACTCTTCTTCGCCCAAACTCTGATCTACTTAAACTTGCGAGACATCTTCAAATAAGTTTAAGTGATTCTGGTCGATATGCAAAAGAGTTGTCCAAGAGTAGGCGTGTCAAGAAATTTTCCTCCAAGGATAAGCATCCAAAGACCTGTGGGTCCTCCATGGAAAAAGAGGTGGTTGGCGAGAAGCAAGATTCCAAAAGGAAGAATATTACTGTTAATTATTTTTACTCTAATTGGTCTTGTTATTTGTTTGGTGATTTCCTCAATGGTGAGTTTGTCGCTGCTCTTGTTGTTCCTTCAGATCTTAGGGAAGCTGCTTTCATAGCTTATTGGTTAAGTAAATATGTGTTTTTGGGATTGGGGATTAATATATGAGCCATGGGGTGTTTCTCTTAGCTTGCTTAATCGCTGGAGGAGAACATTTGCCACTGGCTTCTCTCTATCTGGGCAGTTTATATATGCGGCTTGATCAATTTTCTGAGCAGCTCAAAATTGCTCATGGTCGCTTTCCGGTATTAGTTTTTATTGATGAAATATTTCTTCAACTCTTTCAAAATTGTTAGACTTTATGCATTAATGCCAACTCGAAGGAACACACCGATGTAAATGAATTTATGGACGTCCTAACAGGATGTGGTAGCTAAAATTTTTTTCCACCACATGAAACTTATTGTTGGTCTTTATAGGGCCAATTTCTAAGATAGCATTAACACTCCCTCTAGATCTCACACCCATTCCATTAAAAGCATTGAGTCTAACTTGTGTAGGCCTTATCTGACAATCAGAACCTCCAATCTCTAGAAATATATGAGTCGGTGATGAGTATTTTGGTGAAAAATAAATTTCTCCCAAAACACACAAATCTAACCGGCAAGTGCACCGGGTCGCATCAAGTAATAAAAACTCACAGGAGTGTGGTCGATCCCACAGGGATTGAAGGATTGAGCAATTTTAGTTTAGTGGTTGATTTAGTCAAGCGAATCAATATTTGGTTGATGGTTTTGTGACTTGCAGAATTAAATTGCATTGAAGTAAAGAGAATAAGAAATAAATTGCTGAAACTTAAAGAACAAGAAATTAAATGGCAGAAACTTAAAGTGCAAGAAATGTAAATTGCGGAATCTTAAAGTGCAAGGAATGTAAATTGCTTGAAATGTAAAGGGGATTGGGATGTGGATTTGCAGAAATTAAACAAGGAAAAACTAAATTGCATGAAACAATTAATGCTCAGAGCCTTGGGCCATATTCCTTTTGTTTTTGTATTTTCTTTTCTTTCTTTTGTTTTGTTTGCTGCTTCTTGGATCAATAAGTTTTTGAGAATCTCCACAATACTTCTTTGAACTTCATGTCCCGCCTATGAGCTCCCATGCAAGTTTTCACAAGCATGCAACCTCAATACAAAATCATACAACTAGAACCACCACTTCTCCTAATCTTTTGCTTGCCTCAAAATTGTTTAATTCCTCAATCCTTCTTTTCAAAGAACTTTCATGTGATGCATTCTTGAAAATTGAGTGCAAACAAGTTTTGAAGATAAGAATGTTGTGAATGATCAAACATCTTGCTTATTGAATTATAAAGAAAGACTATGCTATGCAGGCAGGGGTAATAAAAAAAAAAACTATGCTATGCAGATAGGCAGGGCATATCAGGATACAATCCAACTTTCAATCACAGCAATATTTGATGTAAAACAATCACTTAACAATACAACCTGTTGGAGTTCACTTGCTTTTTTTCTTCTCATCATCATCATTGCTGTCCTCTAGATTCATCTTTTGTTTCTTTGGTTGATGATGCTTTAATCCTTCCAACAGCTTGTATGGACCTCTGCAATGATATTGAAAGTTGCTTGTTCCCCAAGCACTTGGAAACAATGGTTAATCTGCATGATTTATTTGTGGGCTTTTTGAACTTACTTTGGTGTGGGAACACCAAACTTAGTACCTTGCCAATGGTTAACCATTTGTGATAATTTCTTTTTTTCTTTTTCAAAAGTGATAGAACTGAAAACTAAGAAAAACAGTAAAATGGCTAACTAGTTCATCCAGTATGCTTGAAGCCTACATTATGCAGAAAGTGAGAATATGTGTTTTAATGGGGTTTTGGTGAAACACCAAACTTAGGATCCTGCATTCTCCTTTAGATTGTTTTGGTGTGCAACACCAAACTTAGCTTCTTGCAATATAGATAAAACTGATTAACCTTTTTATTGAAATAGGTATGAAAAGATAGTTACCTCTGGTTGGGTTGCCTCCCAACAAGCGCTCTTTTATTGTCACTAGCTTGAAATCCTTCATCCTCTGATCATGGAAGTTGAGGTCTCTGTTGCCTTTGGTTTCCTCCTCTCACCGTAGGCTTCTCCTTGTTTTCCATAACTGCCTTCCCTTTCAACTCAGCAGCTTTTTCATTGTTCTTCGAGTCATCTTCAGTGGCTCTTAGGGATATATTTCCCTCTCTCTCACCCAGTTTAGCAGGGTTTTGAACCATTTGTTCCATGTACCCTTCAATTCTTTTGAGATATGCCTCTTAGTTTTTCCTTATGTCCTCCTGCTCTATTAATGTCATTTCTTGAATTTTCATAAACCTTTCCATCATCATTTCTAGAACATAGAGTTTTTGGAAGTTTAGGATTGGTTGTGACTGTGTTAATTGTGGTGATTGATGTAAGTCATTTTGGGCAGGTGGTGGGGTAGGATAGGGTTGGAGGTGTGTATATTGGGGTGGTGTGTAGTGATTTTTGTTGGTATGGTGGTGTTTTTGCAGGTTTGGGAAGTTGGGGTTATTATAGTTGAGGTCCCTTTGTTCCTGATGCTGAAATTCCCTAATTCTTAAATAAGAATGTGGTTTCCATGGTGGAAATTGTGTATTCACTGTGGCTGAATGTAGAGAATCAATTTGTCTGGCTATTGATTCCAATTGCTGCTGTGTTTGCTGGTGTAGCTGCTTGTTTTGA
>NC_029790.2:28602052-28604097 GCF_000816755.2 Arachis ipaensis | reverse complement strand
AAGTTAGGGGGCTAACGTTGGCGCAAACTTTTGAAGCCCAGGGGAGAATTTTCAAGTTTCAACGTTAGCCTCAAAGTTAGGGGGCTAACGTTGGCGCAAACTTTTGGAGCCCAGGGGAGAATTTTCAAGTTCCAACGTTAGCCTCCAAGTTAGGGGGCTAACGTTGGGGCTAACTTCTTGCTTCCTGGTTCAATTTCACTTATTCCATTGTCCTCTCTTCACTCCTAGCAATTCCTCTTTGTTTCAACCTTTCTCCAAGCTTTCTTCACCTATCATTAATCAACCAAACTCATCAAAGCTATGCTCAAAATCATGAGATATTCATTCTTTCATAATATGCAACAAATATAGCATAAAACCTCATGAAATGGCATAAATTCGTATATGGTTGGTTCAATCAAGGGAAACATGAAAATCTACTCAATTAGCTTGCTTGTAGCTCAAGAAAGTGCATAATTCTAATGAAAACAAAAGAAAAAGACTAGTTAAAATGGGCTAAGATGACTTGTCATCAGTCGGTATGATATTTACACCCGATCCAGCATCTACCAAGGCCCTTCTAACCTTCATGTTTTTTACCACTGCTTCAATGTACAATGGTTTATTGTGGTAGAACTCTCCATTGAACGAGTCGGGGTCCTGGAACTCCAGGGAATTTGCGTTGGCCTTTGTTAATCTTACGAGCGGAGCATTGACATCCCCAAAATTTTTTTCATGGTTCTGAATGACTCCTATTAGAACTCTAGCCGTCTCTTTCTGAATGTGGGGTTCCAAGGCAGGTTGGTTGAACATGATTCTACACCCTCGAGATTTTAAAAGGCCCATTGTTAATGTGTCTTCATCCAAGGATTCCTCCATGGTGACCATCTCTTCTGCTTTATCTATAATCTCTGTCAGCATTACCTCTCCTTCAACACCTATCATTCCAGCATCATGTTAAGGAAAATAAGTGTTCTTCACACCTTCTTGGTTTTGTTCTCCATTTAGGAGTATCTTTCTTTCCTTTACTTGTGTATGGAATACCATCCTCACCACATAACAATCAGTCAATCATGGCTCTTACTTTGGTGCACCATGTAATACTTTAGGTTTCTCAAGTTTTTAGGTGTTGGTGGCACTCTATCTGTTCTGGGGTTCAATGTTCCATCCTCAAACCACCCATTTACGATAACCATGGCTTGAGCTTTGGAGAGGGGTATCGGAGATGGATGACTATTTCTGTTAGAACCCTAGAATAGGAATACCTTCTGCCCCTACCATCAATAGCACACACCTCTAGAGGAGAAACTTCTTTAGATCTCCTCCTGTTGCACTTCATTGCCTCAGTTATGTCAGATGCTCTCTTTAAAAGTTTAGAGAAGGTGTTTATTGCTACTCATGGAAAGATAAATTTGAGATCGGTCTTCCATATTTCTAATACACTTGTATACCAATTGTAGTTCTGGGAGGATGTCCATGCAAAGTAAAGCTTGATATCTGTATCTCTTGATAAATGCTACCAATCCTTTTTCATGTATCTGTTTCACCCTTCCTAGGTCCATAATGTGCATAGAGGATTCCTCTTATAGGAACCTGTTGCAAAACTCTGTCACTAATTGCTCTCAGGTGTTGATGCTATTGGCTTTTAACTTAGCATACCAAGTGAATGCACTCCTGTCAATGATTTTGAGAACTCTCTGATCTTGAGATCCTGGTGGTTCCTGAACACCCAAAAGTTGTCCAAAAATGACAAGATGTGTTTCATGGCACTTCTGGTATCATCAAACTTGCGAAAAGTAGGCGGTTTATACTCCTTAGGGTACGATTTGCCAAAATATGATGCTCAAATGGTTGACTTATCTTTCAAGTGGGTTTATTGCCTCTCCTTTGTCCTTTAGAATATGTGCCAACTCCTTATGAGTGACGGAGGTGTTCTCGTCTTCCTCCATATGCTCTTGATTCATGAATGGAGGTGGTGAGGGGTCCTATACCTTGTTTGATCCCTAGCCATCATTTCAATAAGCAAAGCTTGTATCTTTGTTTGGTTGTCTATCATATAATTGTAC
>NC_029790.2:28600695-28602016 GCF_000816755.2 Arachis ipaensis | reverse complement strand
GAATGGTTACATAAGTGTGCAGACTAGCAGTACCTCCAGCATGGAGTGTCAAAAAATTTGTATAGGCATGAGCTCATTATCTTCCTGCACTAAGATTCTACTGCTCCATGTGTTCCTCTTCTTGGTCATGTCCGTCCTCATCTTGAGGTGACCCCAAGCTGAGATTGAGATTTTGAGGGGTTATTAAACGTCGCCTGGGTGGTCGATTCTGCCCAAAATAGGTGTTGCTAGACATAGCCATCATGTTGAAAAAAGATTCAGGTGAGTTTTGTGGAAAATAGATTAAGTGAAAAAGATTAAGGTGAGAGATTAGGGGTAAGTAACTTGTGAGAAAAACACTTCTATTAATGGCAAATAAGCAGTACAAGATCTAATGACGAGAAATAGAGGTGGAGAATAAGTGTTGAGACCTCCACTAATATCACAAGAGGATGAATGAGCTCTTTTAGAGTGGACAAGGGTTAATTAATCTTGCTGTCGGGTGTTCTGGTGGAACACTTGAATGCTAATTTTATATATGAAGTTGATGAACAAAATGAAGAACAATGAAAAAATTTAGGGAGAGAGAAAGATGGTTCTAAGTTTCCAAGTTTCAGAAAAAAAAGTCCCCCTAAAGAGGTAACTTGAGGTCTTTTTATAGTATAAAGCCATTTTGAGGAGAGAGTTCATTATTCAATAGTTACAATGTGATATTCAGCCTACTCCTTTTATCTCAAGGTTTATTACTAAATAGGATAGTTGGCAGAAAATATTTTTTAGGTATTTCCATCACTTCAAGTCTTTTTATCTAAAATTGGAGGAAGTTGATTCCCACAAGTTAAGCTAAAGTTCTGTTGTGGGTATCCATAGCAAGGAAGTGTCCGGGTAAAAGGATGCTCATGATATATGATATTAGTGGAGACATCTAGTTTTGTTTCTTTTTAACTAGATAACACTTTCTACACTTTAAATCCAATCAATCCGCTTCCACCAATTTAGTTTTCACTAAAGAGAAATTCAACTCCTTACGATGTTCTTTTGGTTTTCATCCTTTTATTCAACACCTATAAAAAAACTTGACTCCTTTTTTACCATATTTTTGGATCATCTTAAAATTATTTATATACAAAAATATATATATTTGGTGTACAATCAAAATTTAGTGGTTTTCTGTTAAGGTGATACTGGTTTTTTTCTTCCATAACTCAACTCCAATGTAGATTTCAATTCTAAATTAATTCACTTCTTAAAAGTATAAAAGTGATACTCTAAAAATACTCCATTGGAGATGCTTTAACATATCCCAAAACACCCCAAATATCCCAAAATAGTTTTAAAACCC
>NC_029790.2:28582828-28592055 GCF_000816755.2 Arachis ipaensis | reverse complement strand
GTGCGACTAAGCGACTGCCTCTTCCGCTGTGTCTCCTTCTCGCACCACTGGTTACTTAGCCACATCCTCGACGACCCAAAATTTTGATAAAACCCTATAAACCCCACAAAACCCTATACAATTTCGTAGAGGTTACCTCATAAAAATCTCATAGTGAAAATATGAAAATTCTTCACTTAATTAAATCTTAACTTTAGATGTAACCTCAACTCAATACCTTCTTTTTTTGGTCATAGTGGAATTGTCTTTTGGTGATTTAAAACAGTGAGCATATTAATACAACTACTTTATTAATTTTTATTATATTTTAAAATTTATTTAATTATGATTATAGCCTCTTTGTTTAAAATAGAAATTAAAGTTTAGTGATAACTACTGTATACCAGAAGATTTATCTCCAAACATAAAAATCAAAAAAAAAAGTTAAATATAAAATTTAAAAACTTTTTCTTTATTATTTAAATAATCTACACAAACAAAATTAAAAATCAATTTTTCTTTGTTTTGATCTACAGAGGTGATTATAGTATATAGTACTCGTAGGAAAATGGGCCTGTGAAGGAACGATACCTATGGGTGTTGTCTTGAAATCGAATTGAACACCCTTAGTTGAAGGAGGTTAAAATCTATTTTTCTGAACTTCACTACCTTTATGGATTTTTTATAAAAGACGGTTGATAGGATAAATCATTATTTGGAACTCTATTTTCCTCATCCGACTTATAGTGTAACATTGATAACTTATTACTTGAGAGAGGAGTTTTACCGAAATATGATATTTTTCTGGAGTTCAATGGAGAAATCCCCCTGAAAAAAAAGACTTTGAACCTTTGAATCTTGGTAGAAAGAGAGAGGGATTTAAAAAAGTAACAAGAAGTAAAACAAGTAGTTGAAGTATATATTTTAATCGTAAGTTCACAAGGTGGTCTTGTGGGCTGTCGTTCTAATTAATTGGGAACAGGTGAGATTTTCTCGAGTAAGTAGGAGAACACTATAATCACCTCCAGAGTTGTGAATAAGAGGTGGAGATAAAGAGCAGTAATCTAGAACATGACGAATAAACGGTAATTATCTTCACAAAAAGAGTGTTCAAGTCCTCCTCTTCACGGCTTCCTTTACACTGAAAATGTGTTTTGTCAACACACACTTCCTTTTTCCCGCGCTCCTCTGTGCCTGAAACGCGTCTCGTCAACGCCTCTTCCCCAATGCCTCCGGTCCCGAAAAAGCGCTACCTCCTTCACATTTTTTGGGTTAGTAGAGTTCTTTGTCTCCCATTCTTTATTTTATTCTTCGAATCATAGAGGTTTTTGTTTAATGAAAGATTTTATCTTTTTAATCTCTGCATAATTTTAATTTGTATGTATTTCTAGTTTTTTTTGTATTTATGTTGATAATTTCTTTTGTGTCATTCTGTTTGATTTGTAATTACCAATACCTAATTTTAGATGTGCTTATATTATTCATTTGATTTTAAATGTGATATTTTTGTACAAAATTTATGTGTTATTTTACTTCAACTAGCTACTTGCTATTCATGTAATTCTTTTCACCTTTTGAATTTTCT
Source organism: Arachis ipaensis (assembly GCF_000816755.2). Taxonomy (NCBI): domain Eukaryota; kingdom Viridiplantae; phylum Streptophyta; class Magnoliopsida; order Fabales; family Fabaceae; genus Arachis; species Arachis ipaensis. The sequence goes on along the minus strand of NC_029790.2, from coordinate 28,590,491 downwards.
TAAATGCTTTTTTTTTCATTTTTTTGCATCTATAATTATCGCATTTTTCTTATATTATTATAAAAATAGTCTATAATCAATAGAATACAAATATACTTAGTATGATTTAATGGATCACTTTAATTGAATATAAAAGGCATACGTACGCCTGATTATGTATGTATGTTCTATTGAAATAAACTAAGCATGATTTTGAGAAAATGTTCCTCTACTGTTCCATTATTTCATATGAGTGTTAGTTTGAGAGATGAAAAATGTGGTAGTACCATTTATGTGAGTAAGTGATCCTAGGGCCAATCAATTGTAGGTTATATAGAATTTTTTATTTAAATTATTTAAATATAATATTTACAAAAATGTGTAATATGTAGTATATTTACGCATTTATGTTAAGCTTACACATCTTGGGTACAGAGGTACCAAAATCTAAAAACACAACTCGGGTACTCTATACCCGAGATATTAGCGATATCAAAATCCATACACAAGCCGGGTGCACAGTACCCAGGATAGAGCCATAAGGAATTTCTCGTCACTGTACTTGGGATATAGCCATAATAAATATGATGACACTATACTTGGAATACATGCTTAAATAAATAGGAGTCTTTGCACCATAGATACATAATAGAAAATATCTATATATGAAACTTCTTGGCCCACACATTCTACATCCATCTTTATTTTATCTATTCTTCCTTTTCTTTTTTTTCCAAAAAAATGGCTGGTAATCAATTTTTTTTGTAATAGTTTATCCCAATGATATCATTAAAAAAGCTGATGAGAGAGTAATATTTGAGTGCACTTCAACTGTGATGCTGCACACTTTCCGTGTTGATTTTCTAGTTACAGTTAAGAATGTCATCTTAATCAACATAGGAGCAATCCATTCGAAGGAGGTTGGCTGAGTAGCATATAGATTCTTATCAGCGCTGCCTAGTGGAGGTTTGACTAATAGGACGTTTTGGGTTGAAGAAGATACGCACCTCAGTATAATGTTTGATGTGCATGGTAGACTAATCCTGCAACATGTGATGGAGTTGTATGCGGAGGTTCGTGACATGGTCGGTGATTTTAGGCCATCTTCTTCAATGCCCCATGCAGTTCTAGTCCCTGCGAGGCCGATTTACTTTGCCAATCCGTAGGATAGTGTTGACTTAGAGTTGAGCAACTTTGATTCAGGTTATATTGTCGACTCTAGGTCATCCAACGATAGTGAATTATTTGGAGAGTATATGTCGGATACTCCAGCTGGTGGAGGCGTTTGGTTTCTTCTTCCTTTTTCGTTGCTTGTTCCACAGTTATCAGAAGTTTCAAGTCATTATCATACTCTTAATTTGGATGCGATGCAACTAGAATACTCTTTCAATCTTGGTGACAATGAGGATTACAACACGGATGGAGGGGTAAAATTTTGAGTGGGTCACAGGTTTAGGAGTAGAGATCCTGTTCTCTTGGTAGTGAAGAGTTACAGCATTCAAAGAAATTCTGAGTATAGGGTGTTGGAGTCATATAGGCTAAAACACCATTGTCGATGCAAGAAATCCTCCGCTGGGTGTCCATGGAGTCTTCGTGTAGCACTTCAATAGAATTTGAACTCTTGGTAAATATTGTATTTTAACAGTTTATAGAATTAAATTACTATACATTAATTTTTATCTTAGATATTTAAATTTATGAAGTTTCATGTAGGGTGGTGCGAAAGTTTTGGGGGGCACATACTTGTTTCTCTCCAACTATGTCTCAAGATCATTCTTAGTTAGATAGAAGTTTGATTCACCATAAAGTTTTTGTTTATTTGTGGTATTTTTTTTTTATTTGTTGAGGTTTATAACCCCCACCAAATGGTTGTGGGGGTTTCTAAAACCCCCAAAATTTGAGGTGCCATGAGGTCTTTTGTGGGAGTTTTTAAAAACCTCCACAATCTATTCAGTGGGGGGTTTTGTGTTGTTTAGTTGGGATTTTATATTGAACTTTTGTGATAGTTTTAAATCACTTTTGTGGCAGTTTAAAACTCCAAGAATTGATTTTTTATTTTAACAGAAATTAACTATTTTGTGAGATTTTCAAACCTCCACAAATCTTGTAATTATTTATTTTTAATTTCAAATCATTCATTAATCTCATCTCATTTACATATTCTCAAAGAAAAAATTTATTTTTTAATATCAAAATTTAAAAACTAAATCTTTTATAACACAATTCCTCAATATAAGACATAATTCAAAATATAAAAAAAATTCTCAACGTAAATAGTTCCAAACATAATTGCATATGCTATTATTCTACATAACTATTACTGTTTTTTTTTAAAAAGTAAAATAAAACAACAACTTCAATATTTTAATATCATCTAAATTCTAATTACAAAAGAATATCAAAATGAAAATATAAAAGCAATCCCAAAAGATCTTGGAACTGAAGGAGAGAATGCATCTGACGAACCTTGGAACTCATACCTGCACAATTATGCAAGCATTTTCAATGTTTGCAACCCTAACTTCATATAACCATGAAAACAAAATTAATAACCAATTACTCTATTCATTTCATGATAACAAATACATAACATTATGGGTAACTCGTATCCAATGCTATTAAGGAATAGGGGGAATTTTACACTAAATAATTTGAAATTTTTTATTGAAAACTCAATAATTTGAAGTTTTCAATGCTTTTCTGGTGCACGAAATTGTGATCTCAGGCAACGGCATCAAAAACTCTGTACGCACGTCTTAATAAATTATTTTTCATTCACAACTTCGATACAACTAACCAGCAAGTGCACTGAGTCGTCCAAGTAATAAACCTTACGTGAGTAAGGGTCGATCCCACGGAGATTGTCGGCTTGAAGCAAGCTATGGTCACCTTGTAAATCTCAGTCAGGCGGATATCAAATAGTTATGGAGTTTTCGAAAATACTAATAAATAAACATAAAATAAAGATAGAGATACTTATGTATATCATTGGTGAGAATTTCAGATAAGTGTATGGAGATGCGTTCGTCCCTCTAAACCTCTGCTTTCCTGCTGTCTTCATCCAATCAATCTTACTCCTTTCCATGGCTGGCTTTATGTAAGGACATCACCATTGTCAATGGCTACTTTTAATCCTCTCTGGAAAATGGTCCGATACGCTGTCACTGCATGGCTAATCGTCTGGAGGCATCACCGTGGTCAATGGTTGCATCCTATCCCCTTGTGAAAATGGTCCAAATGCTCTGTCACAGCACGGCTAGTCATCTTGAGGTTCTTGATCATATTGGAATAGGATTCACCCTCCTTTTGCGTCTGTCACTACGCCCAGCACTCGTGAGTTTGAAGTTCGTCACAGTCATTCAATCCCAGAATCTTACTCGGAATACCACAGACAAGGTTTAGACTTTCCAGATTCTCATGAATGCCGCCATCAATCTAGCTTACACCACGAAGATTCTGATTAAGAGATCCAAGAGATACTCATTCAATCGAAGGTAGAACGGAAGTGGTTGTCAGGCACGCGTTCATAGGGAATGATGATGATTGTCACGTTCATCACATTTAGGTTGAAGTGCGAATGAATATCTTAGAAGTGAAATAAGTTGAATTGAATAGAGAAATAGTAGTACTTTGCATTAATTCATGAGGAACAGCAGAGCTCCACACCTTAATCTATGGAGTGTAGAAACTCTACCATTTGAAAATACATAAGTGAAAGGTTCAGGCATGGCCGAATGACCAGACCCCATGATCTAAGAACCAGACGTCCCAAGATGTCAAATACAATAGTAAAAAGTCCTATTTATACTAAACTAGTTACTAGGGTTTACAGAAGTAAGTAATTGATGCATAAATCCACTTTCGGGGCCCACTTGGTGTGTGCTTGGGCTGAGCTTGAATGTTACACGTGCAGAGGCTCTTTCTGGAGTTGAACGCCAGGTTGTAACGTATTTCTGGCGTTCAACTTTGGTTTGTGACGTGTTTCTGGCGTTTAACTCCAGACAGCAGCGTAGAACTGGCGTTCAACGCCCTTTTATGTCATTTAAACTCGGTCAAAGTATGGACTATTATACATTGTGGGAAAGCCCTGGATGTCTACTTTCCAACGCAATTAGAAGCGCGCCAATTTGAGTTCTGTAGCTCCAGAAAATCCACTTTGAGTGCAGGGAGGTCAGAATCCAACAGCATCAGCAGTCCTTCTTCTACCTCTGAATCTGATTTTTGCTCAAGTCCCTCAATTTCAGCCAAAAAATACCTGAAATCATAGAAAAACACACAAACTCATAGTAAAGTCAAGAAACGTGAATTTAACATAAAAACTAATGAAAAAATCCCTAAAAGTAACTAGATTCTACTAAAAACATACTAAAAACAATGCTAAAAAGCGTATAAATTATCCGCTCATCACAACACCAAACTTAAATTGTTGCTTGTCCCCAAGCAACTGAAAATCAAATAGGATAAAAAGAAGAGAATATACTATAAATTCCAAACTATCAATGAAACATAGCTCCAATCAGATGAGCGGGACTTGTAGCTTTTTGCCTCTTGAATAGTTTTGGCATCTCACTTTATCCATTGAAGTTCAGAATGATTGGCATCTATAGGAACACAGAGTTCAGATAGTGTTATTGATTCTCCTAGTTTAGTATGATGATTCTTGAACACAGCTACTTTATGAGTCTTTGTCGTGGCCCTAAGCAATTTGTTTTCCAGTATTACCACCGGATACATAAATGCCACAGACACATAATTGGGTGAACCTTTTCAGATTGTGACTCAGCTTTGCTAGAGTCCCCAATTAGAGGTGTCCAGGGTTTTTAAGCACACTCTTCTTTTGCTTTGGACCTTGACTTTAACCACTCAGTCTCAAGTTTTCACTTGACACCTTCACGCCACAAGCACATGGTTAGGGACAGCTTGGTTTAGCCGCTTAGGCTAGGATTTTATTCCTTTAGGCCCTCCTATCCACTGATGCTCAAAGCCTTGGAATCCTTTTTATTACCCTTGCCTTTTGGTTTTAAGGGTTACTGGCTTTTTGCTCTTGTCTCTTGGTTTTAAGAGCTTTTGGTTTTTTCTGCTTGCTTTTTCTTTTTCTTTCTAATTTTTTTTTCTGCAAGCTTTGTTCTTTGCTGCTTTTTCTTGCTTCAAGAATCATTTTTATGATTTTTCAGATTATCAAATAACATGTCTCCTTGTCAACATTCTTTCAAGAGCCAACATATTTAACATTCATAAACAGCAACTTCAAAAGACATATGCACTGTTCAAGCATTCATTCAGAAAACAAGAAGCATTGTCTCCACATCAATATAATTAAACCAAGTTCAAGGATAAATTCAAAACTCATGTACTTCTTGTTCTTTTGAATTAAAACATTTTTCATTTAAGAGAGGTGATGGATTCATAGGACATTCATAACTTTAAGACAAAGTTACTAACTACTAAAGATCATGTAATAAGACACAAACATAGATAAGCACTTAACATAGAGAAAACAAAAAACAGAGAATTTAAGAGCAAGGAATGAGTCCACCTTAGTGATGGTGGCATTTCCTTCTTGAGGAACCAATGATGTCCTTGAGCTCTTCTATGTCTCTTCCTTGTCTTTGTTGCTCCTCCCTCATTGCTTTTTGATCTTCTCTAATTTCATAAAGGATGATGGAGTGCTCTTGATGTTCCACCCTTAATTTTCCCATGTTGGAACTTAATTCTCCTAGGGAGGTGTTGATTTGCTCCCAATAGTTTTGTGGAGGAAGATGCATTTGAGGCATCTCCGGGATCTCATGGTGATGAGCTTCATGCGTCTCTTGAGCTCCATGAATGGGCTCTTTTGCTTGCTCCATCCTTTTCTTAGTGATGGGATTCTTTTCCTCAATGGGAATGTCTCCTTCTATGAAAGCTCCAACTGAGTAACATAGTTGGCAAATAAGATGAGGAAAAGCTAGCCTTGCCATGGGGGAGGACTTTTCGGCTATTTTGTAGAGTTCAAGGGAGATGACTTCATGAACTTCTACTTCCTCACCAGTCATGATGCTTTGAATCATGATGGCTCGATCCACAGTAACTTCAGATCGGTTGCTAGTGGGGATGATGGAGCATTGGATGAACTCTAACCATCCTCTAGCCACAGGCTTGAGGTCCAATCTTCTTAGTTGAACCGGCTTGCCTTTGGAGTCAATCTTCCATTGAGCTCCTTCCACACATATGTCCATGAGGACTTGGTCCAACCTTTGATTAAAGTTGACCCTTCTAGTGTAGGAGCGTGCATCTCCTTGTATTATAGGCAAGTTAAACGCCAACCTCACGTTTTCCGGACTAAAATCTAAGTATTTCCCCCGAACCATTGTAATATAATTCTTTGGGTTTGGGTTCTTACTTTGATCATGGTTCCTAGTGATCCATGCATTGGCATAGAACTCTTGAACCATTAGGATGCTAACTTGTTGGATGGGGTTTGTTAGAACTTCCCAACCTCTTCTTTGGATTTCATATTGGATCTTCGGATACTCATTCTTCTTGAGCTTGAAAGGGACCTCGAGGATCACCTTCTTCTTGGCCACAACATCATAGAAGTGGTCTTGATGAGCTTTGGAGATGAATCTTTCCATCTCCCATGACTTGGAGGTGGAAGCTTTTGTCTTCCCTTTTCCTTTTCTAGAGGATTCTCCGGTCTTGGGTGCCATCAATGGTAATGGAAAAACAAAAAGCTTATGCTTTTACCACACCAAACTTAGAATATTGCTCGCCCTCGAGCAAGAGAAGAAAGAATAGATGAAGAAGAAAAAGAAAATATGGAGGAGAGGGGGGGTGTATTCGGCCAAGAAGAGAAGAGAGGGTTGTGTTGTGTGAAAATGAGGAAGAATGGAGGGTTATATATAGGGAAGGGAGGGGGGTAAGGTTCGGCCATATAGGGTGGGTTTGGGTGGGATATTGATTTTGAATTTTGAAGGTAGGTGGAGTTTATGAGGTAGGTTTATGGGGAAGAGTGGATGGATGTGAGTGGTGAAGTGGTGATAGGGAAGAGACATTGAGGTGATTGGCGAAGAGTTTTGGGGAAGAGTATTTATGGGATTGTGTGAAAGAGGGGTGAGAAGAAGTGAGTGGAGGTAGGTGGGGATCCTGTGGGGTCCACAGATCATGAGGTGATCATGTGGGGTCCACAGATCCTGAGGTGTTCAAGGATTTACAACCTTGCACCAAATTAGGCATGCAAAATGCCCTTGCACACAACTCTGGGCGTTCAGCGCCAGATTGGTGCTTGTTCTGGGCGTTGAACGCCCATTTGTTGCCCATTTCTGGCGTTGAACGCCAGAACCATGCTTGTTCTGGGCGTTCAGCGCCAGCTCTTCTCCAGGGTGCAATTCTGGCGTTCAAACGCCCAGATGCTGCCCATTTTGGGCGTTCAGCGCCAGAACCATGCTCTGTTCTGGCGTTGAACGCCAGCCAGATGCTTCTTACTGGCGTTTAAATGCCAGTGAGATCCTCCTCCAGGGTGTGATTTTTCTTCTGCTGTTTTTGATTCCGTTTTCAATTTTTATATTTATTTTGTGACTCCACATGATCATGAACCTAATAAAACATGAAAGAACAAGAAAAATAAAATTAGATAAATAAAAATTGGGTTGCCTCCCAACAAGCGCTTCTTTAATGTCAATAGCTTGACAGTGGGCTCTCATGGAGC
>NC_029790.2:28581977-28582803 GCF_000816755.2 Arachis ipaensis | reverse complement strand
ATCACAGCTCTTGCTGTGGCTAGGAAGGGTCTTCCAAGGATGATGGATTCATCCTCATCCTTCCCAGTATCTAGGATTATGAAATCAGCAGGGATGTTAAGGCCTTCAACCTTTACTAATACGTCCTCTACTTGTCCATAAGCATGTTTTCTTGAATTGTCTACCATCTCTAATGAGATTTTAGCAGCTTGCACCCCAAAGATTCCCAGTTTCTCTATTACAGAGAGGGACATGAGGTTTATCCCTGAACCAAGGTCACACAGAGCCTTTTCAAAGATCATGTTGCCTCTATGGTCTCTAGTAGAGCCTCAGATTCCTTTGGTTCCTCAGAGGGAAACTCCTTATTGATCACTGGACATCCCAGGAGGTCTTCCTCACTGGGATTCATGTCCTCCACTTCTTCCTTGGATTCGGCCATGATGGTTATATCAATGGCCTTGCACTCTCCTTTTGGATTTTCTTCTGTATTGCTCGGGAGAGTACTAGGAGGGATTTCAGTGATCCTTTTACTCAGTTGGCCCACTTGTGCCTCCAAATTTCTAATGGAGGACCTTGTTTCATTCATGAAACTTACAGTGGCCTTAGATAGATCAGAGACTAAGTTTGCTAAATTAGAGGTATTTTGTTCAGAGTTCTCTGTCTGTTGATGAGTGGATGATGGAAAAGGTTTACTATTGTTAAACCTATTTCTTCCACCATTATTAAAGCCTTGTTGAGGCTTTTGTTGATCCTTCCATGAGAGATTGGGTGATTTCTCCATGAGGGATTATAGGTGTTTCCATATGGTTCACCCATGTAATTCACCTCTGCTATTGCAGGGTTCTCA
>NC_029790.2:28524911-28581904 GCF_000816755.2 Arachis ipaensis | reverse complement strand
TATGCTTCTTCCATGTAAATTGGAATTAGGTGTAGTAAAGTCACCAAGCATCCTCCTTGCATTATTATTATTTTCGGCTGCCATCTCCTCTTCTTGTTCGAAAATTTCTGAAAGGTGCTTGCTGGATTGTTGTAATTTAGCTTCTTTTAGTTCTCTCTTCAGAGTCCTTTCAGGTTCTGGATCTGCTTCAACAAGAATATTCTTGTCCTTGCTCCTGCTCATATGAAAAAGAGGGAACAGAAAAATAATAATAATAGGGATCCTTTTTACCACAGTATAGAGGTCCCTATGTGAGTAGAAGAAAATAAGAAGAAAAGAATGTAATGTAAGGAAAGAAACACAAGGGTGAGGAGAGCAGAGATGTGAGATGAAGAGAAGTGTTAGTAGATGAATAAATAAATAGAAGGAGATGAGAGAGAAAAGGAATTTTTGAAAATTATTTTTGAAAAAGAGTTAGTGATTTTCGAAAATGGTTTTTGAAAAAGGGTAGTAATTTTCGAAAATTAAAATAAAAAATTAAAATAATTATTTAATTAAAAAGAAATTTTGAAAAAGAGGGAGATATTTTTCGAAAATTAGAGAGAGAGAGTTAGTTAGGTAGTTTTGAAAAAGATAAGAAACAAACAAAAGTTAGTTAGTTAGTTGAAACAAATTTGAAAATCAATTTTGAAAAGATAAGAAGATAAGAAGTTAGAAAAGATATTTTAAAATCAAATTTTTTTTGAAAAAGATATGATTTTGAAAAAGATAAGATAAAAAGATATTTTTGAAAAGATATGATTGAAGTTAGTTTTGAAAAAGATTTAATTTTTAAAATCACAATTAATGACTTGATTCATAAGAAATCACAAGATGTGATTTTAGAACTTAAAGTTTGAATCTTTCTTAACAAGTAAGTAACAAACTTGAAATTTTTGAATCAAAACATTAATTGATGATATTATTTTCGAAAATTATGTGATAAAATTAAGAAAAAGATTTTTGAAAAGTATTTTTATAATTTTCGAAAATAAATAAGAAAAATGAAAAAGATTTGATTTTTGAAAAGGATTTTGAAAAGATAAGATTTTTAAATTGAAAACTTGATTTGACTCATAAAAACCACTAGATTTGAAAATTTTTGAAAAAGTGAAATCTAATTTTTGAAATTTTAAGAGAGAAAAAGGGGAAGATATTTTTTTTTTTGATTTTTGAATTTTTAATGATGAGAGAGAAAAATTAAAACGTCATTTTCATGTTTTTCTCTTTTCTTTCTGGATCAAAACAAGGAATGCATGCAAGAACACTATGAATGTCAAGATGAACATCAAGAACACTTTGAAGATCATGATGAACATCAAGAACATATTTTTGAAAAATTTTCAATGCAAAGAAAACATGCAAGACACCAAACTTAGAAATCTTTAATGCTCAGGCAATAAGAATTCAAGAATGCATATGAAAAACACCATACAACACAAAACAATATAATATGAAGATCAATCAAGAAGGTTTACCAAGAACAACTTGAAGATCATGATGAATGCAATGCATGAATGCAATTTTCAAAAAATGCAAGATGAGTATGCAATTAACACCAAACTTAAAAATTTGGCTCAAGACTCAAACAATAAACACAAAATATTTTTGATTTTTATGATTTTATGATTTTTTTTGGATTTTTTTTGAAAATTATTTGAAAAATAAAAATAAGGATTCCAAAATTTTTAATATGAATTCCAGGAATCTTGCATTCTTATTCTAAAGCTCCAATCTGAGGGTTAGGCATGGCTTAATAGCCAGCCAAGCTTTAGTATGTAACTTAGACATGCCACGGCTGACATCCCAATTGACTTGCCTCTATGCTGATGGTTGGAAGCCCCTATCCAAAAGAATTAGACATGGCTTTACAGCCAGCCAGGCTTCAACATGCTTCATGAAACTCTAGAATTCATTCTTAAAAATTCTGAAGAAAAATATATTTTTGAAAACATTTATTTTAAAAATTTTTTGAAAACAAAGGAGACATTTTTGAAAGATTTTTGAAAAATTTTTGAAAATGAAACAAAAAGAAAATTACCTAATTTGAGCAACAAGATGAACCGTCAGTTGTCCAAACTCGAACAATCCCCGGCAACGACGCCAAAAACTTGGTGCACGAAATTGTGATCTCAGGCAACGGCGTCAAAAACTCTGTACGCACGTCTTAATAAATTGTTTTTCATTCACAACTTCGATACAACTAACCAGCAAGTGCACTAGGTCGTCCAAGTAATAAACCTTATGTGAGTAAGGGTCGATCCCACGGAGATTGTCGGCTTGAAGCAAGCTATGGTCACCTTGTAAATCTCAGTCAGGCGGATATCAAATAGTTATGGAGTTTTCGAAAATACTAATAAATAAATAGAAAATAAAGATAGAGATACTTATGTATATCATTGGTGAGAATTTTAGATAAGTGTATGGAGATGCGTTCGTCCCTCTGAACCTCTGCTTTCCTGCTGTCTTCATCCAATCAATCTTACTCCTTTCCATGGCTGGCTTTATGTAAGGACATCACCATTGTCAATGGCTACTTTTAATCCTCTCTGGAAAATGGTCCAATGCGCTGTCACTGCATGGCTAATCGTCTGGAGGCATCACTGTGGTCAATGGTTGCATCCTATCCCCTTGTGAAAATGGTCCAAATGCTCTGTCACAGCACGGCTAGTCATCTTGAGGTTCTCGATCATACTGGAATAGGATTCACCCTCCTTTTGCGTCTGTCACTACGCCCAACACTCGCGAGTTTGAAGTTCGTCATAGTCATTCAATCCCAGAATCCTACTCGGAATACCACAGACAAGGTTTAGACTTTCCGGATTCTCATGAATACCGCCATCAATCTAGCTTACACCACGAAGATTCTGATTAAGAGATCCAAGAGATACTCATTCAATCGAAGGTAGAACGGAAGTGGTTGTCAGGCACGCGTTCATACGGAATGATGATGATTGTCACGTTCATCACATTCAGGTTGAAGTGCGAATGAATATCTTAGAAGTGAAATAAGTTGAATTGAATAGAGAAATAGTAGTACTTTGCATTAATTCATGAGGAACAGCAGAGCTCCACACCTTAATCTATGGAGTGTAGAAACTCTACCATTTGAAAATACATAAGTGAAAGGTTCAGGCATGGCTGAATGGCCAGCCCCCATGATCTAAGAAACAGACGTCCCAAGATGTCAAATACAATAGTAAAAAGTCCTATTTATACTAAACTAGTTACTAGGGTTTACAGAAGTAAGTAATTGATGCATAAATCCACTTCCGGGGCCCACTTGGTGTGTGCTTTGGCTGAGCTTGAATGTTACACGTGCAGAGGCTCTTTCTGGAGTTGAACGCCAGGTTGTAACGTATTTCTGGCGTTCAACTCTGGTTTGTGACGTGTTTCTGGCGTTTAACTCCAGACAGCAGCATAGAACTGGCGTTAAACGCCCTTTTACATCATCTAAACTCGGTCAAAGTATGGACTATTATATATTTCTGGAAAGCTCTGGATGTCTACTTTCCAACGCAATTGGAAGCGCACCATTTTGAGTTCTGTAGCTCTAGAAAATTCACTTTGAGTGCAGGGAGGTCAGAATCCAACAGCATCAGCAGTCCTTCTTCTACCTCTGAATCTGATTTTTGCTCAAGTCCCTCAATTTCAGCCAGAAAATACCTGAAATCACAAAAAAACACACAAACTCATAGTAAAGTCCAAAAATGTGAATTTAACATAAAAACTAATGAAAACATCCCTAAAAGTAACTAGATTCTACTAAAAATATACTAAAAAAAATGCCAAAAAGCGTATAAATTATCCGCTCATCATTTTTCTACCAGTATCCAATGCTTTTTCAACTCTAATAATCTATTTGAATTATCCAATCATTCCAATCCAATTTGTAGAAATTTGAAACAAAGCCAGAAATAAGGGTGAAAGTAGAAAAGAGGTTGAAATAAAATTAAAACAGGAGCAGGACGGAGAAACAAAATGGTGGCAGAGAAAGGTTGAAAGCAGTATATATTTAGGGAATGAAGAATTTAGAATAGAACAGGGACATTTTCTTTTCTTTTTCCCTCTTTGTTCACACTCATTTTCTTTTCTTTTTCTTCATCGTGTATGTGTGGGTGAGTAAGGTAAAAGCATTAATTGCCTCTAAAATCTAAACAAGATTAAAGTAAAAGCAAAGTTATACATACCATATTTTTCAATTCTATAAAAGAGCTTCAGTATATCATTTTTCACTAAATTGACCTTACCATATGGAGCTAGCTAATATAAGATATTGATACAGGTTCAAGGATGTCGAGGCAATATATGTTTGCAAGATACATAATAAAAGCAAAAGCAAAATAGATGAATTCTCATAACATTACAAAACTGGTGAGTTTAGTATTAGATTAAAGCACATTGCAATTTCCAAAATGGAGTACTTCAGTTGGAGTTTTCACTTTGCCCTACCACTTGAATTCTTTTTTTTAACAGTTCTTTGCTGGTGATTTATCATTAAGTTGCTATTTGTATTATAGTAGACCCTTCCATATATCAATGTAAGAAGAACTACATACCTCAACCAAGGCACTATATCTTCTATCGAGTTTTGAAGTCATGTATAGAGCCTCTGAATGGAAAGGAGAACTGTCTTCCACGAAAATAAGCATACGGCATTTTAATCTCTTCAATCCATCTGTTATGTCAGGCCTCCTACAAGTTGGCAAAACAAGTTCAAACACATAAATATGCTGACGCCAATCTCCAACTTAAACTCCTAGAGGATGATATATGAGATTACAAAGAGTAAGGAAGTGAATATGGTAAATTAATTATATAGAAGATCTTATTGATTAATTGCATGAAGGAACCTTAAGACATTTTTGCATTTTCTATCATCCAATAACTGAGAAGAAGAAGAAAAAGGAAAGGAAACAAGCACAAAATGAGATAAATATATTGAACATAGAAAAAGCGAGGAGAACGAAGAAAAACAAGAGAAAAAGAAACTAGGTTTGCTTAGCACTGACTCTTTTGCAAGCTTGAACTATCTCAGATTCTGGAACCTCGGCATTACCACGAACCTCCTGTTGATGTTGATTACAGAAACTAGTTACCATCGAATAAATGAGGGAATCCGAGACAGATAATCACATTATAATACCTTGCTGAAGTATCTCTTTTGCAAGCTTGAACTATCTCGGATTCCGGAACCTCGGCATTACCACGAACCTCCTTTTGGTTGATTACAGAAACTAGTTACCATCGAATAAATGAGGGAATCCAAGATAGATCATCACATTATAATACCTTGCTAAAGTATCATTGCTTTCTTAACATGCAATGCTCTTTGACTTTCTCAGACTTTCTTGAGTATTCTACAATTTTCTCCTTTATATTTTGAGTTGGTGTTCTTGGATTTCTTATTGCTGGAATTGTGATAATATTGGTACTCCTTTGATTTTACTACTAGTGTTGAGTATTTTTGTCGTTGATATTCATGTGATCTTGATATTCACTCTATTTTGTTGTTGTTATTGTTCTTTTTTTTAGGACTTATTCCTTTTTGTTGTCATGCTTCGTGTGAAACTCGCTAAGATAGTAGATAGTGACCTAGGGGACTCTAATAACAGTTTGGGTACTGACTCTCCTGTGGATGATATAGACGATGTTCCTTAATACTATGCCATCGGATTTTCTGAATCTGTCCTCCAACCTTGGGTTAAACCATCAGACAATAGGGCTACTTTTGTGGATCCTATTCTCATTAAAAATCCTTTTCTAGACCCTCCTTCCTTTGGCTCGTTATTAGATATAGATAAAACTATGAAACCCGGCATTGATTCTTTAGATTTTAGTGTTTTAAGTGAATTTGTTGAGAAGCCTTCATATCAAGTGGGTCCTGCTCTACTTCGTTCTCCGCTGAAGTGCCAAGAATTTCTATGGACATCTTTTAAATCTGAAGCAGCTACCCACGTGAACAAGTTTTGACAGAAGTGGGTATTCACAGTATTGTTTAAAGAGGGTGATGATTTTGTTAGGAGATTGAAGTTTGCTAGTATTGCTGAGGCTATCCACACATCCGCAGATTGGTTGTTCTCTACCAGCTATTATCATAATTGATTCTCATCACTTATTTACTTTGTTGCTATATATTGAAGAAGGACTAATTGATTTCTTCTTGGCAGGCTTAGGTGTTCAACGAAGTGGATATGATATGAGTTTACTTTGGTAGAGGTGGTGCTCTCAGACTCACACTTTCCTAACTTCTTGAGGTGAGTTTTCACCCACTTTAGAAGATGTTGTAGTTCTTCTTCAACTGCCGGGGTTTAGCTGTGTGGATCTCACTCTTCTTCGCCCAGACTCTGATCTACTTAAACTTGCGAGACATCTTCAACTGAGTTTAAGTGATCCTGGTCGATATGCAAAAGAGTTGTCCAAGAGTAGGCGTGTCAAGAAATCTTCCTCCAAGGATAAGCATCCAAAGACCCGTGGGTCCTCCAAGGAAAAAGAGGTGGTTGGCGAGAAGCAAGATTCCAAAAGGAAAAATATTACTGTTAAGTATTTTTACTCTAACTGGTCTTGTTATTTGTTTGGTGATTTCCTCAATGGTGAGTTTGTCGCTGCTCTTGTTGTTCCTTCAGATCTTAGGGAAGCTGCTTTTGTAGCTTATTGGTTAAGTAAATATGTGTTTTTGGGACCGAGGATGAGTATATGAGCCATAGGGTATTTCTCTTAGCTTGCTTGATTGCTGGAGGAGAACGTTTGCCATTGGCTTCTCTCTATCTGGGAAGTTTATATATGCGGCTTCATTAATATTCTGAGCAGCTCAAAATTGCTCATGGTCGCTTTCCAGTATTAGTTTTTATTGATGAAATATTTCTTCAACTCTTTCAAAATTGCTAGACTTTATGCATTAATGCCAACTCGAAGGAACACACCGATATAAATGAATTTATGGACGTCCTAACAGGATGTGGTAGCTAAAATTTTCATCCACCACATGAAACTTATTGTTGGTCTTTATAGGGCCAATTTCTAAGATAGCATTAACACGCCCTCTAGGTCTCACACCCATTCCACTAAATGCATTGAGTCCAACTTGTGTAGGCCTTATCTGACCAGCAGAACCTCTAATCTCTAGAAATATATGAGTGGGTATGATATTTACATCCGATCCAACATCTACCAAGGCCCTTCTAACCTTCATGTTTTTTACCACTGCTTTTATGTACAATGGTTTATTGTGGTAGAACTCTCCATTGAACAAGTCGGGGTCCTGAAACTCCAGGGAATTTGTGTGGGCCTTTGTTAATCTTGCGAGCGGAGCATTGACATCCCCAAAATTTTTTTCATGGTTCTGAATGACTCTTATTAGAACTCTAGCCATCTCTTTCTGAATGTGGGGTTCCAAGGCAGGTTGGATGAACATGATTCTACACCCTCGAGATTTTAAAAGACCCATTGTCAATGTGTCTTCATCCAAGGACTCCTCCATGGTGATCATTTCTTCTGCTTTATCTACAATCTCTGTCAGCATTACCTATCCTTCAACACCTATCATTCCAGCATCATGTTAAGGAAAATGAGTGTTCTTCACACCTTCTTGGTTTTGTTCTCCATTTAGGAGTATCTTTCTTTCCTTTACTTGTCTATGGAATACCGTCCTCACCACATAACAATCAGTCAATCATGGCTCTTACTTTGGTACACCATGTAATACTGATGAGTCCATATTTGATGATATATTTTGACTCAATTTGGATGGATCCTAGCACATAAACTCACACTTAAGCATCAAAATAGCATAATTTTATGTTTTGTCCCCAATTTGATCCTAAACGTGAAAACATGCAATTTTGTGCTTGAAATGAGCAATTTAATTCTACTTCTATTCTATTTGATGCCATGACATGTTTGTTGAGTGATTTCAGACCTTGGAGGCAAGAATGGATAGCCAAAAGTGGAAGAAAGCATGTACAAGGGAGAAAACATGAAGAAAACAAGGAAAAGCACACACAGCGAAGTGTGCGTGCGCACAGGTCAACTTTTAGCCAAGTGTACGGACGCACACATCTGAGATACCTAAACATAAAATTACTTTTACTTTTTCATAAGATCTTTTTAAAAAAGATAACTCAAAAAAAAAGATCTTTTCTTAGAAGCTCACCCAAACAAGCTCTAAATCCAAAATTTCTAATTCTACACACAAACCCTAACCCTTTTACCCCACCGTCTTACTGCCATTCACCACCGCCATCCCTTCCCAAAAACCCAATACTCAGCTGCTTTTGAAAACAAACGAAAAGAAAGAAAGAAAGAAAGAAAGAAAGAAACAGAGGGAGCGAAGAGGAGAAAGGGGGAAAAGAAAGGGAGACGTCGTCACTGCTGCCACCGTCGAGGGAGAGAAAGCACGTCGAGAGCCAGAGACGCCGCCAGGGAGAAGAGGAGCCATTGTGCTCCACCGATGACAAGCCGCCGTCGAACTTCGAAGAGAGA
Source organism: Arachis ipaensis (assembly GCF_000816755.2). Taxonomy (NCBI): domain Eukaryota; kingdom Viridiplantae; phylum Streptophyta; class Magnoliopsida; order Fabales; family Fabaceae; genus Arachis; species Arachis ipaensis. The sequence continues at coordinate 28,573,405 of NC_029790.2, read as the reverse complement.
AAGACAGTGCGCGAAGATGAGAGAGAGGGGAAGCCGATCCTGTCACCGCCACCGCACCCAGTCGCCGTCAACGTTACGAGAGCTCGTCGCCGTCACTGGCGAGAGTCGTCGCCGCTACTGTTGCTGAAGCCACTGTCTTTGTTAGTTACTCAGTCTTGTCTCTGTTTTTGGTCCTCCTTGTGTGCCGAAGTCGCTGCTGCCGTGATGGGTAGTCGTGGGATTGCTTGTGCTTAAACAAAGCTATTACTGCTGCTGCTCCCTGTCGTTTGTTCCTTTCAAGTTTTAGTAAGTTGTCCTTGTTCCAAAACCCTTATTGTTACCGTTCTGTTTTCATGGTTGATTGAGAATGATGAGATGTTAATATGTTAGGGTTATGTCAATACCACTGCAAATTGTTCACTGGCATTGCCGTTCCGATTTAAGGCTATTGTTGCTGCTGCGGGTTAGAACGAAGTTGAAGTCATGTTTAATTTTGTGGTTTTCGACTAATTGAGGTAGGGGATTTGTTTTAAAAATAAATGTTTTAAGTTATGAATTCCAATAAAATTAAATGAGTAACTGTAAATGGTTTATAATTGCTTTGTGTGAATAATTTGTTAGTATTGAGTTGAATCATAGCTGTAATTGGTGATTGGTTTAATGATTTAATGTAATGATTATTGATGATGTTGTGTATTTTGAAGTTATACTTGCTGCTAGTACTTGTTGATGTTGATTTTGTGTATGGAATGTTGCTATGGCTGCTGGAAATTGATTTTATGAATCAGAACTTGAGATATGTTGTTATAGATGAGATGCTGAAGAATGGATGCTGTGATAATATGGTTACGTTGCACCTATGATATGAAATTGTGATATATTGAATTAAGAGTTCTTGGGCAACTTTGGTTAGTCAAAAAAAAGTTAGAAATATGGTTTTAGATGAATCCTAGGCTTGAATATAGGAATTGGTATGTGAGGTTGTTGGAAATACTTTGTGCAGAATTTCTGCAGAAAACTGCATAATTGGCAGCAGAACAAATGATTTTTTGGGAGTAGTCCAGACCTAATTTTTAGATGAAACTATTTTTCTGTAAAACTTTAGTGTGTCTTGAATATTCCATAAAAATTTCAGGGAATTTGGCCAAGTGGTTTGGACGATATGATTTTTGAAAGTTTAGTGGTTGCTGCAGATTTTTCTGGTTTTCTGGTTCTGCAGCACCAAATTCCAAACGCTATAACTTTTAATTTAAACAGAATTTTAAGTTGATTTCAAAAGGATTTTAAATATCTATCAGTCTATTTTAAGTGAGTACAAGTTTCATGTTCATATCTATTTTGTAGACTTAGATAAGTCACTTGGAAGGTCGGTTGTTTGCTGAAAACTCTGAACTGGTTTATGAAAACAGGGCTCCACTTCCAATTGATAATTAATTAATCAAATGAAGTGATATGAACCTGAATCCTGATAATGTAAATTTCATTTTTAATTGATCCAATGTTGAGTACTGTTGTTGTGTGCTTGTTAATACCACCAATACTTACTGATTTTAATTGTTCATTGCTTAGTCATGGTGATTCTTTTAATTATTGAATGCCAATGATATTTTTTCTTATAAATGATAATGAGTAATGGTTTGGGGTTTGGCTTGAAGCCTGAAACTTAATTAAACTAATTGTATTTACCCATCTATCTGCAGTGGATGAAGATGATGCTTTCTTGGTCAAGCAAATTGGCCAGAGTTTCCGGTATTCTAAAATAGAGGTATATTCCTCTTCTTATATTCATGAATAGTCAGTTTTGTTCCTTGTTAACATACATGCATCATCTATGTATGGAAGACTAAACATAGATCAAATCCATTTTCTTATCAAGGCAAGAAGGGAGGAACAAATCCAAGCTGCTCATGACGAAGCCATGTTTGGTGCTTCAGCACTTCTACCTCCTACCAGTACTGACAGTGAGCCTGAAAGGGAGAATGAAAAAGAAGTTGATAAAAAAGTTGTTGTTACAAGCCTCTTAAGTGAAACAGTAAGTGGTTTCACTGCAGACTTATGTGGATAAGCATGATGAGTCATTTAAGTAATCCTTGTATTTGTGTGTGCATTTGTTGTTGAATAATTTCTCACATTAAGTTATTATTGCTGCTCTATACTTGCTGTTGGTTGCTGCTGATTTTCCCCCCTCATTGCTTGCTTGTTGAATGATTGTTAAATTCAATGAGAAAGGAAATGCTGTTGAGTTATTGTTGTTTGTGTTGGAGTAGATGATGGTTACTGAACTGAGATTAGTTTTATTGATAAATCTGTTGTTGAAATCGTTTAGTTTGGCTTGATTGATTTTCTATTGAATTAATGGATAAACTGCTGTGCTCCTGCTGCTTGCAAGTGTAATGGTTATTGACTTCAATGAATAGAATGCTGCCTGAATCCATTACCTTTGTTCATTTTACTGTTTTGGGTGCTGTATGATGGGCCATTGATTGCTGTTCTGCTGAGTGCTGCTCTACTTCTTGGTGGTTGGATTGGTTTTAATTGTTTCCTCATGTTTTCTTGCTGGAATTGGCTTATTTACTTCCTTCCTATGAATTTATTATGATTTTTTGTGTTTTTAACTCTCAAAGAATTCATATGAAATTTGAATTGATTGATTGAAATTGTGAAATAGGCAAATTTACTGCTGAAATACTGCCGAAATTTATCTTAAGCTATTTTCAATATTCATCTTTGATTCTATTAATTGATTGAGTTGGTATTTAATTGCTTTTGGTTTTCAACTGTTGCTAAGCTCAATTGATTGATTATTCGGTTAAGTGCTTCACTGTTTTGGTTGTTGGAAGCTGGAAGCTTGGGTTTTGTTATTCACTATTTGGTTGTTGTCCTATTTGGTTGCTCAATTAAACTGCATTGTGTTGTTTGAGCAAACAAGTTCTATTTGACGAATTTCTGTGCAAAATAGACCCTTGTTTGCTACATGATTTCTGATTGCCTCAAGATATTTCTTTTGACTATGCACCTAACTTTTTATTTCGGATTTTCTTATTTATAGGAGTGCTGAAATGGTGACCACATGCTACTTTGAGGTCTCAAGAATATTTTGATTCATAGAGACACTAATCTATGTTAGAACTTTTAACTTTTGGTTGAACTTGTGCAAGACATATAACTTGTAGAACTAATCAATGTATTCACTAATGTTATTTTGTTTTAAAACAATTTTAGCTAAATGAGGTATGTTTGAATTATGTATGTTTTTACATATTATATAAATGTAGATTTGCTTAATAAAATAGTTAATATATTAGTTAATTAAAAAAAAATATTACAAAATAATTATTTTACTTTTGTAACTAAAGAAAAAAAATGTTACAAAATCAAGTTATATTTTGTAACAAAATTTTTTGATAGGAAAAAATAGATTGTCACGAAAAATACCTTGAAGATCAAAATTTGTTACCACTTTTGTAACAGCTTCTGATTTTTTGTATCAGAAAAAATTGTTACAAAACATCATATTGAATTGTAACAGTTCCATTTTTCGTTACAAAAACTTTTTGTAATGGGACTTACTGCAACGGCCCATTTTTTTGTTACAAAAAACTTTTGTTTCAAAATTTCGACGTTTTGTAACAATTTTTTTTTGTTACAAATACGCCTTTTTCTTGTTGTGCTAGTCACCAATTCTATACACCATCGTCTCACTACATACAAAACTATAACAGTTACCTGCATGAGTTTGGTTGTCAACCTTCATCACCTCAATCTTCATCTTCACATATGGATCAAGCCACACAAGAAGTACTTTTCATGCTCATTCAAGAACAACAAGAGTTCCGGAAGAAGCAAGAGCAAGTCATGTTTACAGTAGCGGAAACTCTTGACCGGTTAGCTTCATTGCGTTCATGTCATGACCAAGAAATTCTAGTGGATGAATGATAAACCACTATTTTTAGGATTTATCGTGTGCTTAATTGAGTGGATTTTATCCACTATTCTCACACTTATTCATTAAATTCAAATGTTTTACATTTTCCTTCCTAATTTTGTGCTATGATTGAAAACATGCTTCTTTGGCCTTAAATCTGCTAATTTTAATCCTCTCTTATTACCATTCGATGCTGTGATATGTATGTTAAGTGATTTCAGGGTTTATAGGGCAGAATGGCTTAGAGGATGGAAAGGAAGCATACAAAAGTGGAAGGAATACAAGAAATTGAAGGAATTGCTAAGCTGTCAAGTCTGACCTCTTCGTACTTAATCGATCATAACTTAAGATACAGAGGTCCAAATGAGGCGGTTCCAGTTGCGTTGGAAAGCTAACATCCGGGGCTTCAAAATGATATGAAATTTCTTATAGTTGCCATGCAGTTAGGCAACGTGCATGCGTGCATCACGCATACGCATGACCTTGCGAAAGTTCAATCGACGCGTACGCGTGACAGAGCCACGCGCTGGATGTATCAGAAATCGCTGGGGGGCAATTTCTGAGCTGTTTTTGGCCCATTTTCAAGCCCAAAAAATACAGATTAGAGGTTACAGAGTGGGGGAATCACATTGATTCATTCATTCACACAACATTCATTCACATAATTTTAGGTTTTAGATGTAGTTTTCTAGAGAGAGATGTTCTCTCCTCTCTCTAGGTTTTAGGACTCTTAGGTTTAGTTATTTTTAATTTCAGATTTCTACTTTACTCTGATTTAGTTTCTCTTCTACTCTTATTAATTCTAGCACTTTAGTTTATCTATTTCTCTTGTTGGTTTATTTATTTTCCCAATTTGATTTATGAACTCTTCATGTTAGATTTGATTTCTCTATTTAATGCAATTTGAGGTATTTTATATTTATGATTGCTTTCTTTAATTTGTGTTATTGATGCTTGCAATTGGTTGTTTGGATTTTATTATCTCTTATTGCTTTTCTATACTTTTATATTGTGCCTTCCAAGTATTTGATAAAATGCTTGGGAGGATTTTAAGTTAGATTTTTATATTCTTGGCTTTGGTTGAGTAATTGGAGACTCTTGAGTTATCAAACTCCTTTGTTGATTGATAATTGAAAGTTGCTAGTTGATTTGGATCCCTCTAAAGCTAGTCTTTCCTTAGGAGTTGACTAGGACTTGAGGAATCAAATTAATTCATCCACTTGACTTTCCTTTATAGTTAGAGGTTAACTAAATGGGAGTAATGGACAATTGATGTCACAATTGATGATAAGGATAGCTAGGATAGGAATTCCAATTATCAATCCTTGCTAAGACTTTTCTTAATTATTATTTTATTTCCTTGTTATTTACTTTTATTGTTCCTTATTCAAAACCCAAAAAGATACAATCTCATAACCAATAATAAACTACACCTCCCTGCAATTCCTTGAGAGACGACCTGAGGTTTGAATACTTCGGTTATTAATTTTTAGGGGTTTGTTACTTGTGACAATCAAATTTTTGTATGAAAGGATTCTTTGTTGGTTTAGAAGCTATACTTGCAACGAGAATTTATTGTGAAATTCTTTACTAGCAAAAATCCGTTCGTCAATGAATGTGTAGAACCAAGTGAAAAGTGTGGAGTGAGCGAAGAATTACAAAATCAAGTAGAAGATATCAAGTCACAACATGAAGCACTAGAGGAGATAAATGAAGAGTTGGTAAGAAGTGATCAAGAGGATTCTATCATTCAAGATATTTTGTCCAACTTGGTCAACCTTGCCAATGACCTTTACAAGCCTCCCTTATTGGATTTGGAAGGAGATGTTGATGTGGACTTCACACAACCTCCAATTTTTTACTTGAGTGATGATGAGGAAGGTTTAGAGGAGGTTGAGGAAGATTTTATTCACCAAGAGGTAAAGATAGTTGTGCAAGAACGAATTAAGCGGGTAAAGATTTCTTCAACAAGCTTTCTAGGCCCACATCAATATGCCGTCTTGGAGATGGATTGTCAACTTCAAACCTTTCTTAGAGTAGTGGATGGTGAAGAGAAAAATGTTAATTGGCAAAGAAATGGGAAGTTCATCATAGAAGCCAAATCAACATTTGGAGCTCATTTTTGGTGTAAGAGTCAATTTAGTGGATTCCGGGAGTGCACAAGCATGTCAATGGCGATAGAGGAATGCAAGTATGGGATCCAGGTATTAACTTCAAGAATCAACACTTATGGATCCTAGATGCTAGCTTGAAGTCTCTTAAGAGTTTGATGCAATTCATTTGGGACCCCAGAGGTCAAATCAAGAGCAAACTTGGTTGGAGATTCAAGGAGGAATGGAAACATAAGCCGCCCTAACAAGGATCTCCTTACCAAGTCCATCTTAAGGACTTTAAACGAAAGTGCTAGGTGGGAGACACCCCACCATGGTAATATCCTTCTAACTTTCTCTCTTTTAGCTTTTATTTCATGAATAATTGGCTATTTTGCTTGGTTGGTTAGTTTTATTTTGAAGTTTGTTGGGTAATTTTAGTAAAATAATGTGTTTTTGGGAGTTTTATGATGTTTTGGGACTTGAAAACCTGTTTTGGACATCAAGTTTGATGCCTTAGAGGCAAAATTTTCGTTGCAGGAACAGAGTCCTGTGCGTCCGCACAGCCGTGTGCACGCGCATAGCTCCCCTGTTTTTCCGTTCCTGTGCGTACACACAGCAATGTGCACACGCACACTCCAAAACACTCCTTCTATTCACAGCACGCGCACCCCTTGTGCGTTTGCATACCACCCTTCCTTTCCCCTTGTGCAGCCGCACACCTTGCGTGCGTCCGCACGCTTCACTCTGTTTCCATATAAAAAAACCACTGGTGCGAGCGCATAGCTCTATGCGCCTGCACAGACCTAGACAACCCCTCTGGTCGCAGCACACGTATCCCTTGTGCGTGGGAACGCAACCTTTATTCTCCTTCTGTGCGTCCGCACACGACTTGGTGCGTCCGCACAGGTTGCGATACCTCTTCTGTCTACAGTGCCCGCACGCCTTTGTGCGCACGCATACCCTTCCCTCTCTTCCTTGTGTGTGACCGCACATGACCTTGTGCGTCCGCACAGGTCACTTTTCGAACGTTAATTCGAAAAGAGAGAGAGAGAGAGAGAGAGAGAGAGAGTCGCCCTTCAGTTTCCCCAAACTCCCCAACCTTTTTCTCTTCTTGTTCCTCTCTGAGAAACCAATCACCACCAACTCTCCACCCAAATCACCACTAGCCATCACCTCCATCCGACGTCACCACCAGCGACCACACCACCGTCGCCAACCTTCCCTCTCTCTTCCTTCTCCCTTCTTCTTCTCTCTTTTCTACATTTCCCTCTTCCTCCATTTCTTTCCTTCTCTGCGCAAGACCCCTGTCTCCGCGCCCAGTAACCCCACCGCGCCCTCCAGCTCCAGCGGGTAGCCACCAGCAGCGGCGGACCTCTGTGCCGCTGTAACCCCCCTTCTCCGTCCATTTCCCTTTCTCTTTTCTTCTACGTTACAGGTTCCCCTTTCTTTCCTGTAACCTGTCTCTTTACTGTTTCTGTCCCATTTTCTTTCTTTAACTGCTTTTAATTTCTGTTTAAGTAACTAGGTGGCATTAGGTTAGTTGATTTCTGATTTTTTGAATTGAATGTTGATTGATGGCTGTCTGTTTTAGATTTTTCTAGATTTCTCTGAACTTTGAATGCTGCTTATGAACACTGAATGCTGTTAACCTGAACTGAGTACACTGCTTTTTATTTCTGCACATAACTTGCCTGATGAAATGCCTGAATGGAATTTTTTATTCAAATTCTGTGTCTGATCAGCATGGATTTGGGATTTCCTTTCCTGTATGCATTGTCACTCATACATATGCAGTTTTATGAGATTCTTGGATGATTATTCTTGAAGGTTCATTATGCACCTTGTGTTGTTTTGCTTGAACACCAATTTGAACTTGAAAAATTATAGCTGTGATTATCCTGTTGGTGTTACCTTAGCTGTGCATATTTTCCTTTAGCTTGCTAATTTGCTGCATTATGTACTGACTGCTCATTTCCTTCTGCTCAAACACCAAACTAATTTTAGACTTATACATTTTGAATTCTGTTTGGTGCCATTTGCAGCAGTACATACATTGTTTTTTTCTGAATGAATTGATTAAATGCCTATTCATGTGTCTTTAACACCAATGACCATATAATAGTCACTTGTTTCTTTATGTTTTTGAGCAATGGAATCTGTTTCTCAACCAAGTATTGCTTTGGACAAGAAATTATGTATATGTGATCATTTCTTATCTTCTTAACATGAATAAGTGCATACTCCCACTGTTGCATTGATTATTGCTCTTTATGCCAAATTTTTACTAAGTCTTCTGATTTCAAGTGCAAAGTTGCAATAATTAATTCCTTTCAAGTCAATTCACTTGCATTGTCATACCTAAGTTATATATATATACTTTGACTGTTGTTCATTCCCTTTTTATGTTGCTTAGGTTGCTTGATTTTAGGAAAATTAATTTCCTTTTGGGCGTTCAACTGCTTTATACATGTTTTTCCTTAATTGAATGTTGTTTATCTTATTGGCTCTTACTTGAATTGTTTGATTATATCCTTCTTCTTTCTGTGATTTTTATCTGTTCTCCCTAAGTTGTACTCTGTTTTTGATTTTTTTAGGATGGCTCGCAAGGGGAAAGAGAAAGCCAACTCCTTGGCTCGTCCTCCTCCAGTGCCTCCGAGTAACCAATCGAACACATTCATTAATGCTGAAACCCAAGAACAATATAAGAAACTGGAAAAGTGGGCCTTTCACTATGAGAGAAAGTTGAACTTGCCCGAGAAATATGCGGATTAGATCCTTAACAGATTAAATTTTTACCATTGGAAATTCGTAGAATTCGATCCGGTGGAAGTTAATGACCACCAGGTCAAGGAATTCTACGGGAATTTCCTAAAGAGGGATGCCCAAACTGTTTTTCTAAGAGGTGTCACACTGGATACCTCTGATACTGCTTTAGAGGCCCTCTTGGATATTCTGCATAATCCTCCGGCTCGGGATACTTTCACTTAGATAGTGAAAGACGTGACAACGAGCAAGCTTTCTTTGGATGTGGTTCTGTAAAAGATTGGCCTTCCTGAGGCCAGATGGGAGTACAGTAAGGGAGACAAGGCAGTCCCATTGAACATCGCGTGCACTGACCTAAATCCTGAGGCAAGGATCTGTCAGCAGATCATTGCTGACTACATTCTACCGAGCACGCATGCCACGCACATTAGAGTCCGTGTGGCGGTTTTGCTTTGGCTATTCTGGAGGGGAATAGGATCTCTGTTCTTCCCCTTATCAGAGAGTCGATGTGGAAGGTGAACTAACAACATAAATACAACATTCCTTTCCCATCGATGATCACCAGATTAGCCGCTTTATCTGGAGTGGAGAGACGACCAATAGGCCGGACGTCTGTCTTCATCAGCAAGCATCCATTTTTACCATACGGCGACTATGATGGACCGCCTCAAAAGAAGAGGAAGACGACTGAACCACCATAAGCAGTAGAGCCCTCAGCACCTCTTACAGCTCCTGCTAGGGATGGCAACGGGTCCCATGGGGGCGGGGATATGCCCCCTGCCCCCGCCCCCAATATCTGTCCCCGTCCCCGCCCCATCCCCATGACGGGTAATGGGGACCCCGTATCCGCCGGGGACCTGGGTCTCCACGGATATCCGCAGATTTTTGTAAAAATTAATAAAAATTGAAAAAATAGGAAAAATTAGAGAAAATCAAAGATAATCCTCAATTGTCATTACAAACATAATATTCATAGTCTTTTAAGACTTAAATAGCAATAACAACAAACATAAACATCCAAACATATCCATAAATAACCAAATATTACTGACTATGATATATACACAATGCATCCGAAGAAGACATTCTATAAATCATGAAATATATACACAATGAAATACACATACATTATCAGCAGAATTGTTTGACTCAATTACTCACTAACTTAAGAGTCTTATATACACAATTAAATACCAATACATTATCAGTAAATAACAATTAAATTGTTATGATAAATCTATTTTAGTAGCTACACATTGGCAAGGAACCTAATACACTATCAGTAAATAGAACACACAGAAAAATGAGATTTGATTACAATATTAGTGTGATGATCATAGTGTTATGCATAATAATAGATAAATTAATCAAACTAAGAAACAATGAAAAAACAGAGGGACAACTTCACAAACAAATTTATAAATTAGTGCAGTACTGTCCTATCATGAACTATTTCTTGGCACTACAAAATATTCCAATAAGAGCAACGGTACAAATTATAATCCAGGATTTTGCAAATGGAATTCTATGCAAAAAATTAATCATTAATTGTTAAAATCCATTATTAACCAATAAAATACATAAGCAAATAGTAACTTAGCAGATGAGACAACGAATATATTTGTATGTTTGATTTAATCAAAATATATATATAAAATCAAAGTTGTAAAATGAAAAGGACTGTAACACAACAATACCTAATTAGCAGCCACAATTTCTTAAGATAAAGGTACTCATACTTTCATGATGTAACACAGCAAGACCTAATTAGCAGCCACAATTTCTTAAGATAAAGGTACTCATACTTTCATGTATCAGCCTCTTGATTATGCAACAAACATATGAATTAGTTAACCTAATCAGAAATTCATTAACCTAATCAGAAATTTACAAATTTAAAACTCAGAAATCCAGAAATTCAAAACACAGAAATTCAGATTAATTGGAATCTCATTAATTCAGAACACAGAAATTCTTTACCCTAATTCAGAAATCTAAATTCAGAAAAGGGGATGAAAGACCAGCGAAGACCAAGGCTAACTTACCTGAACCTGACGGAGAAAAGGGGAAGGAAGACTAGCAAAGACCGGTGATGTAAAAAGGAGAAGATGACGACCAGGAGAAGAGGACAACGTTGCCGAGTCTGCTGCAACTACGAGAAGAAGACGACGTTGCCGGAGCCCGTGACGGTGAGCTCAACTGCCTCGACACCTTCAGTGAGTGAACCAAGCCACTCAAGGGGTCTTGGGTGGGAGGCGGCGCTGAGAGACCAGAGGGTGGAAGGTGGCGGGCGACGGTCGATGGTCGGCAGTCAGCGGGAAAGAGCCAAGAGGGGCTGAGGGTTTGAGGAGGAATGGAGAGCAGTTTTTGCTCTCTGTCTCTGAAGCAGGGGAATCAGGAATGTGACGGCTAGGGTTTATTACTCATTAGTATGGTATTACTCAGGGTATTTTTGTCTTTTCACACAAACGGGGAATTAACGGATCCCCACGGGGCGGGGACCTCTACCCCCGCCCCCGCCCCGTTTACTATACGGGGCTTCGTCCCCCTTCCCGCGGGTAAAAATTGCCCTCCATACCTACTCTCCGAGGGGTAAATCCCCGCGGGTACCCGCCCACCGGGAATTTTCGCCATGCCTAGCTCCCGCACCCACACCCCGACTTCAGACACCCTATGAGCTGGGTCGGGAGATCATTCAGCTTTTCTACCATTTTGAGCACCGCAACGCTCGACGCTTCCAGTGGATAGTGGTAAAGTTTGAGGGTAAAGACCATGGGCCACCTCCTTCGGATACACCAGAGCCTGGGGCTGAGCCTGAAGAGCCGGCACCGAAGGAGCCAGCAGCTGAAGCTGGCCAGGCAGTCGATCCCCCTGAGCAGAGACCGGCGGAGCCCACGGTTGAGGAGGCTACATTTTAGAGAGTTGAGGAGCCGGTGGCTGGAGCTGAGCAGATAGTAGAGATGGCAGCAGAGCCAGCTGACCAGGCAGTTGAGGAGTCGGCAGTTGAGACCACTCCGGAGACATCCCGAGCCATCATTGTTTATCAGCGTCATCACCGCCCACCACCATCTAACGGTGGAGCTTCTCATGGTTGATCCCCCCTGATTAATTCTTTTGGCACTGAGGACAGTGCATGATTTAAGTATGGGGGAGGATCTACGATTTTTGGGTGTAAACATTCTCTCCTTAACACTTGTCATTTACTTTAAGTTTTATTATGCTTTTTTTGTAGATTTTTGTAGTACTTTGACTTATGCACTACCGTTTAGTACTTTTGGTATATATATATTAGTTGTTTCTAGCCATCTTTAGTATTGAACTTTCGTTTTGGTAATGAGTTTATTAAAGGTAAATAATGTTAAAGAATTCTATAATAATAACAATATTTTAATTATGGTATATATATATATATATATATGTTTTGAGCTTGTTTTGCTTGGTATATAGTATAGATATGGATTGTGATTGGATGATGTGAATAGCATATGCCTAGTTCATTTTTTATCCTAATTGTTCATGTTACTTTTTTCTTGTTGAAATTAGGAAAAGAACTAGGAAATTTTGAAAAATTGCATCCATCACATCATACATACATATAGGAAATAAATTTTGGTGAAAAATAACGAAGATTTCCAAGAGTTTTGTTTCAAGGGCATTCTATTGAATTGATTTGAAAATTGTTTTCAAACTTGGTTGAATGATTCCTTTTTCGAACATAGAAGAGTAAAGAACAAATACCTTGTGAGTTTTTGAGCTATATTGAGTGGTTACACATTTTAACGACTAATTTTGTTCATTGTGTGATATATCTCTTCTATGATTGTAATCTTGGTTTTGCTTGATTCTCTATTTCCAATGATTGATGTTTTGAATTGCATTTAGCATGATTGAGGCCATCTTTGAATTAAGCTAACTTGCCCATATAGCTTAACCCTTGCATCTACCGTTGTTAACCCCTTTTGAGCTTTTTAATCCCCTTTGTTCTTGATATTAGCACATCACAATCTTAAGCAAAAAACCATGATTTACCTTGGATTGTATCCTTGATTAGCTTAGGTTGAAGGAGTGTGTTTCATTTAAGTGTGGGAGAATTTTGGGAAACATTGGTAGTGAATGAAAATGTTTAATTTGGGTATTTCATTGAAAATTTTGGAAAATGAGAATAATCATGTATGAACTACTAAAATCATATGCATTTTATTTTCAAAAAAAAAAAAATCATCATGAAAAGGGGATAAAAGTTACCCCTAAGTGAAGGGAAATGAATAAGAAATGCATATGTGATGTGGATGATAAAGCATACATGGATGTTTGTGAAAAAGAAATGATGGGAAGTTAGGTTGCATATTTTTGTTATTGGATTAAGGAAGGTTGAGTTGGACACTTAAACTAATTAAGGATTCAAACCATTTTAGTCCACTTAGCCATATCTATCCCACCTTGACCCTAACCCCATTACAACCATATGAAGTCCTCATGATAATTGCATTCATGCATCACTTGTTGTTGATTGTTAGATGAGAAGCAAAACCTTGAAAGCATGATTGGGAAGAGATTTGAGTGAATTGACCCTAGATACCGAGTGATTAGAGTGTATACACACCTAGTGAGGGTTCAATTACTCAATTCTATATTTTCATATCTCTTATTATGAATTCTTGCAAGTCACTTCATTTTGATGTCTTGAATCAATTCTTTAGATTTTTGCTTGCATTGAATTATCTCTTTGCCTTGCCCTATTTGTCTATACTTGCTTGGAAATTTGATTGTTTGTTTTCGCCAATTCAATAGATACTATAGATAGATATATATAGTTATATATAGTATATACATACTTGCATGCATTTAGATAGTTGCATTTAATAAGTTGATTACCCCTTTTTTTATCATTCTCCTTGTTGGTTTAGCATGAGGACATGCTATTGTTTAAGTGTAGAGAAATTGATGAGTCCATATTTGATGATATATTTTGACTTAATTTGGATGGATCCTAGCACAGGAACTCACACTTAAGCATCAAAATAGCATACTTTTGTGTTTTGTCCCCAATTTGACCCTAAACGTGAAAACATTCAATTTTGTGCTTGAAATGAGCAATTTAATTCCACTTCTATTCCATTTGATACCATGACGTGTTTGTTGAGTGATTTCAGACCTTGGAGGCAAGAATGGATAGCCAAAAGTGGAAGAAAGCATGTACAAGGGAGAAAACATGAAGAAAACAAGGAAAAGCACACACAGTGAAGTGTGCGTGCACACAAGAAAGAATTTTCATGTGTGTGTGCGCACAAGCACCTGTGCGTACGCACAGGTCAACTTTCAGCCAAGTGTGCGGACGCACACATCTGTGCGTCTGCACAGGTCCCTGCACGTGATTTCATTAATGAAGCACGTGTTTCTCGAATTCTGAGGCCTTTTGGCCCATTTTGGAAGGCTTGGATGCTGATTTTGGAGTGCTATATGAAGGGGAATTCAACACATTAGTGGGGGAGCTCACTTAGATAGTTTTAGAGAGTAATTAGGGGTAGGAGTAGGAGTAGTGTAGCATTGCTCTCTTAGGGTTTCATTTTCTATTTCCATTGTAACATTTTATAGCAAGCTTGATTTTTGGATTTTGCTTCTTTAATTGTAAGTACTCTCAATTTCCTCTTTAATTTCATTGCTTTTGCTTTTATGTTCTTATGGTTCAAGTTACTTTGTTCATATTTGCAATTTTGTGTTTCTTGAAGTTTTGATCAATGAATTTTATGTTTCATGCTTTTTTTATGCTTGATTGCCTCTATATTTGGTTTTGTTGATAGTTGGTTATAGTTTTCCGTTTTACTTTGCAATTTTCCATGTTTTACTTTTATGCACACAAGGTGTTTGTGAAAATGTCAACTCTAGATTTTGAGTAGATTTTCACACCTTGGTTTGGGATTTGAGCTCCTAGGATACTAGAGTCATAATATCCGACATTTAGTGGTAATTCTTGGGAAGTTAGTTGACTCTTGTTTCCATTAAAGCTAGCCTTTTATCAACTAGTTTGGTAAGTTGGTTAGAACCTATGGATTAAGGTCAATTATGCTTGCTTGACTTACTCCTCAATGTAAGGGGTTAACTTGGCAAGATTAACTCATGATAATTACCGTAGTTGTGGTTATGGCAATGATAGGATTCCTTAGATCCTCATTCCTAAGTCAAGGCTCTTTATTGTATTTATAGCATTTTCACTAGTTTTGATCTCATCTTCTCTTTAATTGCGTTAATTACAATTTTGATCATTCCTTAGTTTTTTGATTTTTTAGTTCCTTTAATCTTTTGTTCTTTGATTGAAAAAATCCTTTTTGCCCTCACAATCGAAAGAGTAACATTCCAATTGCATTCCTAGGAAAGAACGACCCGGGAGCTAAATACTCGATTTATATTTGGTTTGAATTGTGATAACATTTGATTGATGGCCGATTTGTTGGGATAGGACTATACTTACAACGCCAATTCCATTCTGATAATCGAATTCATAACCTATGCAAATTGGCCGTTCGTCAAATACTTTAGGTCTCTCAAGTTTTTAGGTGTTGGTGGCTCTCTATCTGTTCTGGGGTTCAATGTTCCATCCTCAAACCACCCATTTACAACAACCATGGCTTGAGCTCTGGAGAGGGGTAGTGGAGATGGAGGACTGTTTCTGTTAGAATCCTAGAATAGGAATGCCTTCTGCCCCTACCATCAGCAGCACACACCTCTAGAGGAGAAACTTCTTTAGATCTCCTCCTGTTGCACTTCATTACCTCAGTTATGTCAGATGCTCCCTTTAAAAGTTCAGAGAAGGTGTTTATGTTACTCATGGAAAGATATATTTGAGATCCGTCTTCCACTTTTCTAATACACCCATATACCAATTGTAGTTTTGGGAGGATGTCCATGCAAAGTAAAGCTTGATATCTGAAAACGCGTTAACAGAGGAGGTGGCTTGATCCAGAAGCGTTCTACCACAGCAACGGCGACAGAAACGACAGCAGCAACAACAATGGCAGTGGTGATGAAAATGGCGGCAGCAACAATGGCGGCAAAAACTCCACTATAGCAGCAACAACAGTATAGAAGAATAGATCTGAAAGTGCATTGATTGAAGCGGTGACTCGATCCAGAAGCTCTCTACCGCAACGGACACGGTAGTGGTGACGGTGCCGGCGACGGAAATGGCAGGGAGAATGACAACAAAAATGATGGTATAAAACTTGGGGTTCTCTCTCAGCTAACTCAGTCTCACATTTTGAAAAATTGGGAAAATTAGGTTTTGTTCCAAAATTTAATTTTAATTATTTATTAGTGGAGGTTTTTTAAATTTTCATAAATAAAATATATTGTGGAGATTTTTAGAAACCTTTCTCCAAAATACTCCCTCAAATAAATATTAATCTTGTAGTGATTTGCACCATTATCTTACTAATTATACATGCTTATCCATCTATATCCATCCCAGTGTTGTAAAGTGCAGTGCATCAAAGTTATCATTTCAAGCCATCATATCGAAAGGTGTAGATGGCAAAGCAGAAGGCAATTGCTCAGATTTGTGGCGATTGAGAAGAGTCGTACAACAAGATTTTCATTCTGTTACAAGATTTATTCAACTGCCTTCCTGGTACCATACATGATTGTGTTGCAGTTTCACACTACAACGGAAACATGATTGACAGAGATTTTAGCCAGCTTGATAGGATGTTTTGGGCCTTTCCCCGGTGTATCGAAGCTTTTAAGCACTGCAAGCTGTTTGTTTCGATCGACGAGATGCATTTGTACGAAAAATACAGGAGTGTGATGCTAATTGTTATTGCCCAAGATGAAAACAACAACATTCTTTCCATCGCCTTTGCACTAGTTGAATCCGAGTCTACTGAGTCATGGTCTTTTTTTCTAACAAACCTGAGGTAGCACGTCACTCTGCAACATGGGATACTTTTCATATCTGATGGATCTCAAGTCATTTGCGCTGTTCTTAATGCTGCCAATAGTGGTTGACATCCTCCTACAGCTCACCATGCTTATTGTATATGTCATATGGCTTCCAACTTCAATACCTGGTTCAAATTTGCAGAGGAGAAGCGGTATCTTGTTAATGTAGCTTATAGTCCCAGTAAGAAAGGATGTTATTAGTACTTGGACGCATTGAAGGGGTTATCAATGGGTATGCTTGATTGGGCACTAAGGTTTAGGAAGGCATTGTAGCTCCAGCACTGTGACGAATATCGTTTGTTTGGTCATATGACAACGAATATTTTTGAGTGTATCAACGCTGTTCTAAAGGGAACGAGGAACCTTTCTGTGGCTACTATTGTGAGGGCAACTTATGAGCGGTTGCAACAACTGTTTGTGTACAAGGGTCGTGAGACACAAACTCAACTGAATTCTGGTCAAGTGTTCTCACAGCAACTACTAACAGCGATAGAGAAGAGCATAGAGTCACATGCCAAGTTGCGTTCAATCTATTAATATTTTCTGATTGGACGTAACTTTCTCATCTAGCCATGTCTGCTCTCAAAACTTTCCAAAACCCTAAAAATGTGAAATGAAGCAATGAATCTCAGTTACACACCCCTTATATAGTGGTAGAAGGCATCTCGGGTACTATGCCTGCTTTTCCATTAAAGGGTATCTCGGGTATACAGTACTCGGTCTCTGCCTTCTTAACGTATCCCAGTAGCACCTAGGTTATGCTTTCTTGATGTGTTTCATATCTAGGGTATAGTGTACCCGGGATGTTTGTTTAACTTGCTTTTGGGTATTGTATCCGAGATATTACTGTTAATGGATAAATGTCAATACGCTACAGATTACATATTTTTGTAAATATTATATTTAAATAATTAAGTAAAGTATCATTTTTGTCCCCAACGTTTGGGGTAAGTCCTATATATTTGTGTTCCTAACGTTTAAATTGTCCTATTTGTATCTCTAATGTTTGTAAAATAATTCAATGTTACCCTGCTATCAATTACACATTATGAGCTTTAGTTAGAATTCTGAAAATCTCTTGAAGTTAAAATACAAATGTCTGGGTCAGAACTGATGATCCACTACGGATAATAACTCATTAAAAAATGAAACTAATCCCTGCAATATTTACATAATTCACTTTTTTAGGGACATAATTGAACCTGAACACAACTTTTGGGTACAATATTAAAATAGAACACATCCAAGTGAAACTTAATTGAGAATGAATATATCAAAATGAGAATAATTAAAAAATGCAATCTGATCTATTAATATAATTGACGGCAGGATAATATTGAATTACTTTTATAAGCGTTAGCGATACAAATAGGATGATTTAAACATTAGGGACACAAATAGGGCTTACCCAAACATTAGGAACAAAAACAATACTTTACTGTAAATAATTTAAATAAAAAAAAATCCTAATTATATGGCTAAAAAACAACAAATGTGGTTTTCCTTTTGAGCGAGATTTTTTCTGTTTTTTTTTTTTAGTGAAAATGTCAATTCTTTTACAAACCAAATTAATTTTTTCGTAATCATTTAAAAAAAAACTATTTTAAGCATTAAAACATTTTAATTTAACTGTGACGCGGTTGATTTATGATAATATGAAGGGATCTTAGCTTGTCAGAAGGCTGGTTGAAAACTTGAAATAAACAGCAATAATAAAGTTTGAATAATAACTGCCAAATAATACCGCAACTTGGATAATCGAATGAATATGTTAATTAACTAACTAAAAGGGTTGTTATGTTTTTTGCAATAGCTAATTTGTCCAATCAATTCCTTTTTTATTTGGTTCCATTCCATAGGAAGAAAATAAATAAATAAATAAATAAAAGGGAGAGTGTAAATTGTTATTCTGATAGTGTTGATTTGATTTGAGTCTTTGTTCTATTTGTTCTATATGGTTTACACTCATGGTGTGTTTTTGTTCCTTGATTTCTTCTTCTGTATGTGTAAGCATAATTGTTAAACAGCTATGCCACACTACTTGTCTTACGTTTCTCTTACCCTTCAACCTTTTCTTCATTTGTGGTTCTGACTTTTTTCCTTCATTTACTTGTTATTCTTATATTTTATCACTTCTTTTATTTAGAATTTTGAGTTTTACTGGCTTTATGGGGTTGTGTTTGTTTTTTTTTTTTTATAATTTAATATTATGCTTTTTTTTACTCCAATTGATTTATCTTGTCTATTTTCTCTTTTGTCACTACTAGAAAACTAGTTATTACAGACGGATATTTCTGACGGATTTTATCCCACTGAAATACAGATGGAATTTCAGAGGGATTTTTTTGTCAGAAAACAAAAAAAAAAATAGATTAGCATAAATTACAGACGGAAAAGAGAATCCGTCTATAATTCAGTCGGAAAATTAATTTTTTTTTTCGTGGAATAGTTACAGACGAATTTTCTGTCTGTAATTAAGTAGACAAAACGCTACATTTTATTAAATTATTACAGACGGAAAATTCGTCTGTAATTTAAAATTTTCCGTCAGAAAATATTAAAATAAGAGTTGTGAGTGAAAAGCTCCTCGTTTCAATCACGGTACTTCTCCAAATCTCTACACTCATCCCTTCCAAATCCTCCATCAGCGGCGCATCTCAGCTTTCTAATTTCATGCAATTAATTCCTCTTTTTCCAATGGATCTTCTTCGTCACGCTCTCTTCCGTTCCTCCTCCTCCTCCGCCGCCGCTCTGCTGCCATTGTTCGGTTGTTCCTCTGAGTTTTTGGCGTCTTCCGCCGCTGCCGCGACCACTCGCGTCGGACGATCTCTCTCTATCATCCCTTGCGTCGCACGAGCCCCCTCCCTGTGATTCTGTTGTTTAGGGTTCAATTTTTCTGTGCCAATTTTAGATTTATCAGTTTTTCTTCGCAGTTTCTATCTTCTTGTTGTTGTTGATGCTGATTGAGCTTCTTGTTCTTGTTACAGTTTCTATCACATGCTGGTATCTCAAAACAAATGGTAATTTTGCCCTTTCCATTCTCTTTCTTCTATTTAAATGTTTCTAATTTCCAGCTTAGGGATTCGATCACCTGTTCTGAGCTTGTTCCACGATTCTACTCTATTTGTGATTTTTTTGTGTGGATAAATGCATTGCTTTCAATCCTTCATCTTGGTTAATTATTTTGGAACCCTAGAATTGCACATTCTTAATTAATCAGTGTTCTAGCAATACAGTGAAATTCTTTGAACTCTTATAGATATAGAATGGAATTGAACTTCTAGATTATGGCTTCTCTTAATCACTTATTGCAGCAGATAAATTTATCTATGCAGAAATTACAGTATTAGGATTATTTATTGCAGTATTATTCTCTCTTCTGTGATTTGGAAGTTGTAGAAGTAGTTAGGTGATATGTTAAGATAGAATATTGAAAGGTTCCTTTTTTTTTCTCCTTCTGTTTTATGACCTTCTTTTCAGCTTAAATATTAATGAAAAATAAAATTAGCTTTGTCTATGACCTACTTGGCTGAGGAGTGAGGAGCAGATATTCCGATATGATATCAAGTTTGGTGGAAAAGCCCAAACAGCTTTTCATGAAAGATATCAGGTTAGTGCACTAATTGATTCTATGAATTTGTTAAATAGGAATTGGTTATTGACTTGGTTATTTTGGTGGCAGGATGCTGCCCAAGTATAATGTCACTGCCACGTTAAGGTTGGTTTCAAATTAATTTCTGTTTAAAAAATGATAAATCTAAAGCATCAAGCAGAAATTGGAAGCTAAGAATTACTAGTAGAGAGTACACTCGAAGAGACATAATGTGAAGTTATGGGCTTATTATTATTTAGAGCATAATGTGACATTAGTTTATTTGAAATTGCATGATGCATGGTTTAGAGTTTCTTCATGTGAAACCTGGAAAAGGAGCAGCATTTGTGAGAACCAAGCTCAAGAACTATGTTACAGGGAATACAGTTGAGAAGACTTTTAGAGCTGGAAGCTCGGTAATCTATTCTAAACTGCAGTTTTAGGGCTCATGCTTGGAGTTGTTATGTTCATAATTGTCACTTGAATAGGAAAAGGAAATGTTCTGGAGTTTTAGTAGCTATTATCCTCTATTAATAATATTACATAACACAACTCTCCTCTATTATCCGAGTTCTGGAGAAGCTATGCAAAGCACATCAGTGAAAAAATTGCTAATCCGAGTTTTAGTAGCAAAAATTTTCAATTTTGTTTTCATTTGCATGCTCAACGTGTACTTTATGGCAGCTTTTTATATGGTAAGCCTCTTTTCTTTAAGGTAGCAATTATATAACCACTGCAGGCTTAAGTACCGCAGTTTGCTATCAATCATTAAGATCAGGTTATAGCTCTATGGATTGTGACACAAAATATCTGAATTCATATCCTACTTGTCTTGCCCCTGTGAAATTATAAATGAATTCAATTTTTCAAAATTTGGTATTTGCGTTTTTTATTCAGATTATCAGTTTATCTATCGTTCTTTTTTTACTTTCTCCAATTTGTTGCCCATTGCTTGCACCAAGTTATAATTCTTTTGCTCCTCTGGTTCCTTCTCAGCTAGTGATTCTAAAAAGATAAAGGGGTAGTAGAAAATGTAGCGTGAGAATTTGGATGCAGAAGATGAGAGGAGCAAAGAGAGCATATAGAAGAAAATATGGCCAGCCAGGTAAGTTTGCTTATAACTGTGTAGATACCAGCCATGAACGCCACAGAGAGAGTTACAAGTGTAGTGCCAAGAAGCGGCATTGCCAGCTTCATAGCGAGAATATCTTTTGTATGGCACTAGTTTTTCAAATGGTCAAGCAATGACGTTATTCCAGGCTTGTAAAACTGTAAGTATTATTTTAACCATGCAATCCGAATGTCTGATATCCTACTTTGATAGTATCATTCTTAAATATAATTTGTGGTAAAAGATGGGGAGTCTTTGAATCTTTATGCTTAATCGCCAAAGAGCTTACTTGTGAAGTTATGGATTGGAACTTGGAAGTATGTAAAAAATCACATGCTTTGGGCTCCTAGCTCAAGCTCAAGCAGGATATTAAGTCACAAGCTTAACCTTCAAGAACATAAGAACAATTTTTATTTTTTATTTATTTTTCGGGGCTAATGTTTACTCTTTAGCTTGGCAGGAGTCTGAGAAACTGCAATCTACAAGGAACTGTTCCTGATTTCAGCCCAATAGCAAATCTTAGCTATTTGTATGTTTAGCTATCTCTGGTGATTTTGCATTGTGACTAGTGACATTGAAATAATTTTCTTCTCCTTTTTATGACTACCCTCTAATTTGTGGTTGTTGGTTCATGTTGTAGAGATCTTAGCTGGAATCATCTTACAGGACACTTGCCAACAAATAAACTTTCAGACAATATATAGCCAATTTTATTTATATATTTTGTATATATAACAATGTTCGTTTATTTTCATGCTAGCGATGATCAACATGAGTCTGATGTAGTAATGCTCTTGCTGTTGCAGCAATCTCAAAAAAAAAAATGCTTAATGCAAAAATTTAAAAATAAAAAACACATGATAATAACTAATAAATAATCTGAAAAATATTAGGAGTTATCAAAATTTATTTTTTTTTGTTATTGTTTAGTTATTAATTCAATTTTTTAATCTAGTAATCTAACAACATACTTTATCGATATAATGGTCAAATTCGTTCTTGAAAGATCACTCATCTCCAAATTAATCCCTAACAATTTTTTTAATCAAATTCGTCTTTTAAAAATTTTAAACTAATCGAGTTAGTCATTTTGTCATTTTTTTTTGTTGATGACGCCAAATTTTGTTAATGTGGCACGTTAAGTGATACTACAACACACATAGGAGTATTAATTGACTATTAGAATGATAAGTTTATCAAAGATCAAATTAAAACCTAATTGAGAAGACAATTTGAGGTATTGGAATCTTTCAATTTGGAGTTCATTTGGTCTAATTTTATAAATTTGTCATGTTAGCTGCTAATTAAGACTACAAGATGTATGTTGTTGTATCATTTAACGTGTCACATCAATAAATTTTGATGCCATTAGCAACAGAAGTGACGGAAAGACTAAAATGACTAACTTAAAATCTTTGAATGACAAATTTGATTTAAAAAATCTTTCGAGAACTAATTTGAAGAATGAATTATCTTTCGGAAACTAATTTTACCATTTACTCTTATTCTATACTTTTAAATATTGATAATTAATTAATGACCAAAGATTATAAATTTTGACGACTCTCTAGCATTTTTATAATTTTTTGAATCTCAAATAAAAATAATTAACCTTGACTTTAATCCTTTACTAACTTTCTCATTCTAAAAAAACTTGAATAAATAAATGATATAGATCCTTTAACATTGAATTGATTCATAATGTTGCTGAATTAATATGTTTTCACTCAATCACCTTAGATGATAAGCATAAATAATAACATAAGCAAAATTGATAATAGTGTCACAAATGACATAACCAAGTTTAGCAAACAAAATGTAGTAGACATATCAAATAGTTTTCCAAAAAACTAACTTAAAAGTAATTTAATTTGCTCAAAGGAAGTTTGCTAATATCTATTATAACCCAAAAACTAATGTTTGTTTCGAAAATAAGATAATGTCAACTTGGTCACTTTTTCAAATTGTTAATGGTTTGATTTGGAATAAACTTGAATATTCATATTGTGGCACTACTTGCTACCGTCAAGGTCTTCTTTGATGCTCCTCTACTTGATCTTGTTGTCACATTTGTTGAAGGTGGTGGAGCAACTTAAAACTAAGTAGTTAATGACACGGGTAGCTTAATGATTGATTTTTTGGCCTAAATTTAGATGGTTCTTTGAAATAAATTTTGGCTGGAGCCTTGAAGGATGTTTGGACTACTGGTGCTACTAATCTTCATTGAGGTTGGACTGGTGGTGCTACTAGTTTTAATTTTCGTTAGATTGGTGTTGCTAGTCTTAGTTGAGGTAGAGTTGGTGTTGCTAATGTAGGTTGAGATGGAACTAACAATAGTCTTGCTGGAGAGACTGATGAGCTTGGTTCAACCGAATTCGATATTATTAGAGTAGGTTGAGTAGTTGCTATTTGGATCAATCCTGTTCTCAGGGATTCTTGTAATTATACAACCATATACACAATACAAATAATAAACCATCACATTAAAATTAAGATGTAAAACGCATGCAATTTTTTGGAGGTTGTGATAACTTGCATTAGATGTATTTTGTGGAACTGCCTCAGGTTTGTTTTGGCCACCCTGTAACACAATGACCAATTAATCTATCATAATATAGAGGACACATAAGACTTTAATATTATAATAGATAAATAAATCTCTGAGCAATAATATTTTGGACATTTAAAACCTTAAACTTAGTTAATGAAGACACATAAATTCTCAAATGCTTTGTTACCTTAGGCTATAGGGCCGATAAGGATAATGAAAATTCTACATGTGCTCGACTAGTTGCTCTGGTCTCCTTTGGTTTCTCTGTCTTAGTGGTGCACGAAATTGTGATGTCCAGGCTCGAACAATCCCTGGTAATGGCTCCAAAGCTTGGTGCTTTGATCTTAATTCCTTTTTTTTTTTTTTTTTTTTTCTTTCTTTTTTTTTTTTCTGCAAGCTTTGTTCTTTGCTGCTTTTTCTTGCTTCAAGAATCATTTTTATGATTTTTCAGATTATCAAATAACATGTCTCCTAGTCATCATTCTTTCAAGAGCCAACATAATTAACATTCTTAAACAACAACTTCAAAAGACATATGCACTGTTCAAGCATTCATTCAGAAAACAAGAAGCATTGTCACCACATCAATATAATTAAGCTAAGTTCAAGGATAAATTCGAAACTCATGTACTTCTTGTTCTTTTGAATTAAAACATTTTTTTATTTAAGAGAGGTGATGGATTCATAGGACATTCATAACTTTAAGACAAAGATACTAACTACTAATGATCATGTAATGAAGACACAAACATAGATAAGCACATAACATAGAAAACGAAAAACAGAGAAAGTAAGAACAAGGAATGAATCCACCTTAGTGATGTCCTTGAACTCTTCTATGTCTCTTCCTTGTCTTTGCTGCTCCTCCTTCATTGCTTTTAGATCTTCTCTGATTTCATGAAGGATGATGGAGTGCTCTTGATGTTCCACCCTTAGTTGCTTCCAATAATTGTGTGGAAGAAAATGTATCCCCTGAGGTATCTCAGGGATCTCTTGATCTGCAGTCAAATGTTCTACCACTGAGCTATAGACCCTTGATGGAAGCTTTTGTCTTCCCTTTCCTCTTTCTAGAGGTTTCTCTGGCCTTAGGTTCCATCAATGGTTATGGAAAAAACAAAAAAAGCTATGCTTTTACCACACCAAACTTAGAATGTTGCTCGCCCTCGAGCAAAAGAAGAAAGAATAGAAGAATAAGAAGAAGATATGGAGGAGATGGAGGGAGATGTGTATTCGGTCATATGGGTGGGATTGGGTGGGAGAGAGATGTTGAATTTTGAAGGTAGTGGGTGTATGGATGTGAGTGGTAAATAGAAAGTAGAGGGGATGATCATGAATGGGAAGAGAGATGATGAGGTAGGTGGGGATCCTGTGGTGTCAAGGCATTTACATCCCTGCACCAATTTAGGCATGCAAAATGCCCTTGCACACAACTCTGGGCGTTCAGCGCCAGGTTGGTGCCCATTTTGGGCGTTCAACGCCCCTTTGCTACCATTTCTGGCGTTGAACGCCAGAACCATGCTTGTTCTGGGCGTTCAGCGCCAGGATGCTCCCATTCTGGGCGTTCAGCGCCAGAACTATGCTCTGTTCTGGCGTTTGAACGCCAGACAGATGCTCCTCCAGGGTGTGATTTTTCTTCTGCTGTTTTTGTTTGTCAGGCACGCGTTCATAAGGGAGAAGGATGATGAGCGTCACACATAATCATCACCTTCATCATGTTCTTGGGTGCGAATGGATATCTTAGAAGCGAAATAAGAAGAATTGAATAGAAAACAGGAGTACTTTGCATTAATCTTTGAGGAACAGCAGAGCTCCACACCTTAATCTATGGAGTGTAGAAACTCTACCGTATGAAAATACATAAGTGAAGGTCCAGGCATGGCCGAGATGGCCAGCCCCCTAAAACGTGATCAATAGTCTCCTAAGATGTACAATGGAATCAAATTGAGACCAAAGATGCCTAATACAATAGTAAAAGGTCCTATTTATAATAAACTAGCTACTAGGGTTTACATGAGTAAGTAATTGATGCATAAATCCACTTCCGGGGCCCACTTGGTGTGTGTTTGGGCTGAGCTTAAGTGTAGCACGTGCAAAGGCCATATGTAGAGTTGAACACCAGTTTCTGTGCCAGTTTGGGCGTTCAACTCTGGTTTTGGATCCTTTTCTGGCGCTGGACGCCAGATTTGGGCAGAAGGCTGGCGTTGAACGCCAGTTTACGTCGTCAATTCTTGGCCAAAGTATGGATTATTATATATTGCTGGAAAGCCCTGGATGTCTACTTTCCAACGCAATTGGAAGCGCACCATTTTGAGTTCTCTAGCTCCGGAAAATCCACTTTGAGTGCAGGGAGGTCAGAATCCAACAGCATCAGCAGTCCTTTTTCAACCTCAAAATCTGATTTCTGCTCAAGTCCCTCAATTTCAGCCAGAAAATACCTGAAATCACAGAAAAACACACAAACTCATAGTAAAGTCCAGAAATGTGAATTTAGCATAAAAACTAAGGAAAACATCCCTAAAAGTAACTAGATCCTACTAAAAATATACTAAAAACAATGCCAAAAAGCGTATAAATTATCCGCTCATCACAACACCAAACTTAAATTGTTGCTTGTCCCCAAGCAACTGAAAATCAAATAGGATAAAAAGAAGAGAATATACTATAAATTCCAAACTATCAATGAAACATAGCTTCAATCAAATGAGCGGGACTTATAGCTTTTTGCCTCTTGAATAGTTTTGGCATCTCACTTTTTCTATTGAGGTTCAGCATGATTGGCATCTATAGGAATTCAGAGTTCAGATAGTGTTATTGACTCTCCTAGTTCAGTATGATGATTCTTGAACACAGCTTCTTTATGAGTCTTGGCCGTGGCCCTAAGCACTTTACAAGCAAGTAACAAACTTGAAATTTTTGAATCAAAACATTAATTGATCATGTTATTTTCGAAAATTTATTATAAAAATAAGAAAAAGATTTTTGAAAAATATTTTTGGAATTTTCGAAAATAACTAAGAATTTTGAAAAAGATTTGATTTTTTTAAAAAAATATTTTGAAAAAGATAAGATTTTCAAATTGAAAATTTGATTTGACTCATAAGAAACAACTTGATTTTAAAAATTTTTGAAAAAGTCAACTCAAGTTTTCGAATTTGATGAGAGAAAAAGGGAAAGATATTTTTTTGATTTTTGAAATTTTTATGAAAAACATGAAAATTATGCAATGCATGAAATTTTTAGATCAAAACAATGAATGCATGCAAGAATGCTATGAATGTCAAGATGAACACCAAGAACACTTTGAATGTCAAGATGAACATCAAGAACATTTTTTTGAAAAATTTTTAATGCAAAGAAAACATGCAAGACACCAAACTTAGAATTCTTTAATGCTTAGACACTAAGAATTCAAGAATGCATATGATAAACATGAAAAGACACAAAACAAAAATTTATCAAGATCAAACAAGAGGACTTACCAAGAACAACTTGAAGATCATGAAGAACACTTATGAATGCATGAAATTTTCGAAAAAAATGCAAGATGCATATGCAAGTGACACCAAACTTATAATATGACTCAAGGCTCAAACAAGAAACACAAAATATTTTTTATTTTTATGATTTTCTAATTTTTTTGGATTTTTATTTTATATTTTCGAAAATTGAAAGAAAAAATAAGGATTCCAAAAAATTTTTAATATGAATTCCAGGAATCTTGCCATGTTAGTCTAAAGCTTCAGTCCAGGAATTAGACATGGCTCACTAGCCAGCCAAGCTTTCAATGAAAGCTTCAGTCCAAAACACTAGACATGGCCAATGGCCAGCCAAGCTTCAGCAGGTGATCGTGGATCAACAGCGGGTAGATCAGGAACAGTAGCAGGTGGATTAGCTCCAACTAGCTTGCTCTTGATAACCAATTGCAAGCCTCAGTCCAAATGAATTTAGACATGGCTTTACAGCCAGCCAGGCTGCAACATATAATTACATGGGCTGGAGTGATTAGTTGAATACCAATCCCAAAGTAGTTTGGGTATGGCTTTACAGCCAGATATGATTCAACATATTTCATGAAACACTAGAATTCATTCTTAAAAATTTTGAAGCCATAGAATAATTTATTTTTGAAAACATTTTTATTATTATTTTTTTTTTCGAAAACAGATGAGAAAATTTTAGAAATATTTTTGAAAAATTTTTGAAAGTAAAATAAAAAGAAAATTACCTAATCTGAGCAACAGGATGAACCGTCAGTTGTCCAAACTCAAATAATCCCCGGCAACGGCGCCAAAAACTTGGTGCACGAAATTGTGATGTCCAGGCTCGAACAATCCCTGGTAATGGCTCCAAAGCTTGGTGCTTTGATTTTAATTCATAATTGTCACAACTTTGATACAACTAACCAGCAAGTGCACTGGGTCGTCCAAGTAATACCTTACGTGAGTAAGAGGGTCGATCCCACAGAGATTGTTGGCTTGAAGCAAGCTATGGTCACCTTGCAGATCTCAGTCAGGCGGATTTAAACATGATATGTGAATTTAACATAAAAACTAAGGAAAACATCCCTAAAAGTAACTAGATCCTACTAAAAATATACTAAAAACAATGCCAAAAAGCGTATAAATTATCCGCTCATCACTTAGGCTTCCAGTTAGGATTAGATGGTGCTCCCTTGCACGTCTTATAGTTGTGATCCTTTTCGCTACACTTGCTACATGTTACACGAATTATCTTCCTAACCTTGTCCCCTTGTATCAAGACCTCAACTAGATCCTCTTTTCTATTATGAACCTTTCACCAAATAATTGACCTCTTGATAATAGGAAAATTTAGGTTGATATAACCAGTCCTAGTATAATATTTTTTACTAGGAACTATCTAGATGAAATGTGCTTAAGTTAGATGATTGTATTCCATGCAAAGCCATTTTTTTCTTCTTACTGTCACGCTTCTTTTCTCCATTACTCTCCTTATCATCACTATCACCATCATACTCCAGAGGTGGAGGCTTGCAAGATTCATCTTCTGTACTCTCATAGCTATCATCAAAGGATAATGTCATTAGATAATCACAAATATTATTTAGGTCTATAATCTTAATATTGTTAATTTCTACAATCCAGTACCTTTCTTACTAGTACATATATTCCCAGTTCCTACCTTCCTAGCTCCTGCTTCATCTGCATACTTAGGTTGATTGACGAGATAATAAAAACAAATGTAGTTTTTGGATTTCTCGTTAAATTATCACACAACTTAGGTATCTCAATATCCTCTGTTAAACTATAAAGCCCAAACTCAATATTACCGGTCGTATTATCAAACCAATACATTATTTTGTATTCAAGATATCCTAAACCATGAAACAACTTAACCAAAGTTGATTAGGTCTATGTTTATCTCTAGAAACTGTTTTCAACTTTTCCATTCATATAAACAAGTTTTCCATCACTATTTCTCACAAAATTTTTTTCATGGTAAAAAACAAGAATCACAAAAGTTTTAGTCATTTGAAATTCTTTTAACAAAAACAAAATCAAACAACAAACTTGAAAATAACAAAAAAATTTTAAATTAGAAACACGATAACTTTTCTCAACAAAAATCCTATAGCATGAGATTAATTTTCATGGCATTTGCATGCATCAAATCCTACACTACACAGAACCCTAAAGAACACAGAATATAATAGTTCACGATTTGCTTACCTTGCTTGTTAACTAAACTGCCAAACCAAACAACCTTTATTCCTCCTACTCCATAACCCTCGATGACGCTTCAATTTCCTTTTGGAGGGAAGAACTCTCTGATTTTGGTGAAGAGGTTTGTGCAATCTCTTGTAATATACCTCACTCAAAAAGCTTTTAGTAGAAAATATCCAAAATATAGCTTCTAAACGATACTATTTAGTTTTATCACGAAAGACCTTTTTGTCTTCAAAATTTTTGTCCCCATCCACGTTGGCACCATAATGGATAGCTGGATAATGTTACAGCCACATTAGCGAATTTTGTTTAATTCATGAAAGGCAAATGGACGGAGGGATGAATTTTTCTTCCATTTGTAAAAGTTTAGAGAACTATTGTACTTAAATCTTGATGAGGGACGTGTTTGTCAAAAATTTAAAAGGCCGAGGACCTATTTTTTTGTTTTCTATTTTTATTTAATTTCACGATTTATTTTACGCTAGTCGCGACCAAATGTTCGAAAAATACGAATCAATTAGATTAACACTATTTTGGAGAACTTAACTCCACTAATATCTGCAATCAGGTATTAAATTTTTCTTTCATTCTACTCATGTACTGAGGAAAATAATAGTTGTTTATTATTTTTTTTATCAAAGACATTTCTGAATTTTATTAATAAAATGACACTTACAACCTTGCATAAGTCATCTAAACTCTACGTAATTAATGAATAATTAGCCAATAAATTAATTATTAATAAAAATATTAGAAAACTAAATTTATTAATCCAAACAGGTAAAAATATTAAAAATATGAATTTTGACTCTAATTTTAAAGATTTTGGCTCATAATCGGGCCAACGAGCCAAACCGATTGGACCGGGCCCAAGGCCCATCATATAAAAGCTATGACTTGCACTTTCTTTCCCCCAAATCACATTGAATCACATTGAAAGGGGAGGAACACAAGGAAAACCTAAACCCTTTTTCTCTAAAATTTCAATTTATCTCAACTTTCAATCCGGAGCTCTGATCACTGTACCATTTGTGGCCATGCGACCATCGCATCAAACTCTACAAACCCACTAAACAAAGCGGTAAGTACCTTGATATTTCTTACTCAGGCTTTCTCCTTGCAATTTCGAAAATTTGGGTTTTGATTTTGAAAGATTATGTGATTTTGGGTCTTTAGGATTGAATTAGCTTTGGAAACTTGCCGAGTCTTGTCCTAAACAACCGTGGGTAAAGTGAGAAACTACTAATTCTTGTGAATCATTGATAATTATAAATTCTATATTGATTTTGAGTGATATTGTTGGGTATTAGATTAAATTGTTTGTGTTGGGATCAAATTGATGGTATTGGAGGCTTGAGATCGAACCTTGGAAGCTGAGTTGGTGATTGGTGAGAAATTAGAGCTTTGAAGCTTGTGGAACGGAGGAATTTTGAGGTGTTCAAGTATTAGGGAGGAATCGGCCAATGTATGGTTTTGGTTTCTTGTAGATAATATATAATGTCATGTAAAAATGTAGGTTAGATGACCATAGAATAGGTTGAATTAAGGGGTCAGTAACTTTGATGAGAATGTTGAGTTATCTTGAGATTGAGTTGATGATTGATGATGATAATGAATTATGATGATGGCAGCTTGATGAATACTGAGTTATGTTATTTTGATTTTGGATTGTTTGGAGTGAAACTAAATATAATTGAGTAAATGGCATAATGAGAAAGAGATGGAATAGTTATAAAACTGTTTTGTACACAAGGAGTGTTGTTTTAGGGTGTGAGTTATTGATTTTGAATGAAAGATTGGTAAAAATAGAGGTTTGGAACCTTTGGTGAAAAACTAATTTTTGACCAAAATTCAATAGGCTATAACTTGGATTTCAGACCCTCAAATTTTGTCAAACTTATTTCAAATGAAATTTTGGATCCATGAAGTTTATGCCGTTTGAAGAACGGACTAAAAATGATTTTTAACAAAAAAGTTATGCGCATTGGAAGTTTGGTGTGCAAAAGTGATATCTGCAGAACTTATCAGCTTTTACTACTTTTTTTGGGCATGTGTACGCGAACACACATGCGACGTGGACCCTGGGCTCTGCCCAAACATCCCGCGTATATGGGTGTGTACATGCGTACGCAGAATGGGAAGATTTACAAGCTCGCATACGCATGCAGTACCACACGACGTGGGAAGGCTTCCCTGTCCAAGGGGCTCGCGTACATGAAACATGGCATGTACACTGGTGCAGATTTTTAGAATATCCACAATTGAACCGGCAAGTGTACCTGGTTGTCCAAGTAATACCTTAGGTGAGTGAGGGTCGATCCCACGAGGACTGAGGAACTGAGCAACTGAGCAACAATTGTTAGTTGATTGGCTTAGTCAGGCAAGCAGAAAAGGTTGTTGGTGGTTTTCAAAGCATTAAATAGTAAAACAAGAGTAAAGAAAGCAAATAGTGAGTTTAGTGTGAAGACAATGAGAGAAAACAGTTAAGGTATCGGAGATGTTTACTTTTCTGGATTAAGATTTCTTACCAACTATTTTAACAATGCAAGATTCATTCCATGGCAAACTTTAAATGACTAAATACTAATGTCTTAGTGATTTAATCTCCTCTAATCGTCATTAACTGCCACCGTCGTGGTCACTTAATTCCGATTAGAGGGTTAAGTTCAAAACTAGTTTATGGCCACAAAACCCCTAATTACCCAAAGCTAATAGGATTATATGTCACATATCCCAATTAGTTTATGGAATTAGCAATTTAGGAGGAATTTACTTTCAAGTTGTTGTTCAAGCGAGATAACTCTTTCAAGAATCACAAGAACACATATAGAAAAAGGATCATACTTTCGTTCCACCCAGATTCATAGAATACAGTACAAAAGTAATCCTTGAAACTGAATTAATGTATTAATTAAAATAGAAAAGCAATAGTCTTAATCCATAGAAGATAAACAGAGCTCCTAACCTTAACCAAAGAGGTTTAGTGGCTCATGACTTACAGAGAAAAATTAGGGTTTTGAAACGTGCGGAAGAGAAAAGATCCAAAGGTCCTCTAAAGGGTGAATCTTTTCCCATTTAAATCTAACCTAACTTGATTTGAAACTAAAATAAAATATTGAATTCTAAATCTAAAAGATTTTGTTTGTAAATAAAAATTACAAAAATAAAAGATAAAATAATAATTAAAAGCTAAATCTAGTTAAAGATGCTTCTTTGGGTGAGGTTGACCCGTATTACTAGCATTTAGCACCAAAATCTGTGTTCAGCGCCAGAGTTGGCAGTGCTTAGGTGATGGTTTTGTCCTTCTTGGGCGCTAAACGTCAGGCTCGGCGTTTAGCGCTAGAATTGGCAGTGATTCCAGATAAAAAGTATAGACTATTATATATGGAAAGCTTTGGAAGTTGGCTTTCTAATGCCATTAGAACCGCATCAATTGAACCTCTGTTGCTCAAGATATGCTCATTAGAATGCAAGGAGGACAGGGTTGACAGCATCCACTTTCTTCCTTTGTTTTTGCACAAAACTATGCCAAATTCACCCGAATTTCACCTGAAATAATAAAAACACCAAAACCACTCAAAGTAGCATTCAAAGAGGATTTTAACGCTAAAATATAATTAAACTTACTAAATTCTAACTAAATTTAACTAGAAAATAAGGGAAAAATAGGTACAAGATGCTCACGCATCACGCATGCAGAACCCTTGTTTTGGAAAAAAAGTTTTATTTTTTGTGATTTAAACCTATTTCTAAATTTTAAACCTCTATAATTACCTTATAAGCTCCTATACCTAGTCCCTAACCATAAGAAGATGGGTAAACTTAGAGAAGGAGTTAACTTGGCAGTGAAAAAAGATTTTTGAAGTAATGATTTATGTTTGAGAAGTGCAGAAATGCTGAATATGTGATGAATGACGGCTGTAATGATAATGATTGAATTTGAATGATTATTGGCTTGTGCGCTTCTATTATCTGAGATACGAGTTTTCTTGGGTAGATGCAGTGGCCAGCCACCACTCGCTCTAGGTTGAGACTCGATACCCTGTTGACACTACGTTGCAAGATGTGGCTAGAAGCTTTAACTCCACAAAAATTCCCCGAATGAGATGAAAATTTGAATGATTAAGATTATACACATAGACTCTTGGCGATGCACACACCGAGGGACTGTCCAGGGTTAGCTACCGGACATGTCGGGTTTGGCTATATAACCGACAAATGAGACACATCAGTCATAGGACAGACATACATCATATGCATTTGTAGGTTTTGTTTGAATGTGTATTATTTGGGTTTGCCTATTTTTTTTCCATGCTTATTTGCTATTTGTTCTATTTGCTGTAACTGCATCCTATTTGTGTTTTCTTTGCTAGTCTTGTTTGTCTTTACAACTGAGAGATCCCTTGTCTAGCGAAAGTGTGATGATGGTAGTTCCACTGGTATTTTGGAGGGTTGGAGAAGATAGAAAGTGAAGTGTTGAGTTTAAGTTAGGTCCAGAATGTAAATACCTTAGATAATTTACCCAATTTTTAGCTTAGTATATTCCTTTAAGTTTAATTCTGAGTGTCAAAGTTCTAGGATTGCCTCTGGCTTTCTCGAGACATTATATATTACCTATGTTGGCACCCTTACCATGCTGAGAACTCCCGGTTCTCATTCCATACATATATTGTTACTTTTCAGATGCAGGTCGAGAGACACCTTAGTGAGCGTCTGGAGTTTCCTACTGTAAGCAAAGTTTGGGATGCTGTATTTTGTTATTATGCTATGTATATTTGTAGACATAGATGCTTCTCCATTTATGCTTTAAGTTTGATCCTCCTAGAGGCTTTTATGGAGAAATAGGTGCTTGCTTTATGTATTTTGGGATATTTTGGGATGTATATGTATGTATATAAATATTCTCCGGCCGGCCTTGGCTTCGTAAGTCGAGTTTGGAGATTGATATTCTGTATCTTTTGGTATTTCGCTCTTTATGTATATATCTTTACCTTTCTTCCTATTCGAGTATTCATTTACGTGTGCAATACACTTTTCTTTTTGCGATTTTGCTTAACCCTCCTTTCAAGACTCCTAGTTACGCATTTCTTTTGAATATATATATATTTATTTATTTATTTATTTATTTATTTATTTATTTATTTTAGAGGTTGTAATACCTCACCACTCCTGTTATACGACTTAAGCATAAAACTCTGTGTAGTAAGGTGTTACATTATGGTATTAGAGCAGTTCATTCTTGTAGAGCCTGAGGGAGAGACTGACTATGCTTCTAGGCATACTCTGGGTGTCTGTATATGCTGAATTAGGATATCTAACTGATATAATTGACATAATTATTCATGAGCATGCATTTGAGACTTCTAAGCATTAGACTTGAGATATTGAGACTCATCACCTTGATATCACTTGTTTGGTATGAACAGGGACCAGATGACAATTCATGGACGCGGACGTGGTCGAGGGAGAGGTAGGACTAGTAATACAGAACCCGAAATGATGAAAAATAACCCTGTAAACTTCATGGCTGCCTTAGAGAGCATGGTTGCGGCTATACAAGCTACAGCCGAGGTATTGTGAAACCAAGTTGATAATGGAAATAACAGTAATAGAGATAATAGGCCGATGACACTAGCAACTTTCCTGAAGATACATCTACCGACCTTTAGAGGAACCACAAACCCTACAGAGGCTGACAATTAGTTTCAGGCAATGGAGCGAGCTTTACAAACACAATAAGTGCCTAAAGATCAATGCATTGAGTTTGCGACTTATATGTTCATGGGTGAGGCTCAATATTAGTGGCAAGGGACACGACGCCTTTTGTAGCGAGATATTGCTGCGATACCTTAGGATGTGTCTCAATCTAAATTCTACAAAAAGTATTTTCTCAACTCAGTCAGCACGGCCAAGGAGCTTGAATTACTATAATTAAAGCAGGGTTTGATATCGGTAGCTGAGTACACAAACAAATTTGAAGAATTGTGTCAGTTTTTCAAGATTTGTCAGGGAGCTCTGGGGGTCTTTGAGGATTGGAAGTGTATGAAACATGAAAGAAGGCTTTAGAGTTATTTTTTGAGCACAGTAGCTCCGATGGAGATTAAAGTCTTCTCTAAACTGGTGAATAAGAGCAGAGTTGCCGATGATTGTGTGCGAAAAGAAACATTAGAGAAGGGAAGTCACAGAGTACCTTTTCAACGGAATCAAGGAAGGAATTTTGCACTTAGGGGTCAGGCTTTCAATCGTGGAGGTTATGTTCCTCAACAACCTCAGGACCATAACAACTTTCAGAGACTTAATAACAACAACCATCAGGGAAGAAGGTTTGAGAAGCATCTTGATAAACCCATATTTTATTATGTATTTTGTGCTTAGTTTGAGTGATTTATTCAATCCTTCACCCACTTATTCATGTTAATTGCATGGTTTTACTTTCCCTTCCTTATTATGTGATGTATGTGAAAAACATGTTTCCTATGCTTTAAAATTAATTATTTCAATTACCTTTATTTCCATTCGATGCCGTGATTAGTGTGTTGAGTAGTTTCAGATCTTCTAAGGCAGGAATGACTCAAAGGATGGAAAGGAAACATACAAAAATGGAAGGAAAGCGCAAAATGGAGTCCTTGAAGAAACTGATATCCACGCGATCGCATGGACGACGCGATCGCGTGCCAAGCGCGAAGAAGCAGCGACGCGGCCGCATGACTAATGCGGTCGCATGACTGACGCGACCGCGTGGCAAGGAAAAGCTCCGTACGACGCGACCGCGTGACCCACGCGGACGCGTGACAGAGGCCACGCACCAGAAATTGCAGAAAATGCTCATAGCAAATTCTGAAGCACTTTTTGGCCCAAATCCAAGTCCAGAAGGCATAGACCAAAGGTTATGAAGTGAGGGAATGCATCCATTGAGGGGGAGCTCGCCAATTTAGTTACTTTCCATGATTTAGATTAGCTTGGAGAGAGGTTCTCTCCTCTCTCTCTCTTAGGATTAGGATTTAGGACTTCTCTTAGTTTTAGGAGTAACTCTCGATCCAGGTTTAATGTTCCTTTACTTTAGTTGATTATTTACTTTTGCAATTTGATTTATGAATTCTTTTATGTTCCAGATTATTTGAATTAATGTTATTTGAGGTATTCCAGTTTAATATTGCTTTCTCTCATTTATGCTATTATTGCTTTTACTCTGAAGACATCTTTATTCCAGTAGATTTACTTTTCCCCTTTTGGTTTTGGTTAAGAAATCAGTAACTCAGGAGTTATCCAATTTAACAGCATAATTGATAATTGTTATATTGCCAATTGAATTGAACTTCAATAATCCCAATCTTTTCTTAGTAAATAAATAGGATTCGAAGATCAAACTAATTTGTCCCTTGACCTTCCCTTGCTTTAGCAAAGGTTAACTAAGTGGAATTAAGATTCGACTTTCATTGTTGTTGATAAGAATAACTAAGCCTGGACTTCCAATTTCTCATACCTTGCCAAAAGTTTGCTTTACAGTATTTGTTTATTTATTTTAATTGCTATTTAAATCAACTATCATATTTGTCCCTCATTCTTAAAACCCCCAATTCTACAATCTCCATAACCAATAATAAGAACATACTTCCCTGCAGTTCCTTGAGAAGACGACCCGAGGTTTGAATACTTCGGTTATCAATTTTTAAGGGGTTTGTTACTTGTGACAACCAAAACGTTTGTACGAAGGGATTTCTGTGAATCAGAGGTTCGCCTTAAGGAAACAGTAAATAAACATCAAACAACTATTCGACAACTGGAGCAAACAGTAATTCAATTAACTTCTAGGCGCGCGAACATTCAAGGACCAACCACAACCCCATGTGGATAATCTAATGAAGAGCGTAGCATGAAGGAGATATTAGAAACTCCAGTGGACAAGACAGAGCAGGAATTCGTACTCGAACAAGTAGAAGAAGCTGTCATTGTACAAGAAGAAGAGTTGGTTGAAGATCTAGGAGACGCTGAACCTCCATAGGAATCCAGCGCTGAGGAGAACTCCGTCAAGGACCTTACAGTTAATGCTAAGGAGGATATTGCACAATCCCCAAGGCAAGTCGTTTATGAAGAACTAGACGGAATAATCCAGGACACAAATTCCCTTGATAATGATAGTCGCAAGTCAAGCTCTCTTAGTAATGAACTTGCATCCGCAAGTGAATTCTCTGAGATCGAAGAATCTTCCCCAAATGAATACGAAGATGATGCAGAGGTAGATTTCTCTCAACCTCCCATCTATGACTCAAGTGATGAGGAAGACATAGAAAACTTTGACCAGGACTCAGATGCATTTGAAGAACCTTACAAGGAAGTGGAGGAATTCACTGAAGAACACAAGGGAGTAGAACTCACAGAACCATTGGAATCACCTGCCCCAAGGCTATTACCGCCTAATACAAGCTTCAAGTGGGTACAATCCTTAACCTTTAACTTTACTTATTCACTTGAATATGGTTTACTTGAAACAGATGGCTAGCTTAGAGCTCTATGCGGCTTTAAGAGTAAGAGGGAAACGGCTCGTGCTCAGAGCTGGTGTACAAGGTTCAATAAGGTTCCACGCTTCAACTTGAAGTGCACGGATTGGTATCAAGCTTAATTGAATGGATCTCGGAAAATGTTTGGTCACTATGGTGAGAATCTACTTTCTAAATCGTCCGATTGGAAAAATATAGATCAAGACGGAGGCAAATTTAGATCCAAGGCTTGGGATCCTGGAATCTATTCTGACATTCGTCACCCCGGAAGCCTGAAAATCTGTTTGAAGCTGCTCAGAAGCTTTACATGCCTAGTTTGGGACCCCGGAGGCTATTGGCATTCTAAGCACTGGTGGAGATTTCTGGATGAATTTAAACACAAGCCACCATAACAGGAAGCTCTTCAAATGTCCAACTTAAGGACTTTAACTAAAAGTGCTAGGTGGGAGACAACCCATCGTGGTATGATCGTTCCTTTTGCAATTTTAATTTTATTTAGTTTTGTTTGTTTTGGAATTTTATTTTATTTTATTGAACCTGGAATCATGCACAGCATTTATATCAAGCACTACATTCTGCATATTGCATTCTGCATTCTGTATAAAAAAAAGGGTGCACGACGCGACCGCATCACTCATGCGATCGCGTCAAATGGCCAACTACACTTCCCACGCGACCGCGTCATCCACGCGGCCGCGTGACCTGGAATTCGGCGTAAGGATCCAACATCCAGAGAGTTGGGCTGGAATCGTGCGGCCATTGTGCGTCTAGCACAAAATGGCCCACGCGATCGCATGCCCCATGCGATCGCGTCACTTGCACACAATCAATCCCATGCGACCGCGTGAGCGACGCGACTGCGTCGCATGGATTGCACAAATCCCAAAAAGGAGTCAGAGAGTTGCGCTGGAACGACGCTGGATTCGTGCGTTTGGCACACTTTCCATCGACGCGATCGCATGCCCCATGCGATCGCGTCATCCCTTCTTTTACCCCTTCCATGCGATCATGCGCCCCACGCGATCGCGTCATTTACTCTTTCTGCCCTCCATGCGATCGGGTCACCCACGCGATCGCGTCAACCACCTTTTTTGCTCCAGCCACGCGGCCGCGTGGATTCAAAAATATAACCCCCCCAGTCACGCGAAACCCCATCAGTCGCGACGCCCCCCCAACTCTTCTTCTCCCTTTCTTCTCCCTCAACCCTCAACCACCACCATCCAGCCACCACCGCGCCACCACCCAGACGCCGCACCCTCTCCCCTACTTCCCCCATTACCCTTCCCAAAGCCCCTACCCCCCTAACAGCAGCAACCGCCATGCCCACCGCCACCAGCCGCCGCGCCAGATGTCACCGTCACCACCCCAGCCACCTCTGTACCCCAACCTCCTTCTTTCGCCTTCCAGGTTCCGCAACACGTAATTCCTTTTATCCGTTCGTAGTTTATTCTTATTTTTCTGTTTTTGTTCATGTTAGGATAGTTAGATATACATGTTGTAGTGGATTTTAGGTTGTTAGGTAGCCTAGGATGTGGTTAGTGGATTTAGGTCTGTTTATTTGCACTGTTCTTGTTTCTGTTTTATCAAATCTGCAATTCTGTTGTTGCTGTGTTCATGTTCATATGCTGTACTTTGCTGCATTTGCTACTCTTTACATTGAACTTTCATGTTTTTATTCCGTTTATGTAATTGCAAGCCTTAATTTGGATTCATATGAACTGCTTGATTACTGTTTATTTTCTGGGAAAGTCCTATTTTAGCCGGAATGCTGCTCAAATTTCTGTAAAATATCTCTGTTCATGTCTTGGTTTTGGCATTTTCACCTGTGCTTTCCATGATTTCACCAAACCAATTCATGAATGCTTAGGCACGCATTCTTATTTTCTTTGATCTCCTGGTTCATAAACTGCAATTTTGATGCTTGATTCCTATTTTTGCTTTCTTCATCTCTATTTGAATCATCATCAAACTGTTTTACTTGTTTAAATATGAGTTACCTATAGCTTCTACCTGTGATTACTTGTTACTTGGACTATTTTCATTATGCCTCTTACTTTAACCCATTTTTCACTAACCCACTAATTTTAACTCTAACCAACCTAACCTTTTCAAAACTTCTTTTCTTGCTTTTCTTTCACTTTCTTTTAACATTCTAACCCAGGCATTATGTTAATTTTTTCTATTTAACTTGCATTCAAATACATTTTGGATTGTGATTTCTTCTTTTCAGACTTTTCACTGATATACAATCCTAAATGCACATTCTACTTAACTCATATGCATTATCCTATTGCTCTTTTGCCACTTTGTGTTTTCTTTGACTATTTGCCTATTTGCTTTCCTATTTTTACTATATCCTGGTTTTTTGTTTTTCAGGATGTCAGATTCCTAGAGACGGGGCAAAGGCAAGGCCACTACTGGCAAAAGGAAACGAGGCGAAGCCTCCGTGTCTATCATCGACCTCATGCACGACGCCTCCTTGCGGGAGAAAGCCTTTTCCCCGCAGGAGAAGGCCGACCAGCTACTTCCCGCCACTGACCCAGTAAAGTTTGCAAACCGATACTATGAGCTGAAGTATCCGGTATTTGAAAACTTCAGGAACCTATACCTGGAGCGGACTTTGAAGATCCCAGAAGAACTCCAGCAATACACCTCTGATCAGATCAAACAACGAGGCTGGTTCTTTCTGGAGAGACCTCTGACTGAGGTTAATGCATCTTGGGTTAGGGAATTCTACTGCAACTACTTCAAAACTTCCCTAGATGCAGTAAACCTCAGAGGGAAGTATATATTGGTTACTGAGGAGGCAATAGAAGAGGTTCTGAAACTTCTGCCTAAGACTGATCAGACAGATGGCTATCAGAAAGCTGAGGAGGATATGCGCTTCATGAAGTTTGACTGGGAAGCAGTCAAGGCCCGGATTGCCCTTGACCCGTCCGTTCCTTGGATCATGGGTCAGAACACCACCATGCCCAAAGGGAACAAGTGGATTTACCTGAACGATGAGGCTCGGCTATGGCATCAGATATTCAGCAACTACATTATGTCGAGTACTCACGAGACTGAGATACCAGCCGCTATGATCACCCTCCTATGGTGTATGATGGAGGGCAAGGACCTGTACCTGCCACGCTTTATCCGGCACTAAATGGCCAGGGTCCACGTCCGTGGCACTCTTCCCTTTCCCTATCTGGTTATACAGCTGGGCCGTCGAGCTGACGTGCCATGGGAGGATGCTGATGAGAGGCCACCTGCTGCAGAATGCAAGAAGCTTATCCCGCACAGCAGGAACATCCTGGCCTTGCGCTACAGACCCCCATTCCTGACTGCTACTGCTGATGATACGACTACACCATCTGCCGGTCTCTCTTCCTCCACTGTTGCACCATCTACCCCTGCCACCACCATTGCACCTCCACCTGCCACAGAGCCTGTCTATCATCTGGTGCACCGCTTGTTTCGACGACTTGACCAGATGGAGCGTCGCAACAAGCGACGCTACGAGCACCTGAAGCTGATGATACGATCCGACGACATCCCCTCCGAGCCTGACACACCTTCTGAGGCATCTGAGGAGGAGGCAGATGCGCCCGAGGCAGAGACCCATCCCCAAGGAGAGGCGGAGCAGGCTGACACCCAGCAGGCAGCACCACAGACAGAAGTTCCACATCAGATTAAGGCTGCAAACCCTGAGATCCCCATTCAGACAGCCCCTCCTCTCCAGCAGCCGGACATTCAGCCAGCCACCACAGAGACACCAGCTACCATCCCTTCCAGTGATGACACCCCTTCACACCCTACTTGAGTGAGCATCAGGGACGATGCTTCATTTTAAGTGTGGGGAGGTCGCCATCTCTGGCGTATTATTTTGGTGAACCACTACAGACTCCTTTTCTTTTATTTTGGATATTTTTCTGTATTTTTCTCTTTATTTTTATTTTTATTTTCTGAGTATTTATACATTGCTACTGTTTATGTATTTTTACTCTATTTCTGCATTTTGCATTTTTAGTTCATATTTTCGCCACTTAGTTGCAATTCTAACTTATTAGTTATAGAAATTGTGGATTGATTAGTATAGTTTACCCTTTTTAGCATAAGATAGCTTAGTTAAAATTGAAAAGAAAAAAGAAGTAAACTAGAGACTTTAACAGAATCAAAACAACCCACACCTTGTATATATAGCATTACATGTTAGTTAACAACACTTCATCAAGGAGAAGCACTAGAACTTTAAAGCCATTCAATATAATTTTTACATTGATAATAATGAGAATTTTTAACTAAACCTGCATGACATACATAAGTGATAAATGATTTTTGAGCTAGAGAACACATAGCCTGTGAGTTTTGAGCTTAATTGTATGGTTACATTCAAACCATAATTTTTATTCGTGTGTGTTCCGCCCTTCTTTTATATTCTGGTATTCTTTACTTTATTTTAATCTATATGTCCAATTATAGAATATAGAATATAGAATATAGAATATAGATACATACCAAAAGAATGATTGAGGCCATCATTTGATTTTAGCTCACTTATCCCAAAATAGCCTACCTTTTACGTCACTCTTATTAAGCCCCTTTGAGCCTTTAAATCCCTTTTTATTCTATTAGCCACACTACTAGCCTTAAGCAGAAAAACAAAATAAAATCCCAAGTTGAATCCTTGGTTAGCTTAAGATAGAAAATTATGAATAGTTTAAAATGTGGGAAACCTATTGGGAACATGGATGATAAAAACAAGAGGTAGAAAAATTGAAAAGGATAAAAATAACTCAAAATAAGAAATTTTGGGAAGCATGCTCATGAGAAATCAAAGTGATTAAATTACCATGTGCATTAAAAAAAAATTGAAACATGAGCATGTAACATCCAAAAGTGAAAAAAAATGGGAAAATAGGTAAAGAAGTTTTGTTTTACTAAGTATGTATGTTAGGTGAGATCTTAGTCTAATTAAGGATTTGCTTATTAGCTCACTTAGCCTTATACATATATCCTCACCTTTACCTTGGCCTCATTACAACCTTAATTAAAGACCTCATAATTTTTGGTATGACTGTATTCTATAATTGTTGATTGGTTAGATGAAGAACAAAGTTATAGAAAGGAAGAACAAAAAAGAGGAATATAGTGATTAACCCAATAAACACTGAGTAACTAAAGAGTAAACACAAATCCAGTGAGGGTTCAATAGCTCATTAACATTTATCTCTGTTTGAATTATCTAATTGTCTTGCAAGTTCATAAAATGCTTTTTCTCCCATCTCAACTGTAAAAGTGCTTATTGATTATCTAAGGCTTGGCTATATATATATATGACTCCTTGAGAATGTGAATTAATTTAACTACCTGTAAGCTTTATATATGAGTGAATAAATTAGAATTGCATGATGCATCATTCATTTAGGTAGTTGCATTTAGATTAGATTGCATTGCATGACATTCCATCACTTTAACCTTACTTATTACCTTGGAATTAGCATGAGGGCATGCTATTGTTTAAGTGTGGGGAGGTTGATAAACCCATATTTTATGATGTATTTTGTGCTTAGTTTGAGTGATTTATTCAATCCTTCACCCACTTATTCATGTTAATTGCATGGTTTTACTTTCCCTTCCTTATTATGTGATGTATGTAAAAAACATGTTTCCTATGCTTTAAAATTAATTATTTCAATTACTTTTATTTCCATTCGATGCCGTGATTAGTGTGTTGAGTAGTTTCAGATCTTCTAAGGCAGGAATGACTCAAAGGATGGAAAGGAAACATACAAAAATGGAAGAAAAGCACAAAATGGAGTCCTTGAAAAAACTGATATCCACGCGATCGCATGGATGACGCGATCGCGTGCCAAGCGCGAAGAAGCAGCGACGCGGCCGCATGACTGACGTGACTGCGTGCCTTAAGCAGAACGCACATGACGCGGTCGCATGACTGATGCGACCGTGTGGCAAGGAAAAGCTCCGAACGACGCGACCGCGTGACAGAGGCCACGCACCAGAAATTGCAGAAAACGCTCATAGCGAATTCTGAAGCTCTTTTTGGCCCAAATCTAAGTCCAGAAGGCATAGACCAAAGGTTATGAAGTGAGGGAATGCATCCATTGAGGGGGAGCTCGCCAATTTAGTTACTTTCCATGATTTAGATTAGCCTGGAGAGAGGTTCTCTCCTCTCTCTCTCTTAGGATTAGGATTTAGGACTTCTCTTAGTTTTAGGAGTAACTCTCGATCCAGGTTTAATGTTCCTTTACTTTAGTTGATTATTTACTTTTGCAATTTGATTTAAGAATTCTTCTATGTTCCAGATTATTTGAATTAATGTTATTTGAGGTATTCCAGTTTAATATTGCGTTCTCTCATTTATGCTATTAGTGCTTTTACTCTGAAGACATCTTTATTCCAGTAGATTTACTTTTCCCTTTTTGGTTTTGGTTAAGAAATTAGTAACTCAGGAGTTATCCCATTCAACAGCATAATTGATAATTGTTATCTTGCCAATTGAATTGAACTTCAATAATCCCAATCTTTTCTTAGGAAATAAATAGGATTCGAAGATCAAACCAATTTGTCCCTTGACCTTCCCTTGCTTTAGCAAAGGTTAACTAAGTGGAATTAAGATTCGAATTTCATTGTTGTTGATAAGAATAACTAAGCCTGGACTTCCA
Organism: Arachis ipaensis; assembly: GCF_000816755.2. Lineage (NCBI taxonomy): Eukaryota > Viridiplantae > Streptophyta > Magnoliopsida > Fabales > Fabaceae > Arachis > Arachis ipaensis. The sequence continues at coordinate 28,528,585 of NC_029790.2, read as the reverse complement.
ATTTCTCATACCTTGCCAAAAGTTTGCTTTACAGTATTTGTTTATTTATTTTAATTGCTATTTAAATCAACTGTCATATTTGTCCCTCATTCTTAAAACCCCCAATTCTACAATCTCCATAACCAATAATAAGAACATACTTTCCTGTAGTTCCTTGAGAAGACGACCCGAGGTTTGAATACTTCGGTTATCAATTTTTAAGGGATTTGTTACTTGTGACAACCAAAATGTTTGTACGAAGGGATTTCTGTCGGTTTAGGGACTATATCTACAACGCGACTATTTTTATGACATTCTTTACTGGAAAAATCCTAACGTCAACCACATTGGGGAATAAAAGCGATCCATGCGTACGCATGTAACATGTATTCGCATAAATATCGATAATTTCCGTATCATGTATATGCATCTGTCATGCATACGCATGACTTCACCTTTAGGTGGGATGTAGAATTATAGCTGTGGCACGCCAGAACCAAACAGTGAGAAAAATATTGAGACACCAAAGGCAATGATAAGGGAAAATCGATTCCATACAAACTAACCGGCAAGTGTACTAGGTCGCAGGGTCGATCGATTGTCGGTATGAAGCAAGCTATGGTCATCTTGTAAATCTCAGTCAGGCGGATATAAAATTGATTATGGAGTTTTCGAATTTCGAAAATAAAATAAACAGAAAATAAGGATAAAAATACTTATGTAAATCATTGATGAGAATTTCAGATAAGCGTATGGAGATGCTTTGTACCTCTGAACTTCTGCTTTCCTGCTGTCTTCATCCAATCAATCCTACTCCGTTCCATGGCTGGCTTTATGTAAGGACATCACCGTTGTCAATGGCTACTTTTTATCCTCTCTGGAAAATGGTCTGATGTGCTGTCACTGCATGGCTAATCGTCTGGAGGCATCACACCTGGCTCTTCAACTTGAAAGGCGCATGGTTCTTGAGCTGGAGGGGCGCTGGGCTCTTTAGGGGAAAGCTTCTGTCGCTTCAGCCCCTCAAGATCACGCCCTTGCATCTCTTGCTCTTTGATCAGTTTGCAAATCATGCTAGTTTGATCTTGCTGCTCCTCTCTGAGTTGATCTAGTGTGCTCTGTAAGTGAATTACAGATGCCTTCAGATGGTCCCAGTACTCCATTGGAGGGATCTCTTGGGATGCCTCTGGTGCCTTCCTTTTTAGGTTATCATCTTCTAGTTGGGAGCTCTCCATCACCTGCTTGGTGATTGGTTTTTCCACTCCCTGCTGTCACCATGGGCGTTCAGACGCCCAACAGTCTACCTTTACTGGCATTTAAACGCCAGTAAGCTTCTTACTCCAGGGTATTCTGTTTACTGTTCTATATCATTTTGTCTTTGTTTAAGCACTGTACAAGATCACTGACACTAAAATTAATTGAAAACATAATTAAAACAAATTAAAAAGAAAATTAATGAGAATGAAAATAACTAGATAAATTAATAAAGTATGAGTATTTATTGGGTTACCTCCCAACAAGCGCTTCTTTAATGTCTTTAGCTGGACTTCACTGTACTTAACTTAGTAACAGTGTTGAGCCTCCTGACTCTATATCTCCTTCAAGGTAATGCTTAACCCTCTGTCCATTGATAGTGAACCTAGTTTCTTTACCTTGAAGTTCTACATACCCGTATGGTGATACCTTAGTAATCACAAACGGTCCTGTCCAACGGGATTTGAGTTTTCCAGGGAACAGTTTGAGTCTTGAATTGAACAGCAGGATTTTCTGTCCTGGTTCAAAGACTCTGGAAGCTAGCTTCCTGTCATGCCACCTCTTTGCCTTTTCCTTATAGATTTTTTCATTTTCAAATGCTTCTAAGCGGAATTCATCCAACTCATTTAGTTGGAGCAGCCGTTTCTCCCCTGCTGCTTTAGCATTAAGGTTGAGGAACCTAGTAGCCCAATAGGCTTTGTGTTCTAGTTGCACTGGCAAATGACAGGACTTCCCATATACTAACTGATATGGTGAAGTTCCAATGGGGGTTTTGAAAGCTGTTCTATATGCTCACAGAGCATCATCAAGCTTTCTAGCCCAATCCTTTCTAGAGGCACTTACTGTCCTCTCTAAGATTTGCTTCAGTTCTCTATTTGAGACTTCAGCTTGCCCATTAGTTTGGGGATGATACGGTGTTTCTATTTTATGGCGAACTCCGTATCGGCTTAAGACAGAATCTAGCTGTCTATTGCAGAAATGAGTTCCTCCATCACTGATTAGTGTCCTGGGGATACCAAACCTGCTGAAAATATTCTTCTAGAGGAACTTCATTACTACCTTATTGTCATTAGTCGGGGTTGCTATTGCTTCAACCCATTTAGACACGTAATCTACTGCCACAAGGATGTAGGTGTTTGAGTATAAGGGCGGGAATGGTCCCATGAAATCTATGCCCCATACGTCAAACAACTCAATCTCTAGGATTCCTTGTTGAGGCATGCTGTGACTATGAGAGGAAGTTTGCCAACCCGCTAGCAACTATCACAGTTATGGACGAACTCTCTAAAATCTTTAAAGATAGTAGGCCAGTAAAAGCCACTTTGGAGTACTTTAGTGGCTGTCCGCTCACCTCCAAAGTGTCCTCCATAGTCAGAGCTATGACAATGCCATAGAATTCTCTGTGCCTCTTCTTCAGATACACAGCATCGGATTATTCCATCCAAACATCTCTTAAAGAGATATGGTTCATCCCACAAGTAGTATCTAGCATCATGAATGAGTTTTCGGGCTTGCTGCCTACTGTATTCCTTGGGGATGAATCTTATTGCCTTGTAATTCACAATATCTGCAAACCAAGGTGTCGTCTGGATAGCAAAGAGTTACTCATCCGGAAAGGTTTCAAACACTTCAGTAGAGGGAGGAGATGTCCCTTCTACTGGTTCAATCCGAGACAAGTGCTCGGCCACTTGATTTTCTGACCCTTTTCTGTCTCTGATTTCTATATCAAACTCTTTGGTGCACGAAATTGTGATCTCAGGCAACGGCGTTAAAAACTCTGTACGCACGTCTTAATAAATTGTTTTTCATTCACAACTTCGATACAACTAACCAGCAAGTGCACTGGGTCGTCCAAGTAATAAACCTTACGTGAGTAAGGGTCGATCCCACGGAGATTGTCGGTATGAAGCAAGCTATGGTCATCTTGTAAATCTCAGTCAGGCGGATATAAAATTGATTATGGAGTTTTCGAAAATAAATAATAAAATAAACAGAAAATAAAGATATAAATACTTATGTATATCATTGGTGAGAATTTCAGATAAGTGTATGGAGATGCGTTCGTCCCTCTGAACCTCTGCTTTCCTGCTGTCTTCATCCAATCAATCCTACTCCTTTCCATGGCTGGCTTTATGTAAGGACATCACCATTGTCAATGGCTACTTTTAATCCTCTCTGGAAAATGGTCCGATGCGCTGTCACTGCATGGCTAATCGTCTGGAGGCATCACCGTGGTCAATGGCTGCATCCTATCCCCTAGTGAAAATGGTCCAAATACTCTGTCACAGCACGGCTAATCATCTTGAGGTTCTCGATCATACTGGAATAGGATTCACCCTCCTTTTGCGTCTGTCACTATGCCCAGAACTCGCGAGTTTGAAGTTCTTCACAGTCATTCAATCCCAGAATCCTACTCGGAATACCACAGACAAGGTTTAGACTTT
>NC_029790.2:28520277-28524868 GCF_000816755.2 Arachis ipaensis | reverse complement strand
AGACAACAGCGTAGAACTGGCATTCAATGCCCTTTTACGTCATCTAAACTCGGTCAAAGTATAGACTATTATACATTTCGGGAAAGCCCTGGATGTCTACTTTTCAACGCAATTATAAGCGCGCCATTTGGAGTTCTGTAGCTCTATAAAATTCACTTTGAGTGCAGGGAGGTCAGAATCCAACAGCATCAGCAGTCCTTCTTCTACCTCTGAATCTGATTTTTGCTCAAGTCCCTCAATTTTAGCTAGAAAATACCTGAAATCACAGAAAAACACACAAACTCATNTTCAGATTATCAAATAACATGTCTCCTTGTCATCATTCTTTCAAGAGCCAACATATTTAACATTCATAAACAGCAACTTCAAAAGACATATGCACTGTTCAAGCATTCATTCAGAAAACAAGAAGCATTGTCTCCACATCAATATAATTAAACTAAGTTCAAGGATAAATTTGAAACTCATGTACTTCTTGTTCTTTTGAATTAAAACATTTTTCATTTAAGAGAGGTGATGGATTCATTTGACATTCATAACTTTAAGACAAAGTTACTAACTACTAAAGATCATGTAATAAGACACAAACATAGATAAGCACTTAACATAGAGAAAACGAAAAACAGAGAATTTAAGAGCAAGGAATGAGTCCACCTTAGTGATGGTGGCGTTTCCTTCTTGAGGAACCAATGATGTCCTTGAGCTCTTCTATGTCTCTTCCTTGTCTTTGTTGCTCCTCCCTCATTGCTTTTTGATCTTCTCTAATTTCATGAAGGATGATGGAGTGCTCTTGATGTTCCACCCTTAATTGTCCCATGTTGGAACTTAATTCTCCTAGGGAGGTGTTGATTTGCTCCCAATAGTCTTGTGGAGGAAAATGCATTTGAGGCATCTCCGGGATCTCATGGTGATGAGCTTCATGCGTCTCTTAAGATCCATGAATGGGCTCTCTTGCTTGCTCCATCCTTTTCTTAGTGATGGGCTTCTCTTCCTCAATGGGAATGTCTCCTTCTATGAAAGCTCCAGCTGAGTAACATAGATGGAAAATAAGATGAGGGAAAGCTAGCCTTGCCATGGGGGAGGACTTTTCGGCTATTTTGTAGAGTTCAAGGGAGATGACTTCATGAACTTCTACTTCCTCTCCAATCATGATGCTATGAATCATGATGGCCCGATCCACAGTAACTCGGATCAGTTGCTAGTGGGGATGATGGAGCGTTGGATGAACTCCAACCATCCTCTAGCCACAGGCTTGAGGTCCAGTCTTCTTAATTGAACCGGCTTGCCTTTGGAGTCAATCTTCCATTGAGCTCCTTCCACACATATGTCCATGAGGACTTGGTCCAACCTTTGATTAAAGTTGACCCTTCTAGTGTAGGGGCGTGCATCTCCTTGCATTATAGGCAAGTTAAACGCCAACCTCACGTTCTCTGGACTTAAATCTAAGTATTTCCCCCGAACCATTGTAATATAATTCTTTGGGTTTGGGTTCTTACTTTGATCATGGTTCCTAGTGATCCATGCATCGGCATAGAACTCTTGAACCATTAGGATGCCGACTTGTTGGATGGGGTTTGTTAGAACTTCCCAACCTCTTCTTTGGATTTCATGTCGGATCTCCGGATACTCATTCTTCTTGAGCTTGAAAGGGACCTCGGGGATCACCTTCTTCTTGGCCACAACATCATAGAAGTGGTCTTGATGAGCTTTGGAGATGAATCTTTCCATCTCCCATGACTCGGAGGTGGAAGCTTTTGTCTTCCTTTTCCCTTTTCTAGAGGATTCTCCGGTCTTGGGTGCCATCAATGGTAATGGAAAAACAAAAAGCTTATGCTTTTACCACACCAAACTTAGAATATTGCTCGCCCTCGAGCAAGAGAAGAAAGAATAGATGAAGAAGAAGAAGAAGAAAATATGGAAGAGAGGGGGGGAGACGTGTTTTGGCCAAGAAGAGAAGAGAGGGTTGTGTTGTGTGAAAATGAGGAAGAATGGAGGGCTATATATAGGGAAGGGAGGGGGGTAAGGTTCGGCCATATAGGGTGGGTTTGGGTGGAATATTAATTTTGAATTTTAAAGGTAGGTGGAGTTTATGAGGTAGGTTTATGGGGAAGAGTGGATGGATATGAGTGGTGAAGTGGTGATAAGGAAGAGAAGAAGTGAGTGGAGGTAGGTGGGGATCATGTGGGGTCCACAGATCCTGAGGTGTTCAAGGATTTACAACCTTGCACCAAATTAGGCATGCAAAATGCCCTTGCACACAACTCTGGGCGTTCAGCGCCAGATTGGTGCTTGTTCTGGGCGTTGAATGCTCATTTGTTGCCCATTTCTGGCGTTGAACACCAGAACCATGCTTGTTCTGGGCGTTCAGCGCCAGCTCTTCTCCAGGGTGCAATTCTGGCATTCAAACGCCCAGATGCTGCCCATTTTGGGCGTTCAGCGCCAGAACCATGCTCTGTTCTGGCGTTGAACGCCAGTGAGATCCTCCTCCAGGGTGTGATTTTTCTTCTGCTGTTTTTGATTCCGTTTTCAATTTTTATATTTATTTTGTGACTCCACATGATCATGAACCTAATAAAACATGAAAGAACAAGAAAAATAAAATTAGATAAATAAAAATTGGGTTGCCTCCCAACAAGCACTTCTTTAATGTCAATAGCTTGACAGTGGGCTCTCATGGAGCCTCACAGATGTTCAGAGCATTGTTGAGACTCCCCAACACCAAACTTAGAATTTGGATATGGGAGTTCAACACCAAACTTAGAGTTTGGTTGTGGCCTCCCAACACCAAATTCAGAGTTTTACTGTGGGGGCTCTGGTTGACTCTGTCTTGAGAAAAGCTTTTTATGCTTCCTCTCCATGTTTACAGAAGGATGACCTCGAGTTTTAAACATAAGGGAGTCCTCATTCAATTGAAGGACTAGTTCACCTCTGTCAACATCAATCACAGCTCTTGCTGTGGCTAGGAAGGGTCTTCCAAGGATGATGGATTCATCCTCATCCTTCCCAGTATCTAGGACTATAAAATCAGCAGGGATGTAAAGGCCTTCAACCTTTACTAACACGTCCTCTACTTGTCCATAAGCCTGTTTTCTTGAATTGCCTGCTATCTCTAATGACATTTTAGTAGCTTGCACCCCAAAGATTCCCAGTTTCTCTATTACAGAGAGGGGCATGAGGTTTATCCCTGAACCAAGGTCACACAGAGCCTTTTCAAAGATCATGTTGCCTATGGTACAAGGTACTACGAACTTTCCAGGATCCTGTTTCTTCTGAGGCAATGTCAGTTGATCCAGATCATTTAGTTCATTAGTGAACAAGGGAGGTTCATCTTCCCAAGTCTCAATACCAAATAATTTGGCATTCAGCTTCATGATTGCACCAAGGTACTTGGTAACTTGCTCCTTAGTAACATCCTCATTCTCTTCAGAAGAGGAATACTCATCAGAGCTCATGAATGGCATAAGGAGGTTTATTGGAATCTCTATGGTCTCTAGATGAATCTCAGATTCCTTTGGTTCCTCAGAGGGAAACTCCTTATTGATCACTGGACGTCCCAGGAGGTCTTCCTCCTTGGGATTCACGTCATCCTCCTCTTTTGTGGTTTCGGCCATGATGGTCATTTCAATGGCCTTGCACTCTCCTTTTGGATTTTCTTCTGTATTGCTTGGGAGAGTACTAGGAGGGATTTCAGTGACTCTTTTACTCAGCTGGCCCACTTGTGCTTCCAAATTTCTAATGGAGGACTTTGTTTCATTCATGAAACTCACAGTGGCCTTAGATAGATCAGAGACTAAGTTTGCTAAATTAGTAAGTATTTTGTTCAGAGTTCTCTGTCTGTTGCTGAGTGGATGATGGAAAAGGTTTGCTATTGCTAAACCTTTTTCTTCCACCATTATTAAAGCCCTGTTGAGGCTTTTGTTGATCCTTCCATGAGAGATTTGGGTGATTTCTCCATGAGGGATTATAGGTGTTTCCATATGGTTCACCCATGTAATTCACCTCTGCTATTGCAGGGTTCTCAGGATCATAAGCTTCTTCTTCAGAAGATGCCTCTTGAGTACTGTTGGATGCAGCTTGCATTCCATTCAGACTCTGAGAAATCATATTGACTTGCTGAGTCAATATTTTATTCTGAGCCAATATGGCATTCAGAGTATCAATTTCAAGAACTCCCTTCTTTTGAGGCGTCCCATTACTCACAGGATTCCTCTCAGAAGTGTACATGAACTGGTTATTAGCAACCATGTCAATGAGTTCTTGAGCTTCTGCAGGTGTTTTCTTTAGGTGAACGGATCTACCTGCAGAAGTATCCAATGACATCTTAGCTAATTCAGATAGACCATCATAGAATATATCCAGGATGGTCCATTCTGAAAGCATGTCAGAAGGACACTTTTTGGTCAGTTGCTTGTATCTCTCCCAAGCTTCATAGAGGGATTCACCTTCCTTCTGTCTGAAGGTTTGAACATCCACTCTAAGCTTGCTCAACTTTTGAGGAGGAAAGAACTTGGCTAAGAAAGCCTTGACCAGCTTATCCCAAGAGTTCAGGCTATCTTTGGGTTGAGAGTCCAACCATATTCTAGCTCTGTCT
>NC_029790.2:28503308-28519477 GCF_000816755.2 Arachis ipaensis | reverse complement strand
GTTCAAAATTGTTTGCTCCAATGGTAGGGATGGAGATGCTTCTTCCATGTAAATTGGAATTAGGTGCAGTAAAGTCACCAAGCATCCTCCTTGCATTATTATTATTTTCGGCTGCCATCTCCTCTTCCTGTTCGAAAATTTCTGAAAGGTGCTTGCTGGATTGTTGTAATTTAGCTTCCCTTAGTTTCCTCTTCAGAGTCCTTTCAGGTTCTGGATCTGCTTCAACAAGAATATTCTTGTCCTTGCTCCTGCTCATATGAAAAAGAGAGAACAGAAAAATAATAATAGGGATCCTTTTTACCACAGTATAGAGGTCCCTATGTGGGTAGAAGAAAAGAAGAAGAAAAGAATGTAATGTAAGGAAAGAAACACAAGGGTGAGGAGAGCAGAGATATGGGATGAAGAGAAGTGTTAGTAGATGAATAAATGAATAGAAGGAGATGAGAGAAAAAGGGAATTTTCGAAAATTATTTTTGAAAAAGAGTTAGTGATTTTCGAAAATAGTTTTTCAAAAAGGGTAGTAATTTTTGAAAATTAAAATCAAAATTTAAAATAATTAGTTAATTAAAAAGAAATTTTGAAAAAGAGGGAAGATATTTTCGAAAATTAGAGAGAGAAAGTTAGTTAGGTAGTTTTGAAAAAGATAAGATAAAAAGATATTTTTGAAAAGATATAATTGAAATTAGTTTTGAAAAAGATTTGATTTTTTAAAATCACAATTAATGACTTGATTCATAAGAAATCACAAAATATGATTCTAGAACTTAAAGTTTGAATCTTTCTTAACAAGTAAGTAACAAACTTGAAATTTTTGAATCAAAACATTAATTGATGATGTTATTTTCGAAAATTATGTGATAAAGATGAGAAAAATATTTTTGAAAAATATTTTTAAAATTTTCGAAAATAACTAAGAAAAATGAAAAAGATTTGATTTTTGAAAAAGATTTTGAAAAAGATAAGATTTTTAAATTGAAAATTTGATTTGACTCATGAGAAACAACTAAATTTTAAAAAGTTTTGAAAAAGTCAACTCAAATTTACGAATTTATGAGAAGAAAAAGGAGAAGATATTTTTTTTTATTTTTGAATTTTTTAATGATGAGAGAGAAAAACATGAAAATGATGCAATGCATGAAAGTTATGGATCAAAACAATGAATGCATGCAAGAATGCTCTGAATGTCAAGATGAACACCAAGAACACTTTGAAGATCATGATGAACATCAAGAACATATTTTTGAAAAATTTTTAATGCAAAGAAAACATGCAAGATACCAAACTTAGAAATCTTTCATGTTTAGACTCTATGGATTCAAGAATGCATATGAAAAACACTATACAACACAAAAACAATGTAATATGAAGATCAATCAAGAAGGTTTATCAAGAACAACTTGAAGATCATGATGAATGCAATGCATGAATGCAATTTTCGAAAAATGCAAGATGAGTATGCAATTGACACCAAACTTAAAAATTGACTCAAGACTCAAACAAGAAACACAAAATATTTTTTTGTTTTTTATGATTTTATGATTTTTTTTTTGGATTTTTCGAAAATCATTTGTGAAAAAGAAAAATAAGGATTCCAAAATTTTTAATATGAATTCCAGAAATCTTGCACTCTTATTCTAAAGCTCCAATCTGAGGGTTAGGCATGGCTTAATAGCCAGCCAAGCTTTAGTATGTAACTCAAACATGCCACAGCTGACATTCCAATTAACTTGCCTCTATGCTGATGGTTGGAAGCCCCTATCCAAAAGAATTAGACATGGCTTTACAGCCAGCCAGGCTTCAACATGCTTCATGAAACTCTAGAATTCATTCTTAAAAATTTTAAAGAAAAATATATTTTTGAAAACATTTATATTTTTTTTTTCGAAAACAAAGGAGAAATTTTTGAAAGAATTTTGAAAAATTTTTGAAAATAAAACAAAAAGAAAATTACCTAATCTGAGCAACAAGATGAACCGTCAGTTGTCCAAACTCGAATAATCCCCGGCAACGGCGCCAAAAACTTGGTGTACGAAATTGTGATCTCATGCAACAGCGTCAAAAACTCTGTACGCACGTCTTAATAAATTGTTTTTTATTCACAACTTCGATACAACTAACCAGCAAGTGCACTGGGTCGTCCAAGTAATAAATCTTACGTGAGTAAGGGTCGATCCCACGGAGATTGTCGGTATGAAGCAAGCTATGGTCATCTTGTAAATCTCAGTTAGGCGGATATAAAATTGATTATGGAGTTTTCGAAAATAAATAATAAAATAAACAGAAAATAAAGATAGAAATACTTATGTATATCATTGGTGAGAATTTCAGATAAGTGTATGGAGATGCGTTCGTCCCTCTGAACCTCTGCTTTCCTGCTGTCTTCATCCAATCAATCCTACTCCTTTCCATGGCTGGCTTTATGTAAGGACATCACCATTGTCAATGGCTACTTTTAATCCTCTCTGGAAAATGGTCCGATGCACTGTCACTGCATGGCTAATCGTCTGGAGGCATCACCGTGGTCAATGGCTACATCCTATCCCCTTGTGAAAATGGTCCAAATGCTCTGTCACAGCACGGCTAATCATCTTGAGGTTCTCGATCATACTGGAATATGATTCACTCTCCTTTTGCGTTTGTCACTACGCCCAGAACTCGCGAGTTTGAAGTTCTTCACAGTCATTCAATCCCAGAATCCTACTCGGAATACCACAGACAAGGTTTAGACTTTTCGGATTCTCATGAATGCCGCCATCAATCTAGCTTATACCACAAAGATTCTGATTAAGAGATCCAAGAGATACTCATTCAATCTAAGGTAGAACAGAAGTGGTTGTCAGGCACGCATTCATAAGGAATGATGCCTATTTATACTAAACTAGTTACTAGGGTTTACAAAAGTAAGTAATTGATGCATAAATCCACTTCCGGGGCCCACTTGGTGTGTGCTTGGGCTTAGCTTGAATGTTACACGTGTAGAGGCTCTTTCTGGCGTTGAACGCCAGGTTGTAACGTATTTCTGGCGTTCAACTCTGGTCTGTGACGTGTTTCTAGCGTTTAACTCCTGACAGCAGCGTAGAACTGGCGTTCAACGCCCTTTTACGTCATCTAAACTCGGTCAAAGTATAGACTATTATACATTGCTGAAAAGTCCTGGATGTCTACTTTCCAATGCAATTTGAAGCACGCCATTTTGAGTTCTATAGCTCCAGAAAATCCACTTTGAGTGCAAGGAGGTCAGAATCCAACAGCATCAGCAGTCCTTCTTCTACCTCTGAATCTGATTTTTGCTCAAGTCCCTCAATTTCAGATAGAAAATACCTGAAATCACATAAAAACATAAAAACTCATAGTAAAGTCCAGAAATGTGAATTTAACATAAAAACTAATGAAAACATCCCTAAAAGTAACTAGATTCTACTAAAAACATACTAAAAACAATGCCAAAAAGCGTATAAATTATCCGCTCATCAATGTGCTATTTCTATGGTGGAGCTGGGCATCAGTCTTAGAATTGTCCATAAAAGAAGAAACAGGATACCGGGAGAGTTCAGCAGCAAATACGGGTATTCACTATGTCCACTGATGGCATTGAAAGGTCTGACACACTGATCAGAGGTAATTGTGAGATTGGGGGTAAAACTTTAATTGCTTTGTTCGACGCTAGAGCGTCACACTCATTCATATCATTTGATAAAGCTAGTGAGTTAGGGTTGCAAATAACTATGTTAGCCTGTGATTTACAAGTGCATACTCCTGCCTCAGACGTTGTCGTAACGAGATTTGGTTGTCAACAAGTTCTGTTTCAAATTGAACACCAAATCTTTGTTCATGATTTGATTTTCCTGCCGATGACTGACCTTAATCTAATGTTGGGATTGGATTGGGTGTCAAAGCACCACATATTGCTCGATTGTTCTAAATGATCATTGCAATTTATGTCAGAAGGGTCAGAAGGACCAGTGGTGGCAAATGATGCTATTTGAATTCAGTTGCAATAAACTGTAGTGCAAGTGAATGTCAGGGTTTCATGTTGTTAGTTGTAAATGTGTCGAGCGAGGAACAAAGTTTGATTCCACTTCAGATTCCCATTTCTTTCAACTCCGAGCGCCGATCGCCGCACTGTTTGCGGCCACACATCCGCGGCGTCGAGCTCTACAAAGCCCGGTAACCAACCTTGATAAGAAATCTCAATTCTCATCTCAGCATCTCGATTCCTTTGATTTTTGAAACTTTGGGGTTTTGGTTGTTAAAATTTGATGTCTTACTGTTTAGGCTCGAATTAACTTGAGAAAATTGTGGGTCTTTGTTCAACCAAGTCGCGTATAAGGTAAGGGATCCCAAAACCTTTCAAAATTCTTGGATTATATGAGTTTGAGTATTAAGTTGTTACATTTGATGTGTTAATATGGATTAGGTAGTTTATATATGTATCTTGGAGTTTGATTGTGAACATTAGAGACTTGGTGGAGCTTTGGGTGTCATTGATTTGGAGCTTTTGGATCCTTGGGGGGATGATTTTTGTGCCTTTTTGGTAGTGTCCTTGGGTTATACGAGGAAATCGAGCAAGGTATGGTTTAAGTTTCTCGTATTTAATATATAATGTCTTGTGAAAACTTAGGCTATATGACCATAAGATAAGTTGGATTATGAATTTTTGAAGATTGATTGGTATGTTGAATTGATAATTTATGATAGATTCAATGATTTTATGATATGAGTATAGTTTGAGTATAGAATGTCTGGTGCTATTATGAGTATAGAATGTTGGAATTAAGTTTGATTTGATGAAAATAGAGGTTTGAGAATTTTTTGGGTAAACTTAATTTTTAGCTAAACTTTGGTGAGCCATAACTCAACTTTCTGACTTCCAAATTGTTTCAAACTTATTTCATATGAAAATTTGGTCCGTAAAGTTTACACCGTTCGAAGAACGGATGAAAAATATTTTAAAACAAAAAAGTTATGCTCATCGAAAGTTTGGAGCGAAAAACTGAACATTCTGCAACATTCAGCATTTTTGCCATTCTGCAAAGCTTGCGTACACGACCACTGCACGCGATGCGACCAACCTCTTCGGGTTGGACATCTTGCATACGTGAGCAGTAGTTTTTGAGGGGTTGCGTACGTGACCACCTGCACGCAACGCGACCAACCTTTTTGCGTTGGCCAGCTCGCATATGCGAGCAAGGTGCTTGTGTACGCGAGGAAGAAAAAACTCACACCCACGCGTACGCATGGCCCATGCATACGCGTGACCTTGGTTTTCAGCAAAGTGAATTTTTATATTTTTTAAAACCTAATTTTGAACCTCTAAACCTCTATTTTTACTCTTTTAGTCCCTAAAATCTATTTTTAAATCATATTGAAGGTACTAAACCTAGGGACGTAGTTAACTTGGAAATGAAGGAATGTTTGTAAAAGGTAATTTGTGATAAAAGATAGGCGCAATTGAAATGATGAGATGATGAAAGTATGAACCATGATTTAGGAGTGCGGAGATGATGGTGACATTATGAATTATGATGAATAGATAATTAATGACTGATAATGAGTGAATGTAAAGGAATAATGATGATGAATTTGAGAATAAATGGACATAATGATGATATTGATGTGTGGGATGTGGGGAAGGCGGTAGGGTGCTAATCCCTCGATTTTTTCTCCCGCATTCCTTGTGATTGTGTTTGGTGGGATGTGAGGAAGGTAGTAGGGCACTAATACCCCGACCGGTATGGCACGACCTCACTAGGGGAAGGTGGTAGGGAATTGATCCCCCGATTTATTTCCCCCTAGTGTATCCCTCCAGGAGAAGGTGGTAAGGCACTAATCCCCCAATTTTATGCCTCTTGGAGATGTGCAGTCGAGAGATGGTATCCGGGTTAGCTACCCGGTGTTTGAGGTTTTGGCAATTAATCGACACGTGAGCTCACGGCCAGTAGGATAGACATTCATCATATGCATTTTTATGATTGTATTTGATTGTGCATTAATTGGGCTTGCCTAAGTGATTATTATGCATACCTGATAAATTGCTATCTGTTGTATCTGTATTCTATATGTGCTTGCTTTGCTTGTTTGTTTGTCTCTGTGGTTCTACCGGAGTTTGGAAGATTGGAGGAAGGCAGAGTCTTGTGGGTTTTGAATAAAGTTTTGGTTAAGTTTAGGAAGCCTTAGAGAACTACCCTGTTTATGGTTTCAACTTTAAATCTTTAAGTTTTATAATTTGAATGTCGGAGTTTTAGGATTTCCTCTGACTTTTATCCAGGAACTTATATCTTATGTATGCGGCACCTCTACCATGCTGAGAACCTCTGGTTTTCATTCCATACGGATATTTGTGGTTTTCAGATGCAGGTTGAGAGGTACTTCGCTAGGCGTCTGGAGTTCTCTACAGCGAAGTGGGCTTTTGGGAGTTTACATTCTGTTTTATTTTGTTATCTCTATATATATAGACTCTCTTTATGTATATATGCCTTATTGTTACTCCTCTTAGAGGTTATTTTAGAGACACATATTCTGTAACTTTGTATTTTGGGTTTTCCTATATATATCTGTATGTATACTTATGTGCTCCAGCCGGTTATCTTCGCGAACTGAGTCTGGAGCTTTGTTATCTGTATTTTGGCACCCTTTTTTATCTATTTGTGTTAGCCTATCTTTTACCTTGCTTCGTGCATGTTGTCGATTCGGGAGTGTTGCGCTTTTCTGTTTAACGTTTTGTTTTTAAACTTCCCTTCAAAGACTCCCAGTTATAACTCTTTTGTATATATCCATGTTAGCTTACTCTTATCTCGCTTCATATATTGCTAGCCTTGATGTGAGTGTTGCGCTTTTCAGTTTTACGATTTTTGCTTCACCATTTTCTTCAAAGGCTCCTAGATATAAAACTTTTTCAATATATTATATATATAATTTTGTTTCTAGAGGTCGTAATACCTCACCACCTATGTCTTATGACTTAAGCATAAGGCCCTGCGTTGTAGGGTATTACAGTATGGTATCAGAGCAGTTTATTCCTGTAGGGTGTTACTGACTATGCTTCAGGCCATACTGTGAGTGTCTATACATGCTAAATTAGGTTATCTAATTGATATATGTGGCATGAATGTCCATGAGCATGCATTTGGGACTTTGAAGCACTAGACTTGCGATATTGAGACTGATCACCTTGATATCACTTGTTTGATGTGAATAGAAACCAGATGTGGACTCGCGGACGCAGTCGCGTTCTAGGGAGAGGTAGGAATCAAAGTGTGGAACCCGAGACGAATGCAAACAATCCCGCAAACTTCATAGCTGCACTGGAGAACATGGTTGCGGCTATGCAAGCTACGGCTGTGGCCTTAGGGAATCAAGGTAACAATGGTAATGGCGAAAATGGGGACGACGGGCCGATGACACTTGCTACTTTTCTGAAGGTGCATCTTCTAATCTTCAGAGAAGCTACGAATCCCACTGAGGCCGAAAATTAGTTTCAGGCAATGGAGAGTGCTTTGCAAGTACAGCAGGTGCCTGAAGAACAGTGGGTTGAACTCGGGACTTATCCGTTGCAAAGTGAGGCCCAGTATTGGTAGCAGGGAACACGATGTATCCTATAGCCTGATGGTGTTGTGGTACCGTGGGAAGTGTTCCAAATAGAATTCTATAAAAGGTACTTTTCCAGTTATGTCCAGAACGCCAAGGAGTTTGAGTTGCTGCAATTAAAACAAGGCCAGATGACTGTTATTGAGTACACTAATAAATTCAAAAAATTGTGTTGATTTTCTCGAATCTATCAAGATGCTCCTGAGGATTTTGCTGAATGGAAGTGTATCAAAAATGAGGGAGAACTTCAGAGTGACATTCTGAGCTCCGTTGCATCGATGGATTAGGGTGTTTTCTGAACTTATGAATAAGAGCAGGGTAGATGAAGAGTGTGTGAGGAATGTTGCAATGGAAAAAGGGAGTCAGAGGATGCCTTTTCAGAGGAACCAAGAAAAAAACCTTACACCGAGAAGTCAAAATTTCAAGGGAAATGGTTACGTCCCTTCACGTCCGCAAGGCTGGAATAATTACGGGAGAAACGACAATCATAACGGAAATGGAAGGGGAAAACAGATAAGGACACATTTTAATGAGTTGAGGTGCTTCAAGTACGATTTACCAGGGCATAAGGCGATAGTTTGTTCACGTAGGAGGGCCCAAGGTGACGGTGGATCACGACAAGGAGGAGGTAAGTTAGAACTGATATCTGAATTTTATTTACGTTATAGAAAGTGAGACATTGCACTTATCCATACTTAAGCTGAACTAGGATTTTAAGTGACAAACTTAAGAACCAAAACTGCGAGGAAGGGGCATGACACGGATTTAACTTTTAGATGCCAATTATTTAGGTGGCGAGAGAGAGAAAGTATTGATAGAATTAGAGCCGAGGACCGGATCATTCCTGATTACCTTGTGCCTGATAACACTGTTAAAATCGGCAGAACTTGGAGAGCTAGATGAAATGGGTAATAGAAACAAAGTCTGTTCAACTAATCGTTCCCAGTGTGAAACACTGGTTATGTCAGAAGGAGAGGAAGATAACCACAGAAAGACTTATACGTGAGGGATTGCGTCAATGCTTCTTCACAACCCGACCTAGCCCTTCTTTTGTGACTTGCATTGGAAATTCTATTTTGAATTCCTTCTTGAATCTTCAACAATTTATCAGACAGAAGATTTACAATAATCAACTTATTACAGTTCAATATAACAATCAATCACAATGTCACCCTCGACAAATTTTCCATG
This sequence comes from Arachis ipaensis, assembly GCF_000816755.2. NCBI lineage: Eukaryota > Viridiplantae > Streptophyta > Magnoliopsida > Fabales > Fabaceae > Arachis > Arachis ipaensis. The sequence goes on along the minus strand of NC_029790.2, from coordinate 28,510,699 downwards.
TAATATGGTTACAACCCAAGTTAGTAGTCCAAACATTTCCATAATCATTGCTTAAGCTTATTTCAATACCATAGTTGGCTATTCAGTATCACTCCCGATCTTAATCTTTAGTTTACATTTTCATCTACTAATAAAAGCCCTTAAGCATTTAGAGTGGATTATTCTTTTAAATCACTCAACTCATCTGTGCCTTAACTACACATTTTAACTTGAAAAATACAACCGTGTACTTGTTCTCAACTTACACACAATCAACTTTCATCACAATCAATCATGAATTCAACCCTTACAATGCCATCAAACAAACTAGAACCAATCTCATCATAATTAAACATACTCACTATCTCTCAAAATTCCCAACTTTATCAGCTCTCATCAATTAGTCATACAAAATAATTATAAATAATTCTCGATTACTCGATAAGCTTTTCAACATTCATAATGAATTGATCGTCTTCTCAATACTATTTCTTAGTTGCATAAACCTTGTCTGGGCATACTTGTGTAAATTCTGAACTTGAAAACTCATTGTGAGTGAAGTTGCTTTCTTTCGCAATTTGTATTCTTCAGAAGTCAGCCGAGACTTACTTGACTCGATATTCTTTGTTCTTTCTCTATCACGGTTTCAAGTTGATTTTTTCTCTTACTATGCACCTTGATTTTTCTTCTTGTACATTTTGTCATTTACTTTGAGACTTAGTATGGTCACCATACCAGATGTCCTTTTCATTCCTTGTGAACACTGTTTGTGCAGTGTGAACGTCTCTCAGTTTGATGTCCTTTTGAAAGTTACCTCGAGCTTGGTAAAACATCTCATATAGTTCCTAAATATAGCCATGAAGATGATAACTCATTAAGAGCAAAACTTTTGAATGTGAAAGATGGAGTGTGTAGTATACGACAACAAGAAGAGGATAGGAGCTTTAATTTTGCCGACTATACTGTCTGTGGTTAAATCGACACGTTAAGATGCACCGATTATTTGGATGCTCGAATGTAACAAGTTTTTGAACTTTGAGAGGAGAAAGCAACCCTTGTGCCGAAATTCATCATACCTGAACCTAATGACACATTTCCCAAAGACTTAGGACAAGGGTGGATGCAACATCATGATGCAGTGACGACTCTCCGATAGACAAACTTTTAGCAACGATTGAAGGATTTAATACCGCTAGGTAATCATGAACCGAATGACAAAATCCATCTACCTTTTGCCTAAATAGTAAGGTGGCGCAGTAAATTAAACACTTGGTATTGAACTGACCCCGGACGATTAAGCGAGACAACGGAGAGAAGAATAAATTAATTCGGGTTGAGATTCTAACCGCGCAGATCCAACTAAAGAGTTGTGCGAATAGGAGAAAAGGAGACCTAGATCGTGTGAGGAAGGCAGTTACGCGTACTCAAATGTTACTTTAACAGATTAGAAACGGTGAGCAGTCGAGACTAAGGGATTAAGACCGGGAAGTATTGAATAAATGGTAATATTGAGACAGATTAGGAGCTGGAATGGAAGCCCACACCTGGGGACTTGACTTCGAAACGAGACCACTACCCGCACCTCCTTTCAGATAACTAAATTTGAATTTTGAAGGCAAAATTCTTAATTAGGTGGGTAGGATGTAAAATTCGCAAAATTAATAAGTAATTAGCCAATAAATTAATGATTAATTAGAGAAATTAAAAATATAAATTTTATAGTTTAATGAGATAGAGCTTATTACAATAAGAATTTTGACACCAATTTTAAAGAATTTGGCCCAAGATTAGCCCAAACGGGCCAAACCAAACAAACTGGGCCCATATTGGCCCAAAGCCCATCCCACACTCCCCTAACTAATGAGCTTCAGCTCAATTCTTCTACTCCATTCACCATTCACATTCTCAAAACACAAGGGGAGAGGGGGGAAAGGTTCTAAACCCTTGATTCCACTTCAAATCCCCATTTCTTTCAACTCTGAGCGACGATCGCCGCACCATTTGCAGCCACGCGTCTGCAGTGTTGAGCTCTAAAAAGCCTGGTAACCAACCTTGGTAAGAAATCTCAATTCTTATCTCAGCCTCTCAATTCCTTTGATTTTCAAAATTTTGGGATTTTGGTTATTAAAATTCGATGTCTTAATGTTTAGAGTCGAATTAGCTTGAGGAAATTGTGGGTGTTTGTTCAACCAAGTCACGTATAAGGTAAAGGCTCCCAAAACCCTACAAAATTCTTGGATTATATGAGTTTGGGTATTAAGTTGTTACATTTGATGTGGTAATATGGATTAGGTAGTATATATGTATCTTGGAGCTTGATTGTGAACATTGGAGACTTGGTAGAGCTTTGGGTGTCATTGCTTTGTAGCTTTTGGATTCTTGGGGGCTGAGTTTTATGCCTTTTTGGTGGTGTCCTTGGGTTATATGAGATAATCGGCCAAGGTATGGTTTAGGTTTCTCGTATTTAATATATAATGTCTTGTGAAAACTTAGGTTAGATGACCATAGGATAAGTTGGATTATGAATTTTTGGAGATTGATTGGTATTTTAGTTGACATGGTATGTTGACTTGATAATGCATGATAGATTCAATGATTTTATGATATGAGTATAGTTGATGGTGGTAAATGAGATTGTTGGTTGTGGATATGTGAAGGTTAATGATTTTGATGTTATGATTGAAAATGTTAGAAGGAAATGTATGCAAAATTAAGGTATGATTGTTTGTGGTAGAATGTGGGGTTGTGGTGCTGTAAATGGTTTGTTTTGGTGCTATTATGAGTATAGAATGATGGAATTGAGTTTGATAAGATTAAAATAAAGGTTTGAGGATTTTTGGGTAAACTTAATTTTTGGTCTAATTTCGGTGAGTCAAAACTCGTCTTCTGGATCCCTAAATTGTTTCAACCTTATTTCATGTGAAAATTTGGTCCGTGAAGTTTACGCCGTTCGAAAAACGGATGAAAAATATTTTAAAATGAAAGTTATGCTCGTAGGAAGTTTGGAGTGAAAAACTGAAAATTCTGCAGCATTCAGCATTTTTGCCATTCTGCAAAGCTTGCGTACGCGACCATTGCACGCGACGCATACCAACCTCTTCGGCGAGCAGGGTGCTTCCATACGCGAGTAGTGGTTTTTGAGGGGTTGCGTACGTGACGCGACCAACCTTTTCGGGTTGGGCAGCTCGCGTACGCGAGCAAGGTTCTTGCGTACGCGACAAACCAAAAACTCATGCCCACACGTAGGCGTGACCCCGATTTTCAGCAAACTGAATTTTTATGTTTTTAAAACCTAATTTTGAACTTCTAAACCTCTATTTTTACTCTTTTAGTCCCTAAAACCTAGTTTTAAATCATATTAAAGGTACTAAACCTAGGGACGTAGTTAACTTGGAAATGATGGAATGTTTGTAAAAGGTAATTTATGATGAAAGAAAGGGGTAGTTGAAATGATGAGACGATGAAAGTATGAACCATGATTTAGGAGTGCGGAGATGATGGTGACATTATGAATTATGATGAATAGATAATTAATGACTGATAATGAGTGAATGTAAAGGAATAATGATGATGAATTTGAGAATAAATGGACATAATGATGATATTGATGTGTGGGATGTGGGGAAGGTGGTAGGGTTCTAATCCCTCGATTTTTTCTCCCGCATTCCTTGTGATTGTGTTTGGTGGGATGTGAGGAAGGTAGTAGGGCACTAATACCCTGACCGGTATGGCACGACCTCACTAGGGGAAGGTGGTAGGGAATTGATCCCCCGATTTATTTTCCCCTAGTGTATCCCTCCAGGAGAAGGTAGTAAGGCACTAATCCCCCAATTTTATGCCTCTTGGAGATGCGCAGTCGAGAGATGGTATCCGGGTTAGCTACCCGGTGTTTGAGGTTTTGGCAGTTAATCGACACGTGAGCTCATGGCCAGTAGGATATACATTCATCATATGCATTTTTATGATTGTATTTGATTGTGCATTAATTGGGCTTGCCTAAGTGATTATTATGCATACTTGATAAATTGCTATATGTTGTATCTGTATTCTATATGTGCTTGCTTTGATGAAAGAAAGGGGTAGTTGTAATGATGAGACGATGAAAGTATGAACCAAGATTTAGGAGTGCGAAGATGATGGTGACATTTTGAATTATGATCAATAGATATTAATGACTGATAATGAGTGAATGTAAAGGAATAATGATAATGAATTTCTGAATAAATGGACATAACGATGATATTGATGTGTAGGATGTGGGGAAGGTGGTAGGGCACTAATCCCTCGATTCTTTCGCCCTGCATTCCTTGTGATTGTGTTTGGTGGGATGTGAGGAAGGTGGTAGGGCACTAATCCCCCGACGTATCTCCCTTACATTCTCTTTTCCTCTCTGTCTGCAAGGTGGTAAGGCACTAATTCCCCGACCAGTATGGCACGGCCTCATTACGGGAAGGTGGTTGGGTACTAATCCCCATATTTATTTCCCTTAGTGTATGCCTCTAGGAGAAGGTGATAGGGCACTAATCCCCTGATGTTATGCCTCTTGGAGATGCACAGTCGAGAGATGGTATCTGGGTTAGTTACCGGGTGTATCGGGTTCTGGCAGTTAACCGACACGTGAGCTCACAGCCAGTAGGATAGGCATTCATCATATGCATTTGTATGATTGTGTTTTATTGTGCATTAATTGGGCTTGCCTAAGTGATTATTATGTGTACTTGCTAAATTGCTATCTGCTGTATCTGTATTCTATATGTACTTGCTTTGCTTGTTTGCTTGTCTCTGTGGTTCTACTGGAATTTGGAGGATTAGAGGAAGGCGGAGACTTGTGGGTGTTGAATAGAGTTTTGGTTAAGTTTAGGAAGCCTTAGAGAACCACCCTGTTTATGGTTTCACCTTTAAATATTTAAGTTTTATAATTTGAATGTTGGAACCTTATATCTTATGTATGTGGCACCTCTACCATGCTGAGAACCTCTGGTTTTCATTCCATACGGATATTTATGGGTTTCAGATGCAAGTCGAGAGGTACCTTGCTAGGCGTCTGGAGTTCTCTGTAGCGAAGTGGGCTTTTGGGAGTTTACATTCTGTTTTATTTTGTTATCTCTATATGTATAGACACTCCTTATGTATATATGCTTTACTATTACTCCTCTTAGAGGTTATTTTGGAGACACAGGTTCTATAACTCTGTATTTTGGGTTTCTTTTGGGTTTTCCTATATATATCTGTATGTATACTTATGTGCTCCGGCCGATTATCTTCGCGAACCGAGTCTTGAGCTTTGTTATTTGTATTTTGGCACTCTTTCATATCTATTCGTGTTAGCCTATCTCTTACCTTGCTTTGTGTACGTTTTCGATTCGGGAGTGTTGCACTTTTCTATTTAACATTTTGTTTTTAAACTTTCCTTCAAAAGCTCCTAGTTATAAATCTGTTTCACTATATTATATACATAAAATTTTATTTCCAGAGGTCATAATACCTCACCACCTCTATCTTATGACTTAAGCATAAGGCCCTGCGTGGTAGGGTGTTACATTCCCTGAAGACATACCTGAATTTTCTCCTTCTCTAGAAATCGAGTTTGCGATTGAGTTGGGGCCTGGAGTAGGACAAATCTCGATTGTGCCCTACTGATTGTCACTGTTGGAGCTGGCTAAGCTTAAGGCTCAGCTGAAGGAATTGATGAGCAAGAACTTTATCTGACCAAGCGTTTCTCCATGGGGAGTGCCGGTGTTACTGGTAACGAAAAAGGATGGAAGTATGCGGCTGTGTGCGGATTATAAACAATTAAATAAAGTCACAGTAAAGAACAAATACCCATTGCCAAGAATTGATGATCTGATGGACCAATTGCAAGGAGCTGGAGTCTTTTCTAAGATTGACATGAGGCTTGGATATCACTAGATAAGAGTAAGAGACGAAGACATTCTAAAAACTGCTTTCAAAACCCGCTACGGCCACTATGAATACACTGTAATATCATTTAGATTAACCAATGCCCTGACGGTGTTTATGGACTACATGAACTAGATATTTCGTCATTTTCTGGATAAATTCGTCGTCGTCTTCATTGATGACATTTTAATCTACTCTAAGACCGAAGAGGAACACGCAGAAAACTTGCTGATCATGTTGCAGATTCTAAAAGAAAGAAAGTTATATCCGAAACTCTCTAAGTGCAAATTCTGAAAGGATGAGGTGAAATTTTTGGGTCACATGGTGAGTCAGTAAGGAATAATTGTGGATCCTTCTAAGGTTAAGGCAGTGATGGATTGGGGGCAACCAACCTCAGTGACAAAAATCAAGAGCTTCTTAGGTTTGGTGGGCTATTATAGGAGGTTTATAAAGGCTTTTCACAACTTGAATTATCTTTGACAAAGATAACCAAAAAGGATGCGCCATTTGTCTGGACGTCAAAATGTGAGGAAAGCTTTCAAGCCTTGAAGCAGGAATTAACTACAGCGCCTGTACTGGTGTTACCTGAGCCTAGTAAGCCTTTTGAGGTATATTGTGATGCTTCGCTGAAAGGTCTGGGGTGTATGCTGGTGTAACACCGTAATGTCATGGCGTATGCTTCTCAACAGTTGAGACTGCACGAAATGAACTATCTGACTCACGACATAAAACGTGCTGCAGTTGTGTTTGCTTTGAAAGTTTGAAGGCATTACCTGTATGGAGTCAAATTTCAAGTTTTCTCTGATCATAAGAGTTTGAGATATCTCTTTGATAAGAAGGAACATAATATGTCCAAAGGAGGTTGATGGAGCTACTGAAAGATTATGATTTTGAATTGAATTAACATCCAGAGAAAGCTAACGGCCTGGCTGATGCTTTGAGTCAGAAATCGCTATGTGTGATGCGTGAGCGTCTCTCCTTCATTTTTTATTTATTTTAAGTTAGAATTTATTGAGTTTTAATTAAATTTTAGTGTTTGAAACCTCTTTGGATGCTACTTTGAGTTGCTTTAGTGTTTTAATCATTTTAGGTGAAGTTTGAATCGGTTTGGCAAAGTTCGTGTGCAAGTGATGAGCGGATAATTTATACGCTTTTTGGCATTGTTTTTAGTAGGATCTAGTTACTTTTAGGGATGTTTTCATTAGTTTTTATGTTAAATTCACATTTTTGGACTTTACTATGAGTTTGTGTGTTTTTCTGTGATTTCAGGTATTTTCTGGCTGAAATTGAGGGACTTGAGCAAAAATCAGATTCAGAGGTTGAAGAAGGACTACTGATGCTGTTGGATTCTGACCTCCCTGCACTCAAAGTGGATTTTCTGGAGCTACAGAACTCGAAATGGCGCGCTTTTAATTGCGTTGGAAAGTAGACATCCAGGGCTTTCCAGCAATATATAATAGTCCATACTTTGGCCAAGAATAGACGACGTAAACTGGCGTTCAACGCCAGCT
>NC_029790.2:28482491-28499497 GCF_000816755.2 Arachis ipaensis | reverse complement strand
GATAGCAGGAAAGCAGAGGTTCAGAGGAACGAAAGCATCTCCATTCACTTATCTGAAATTCTCACCAATGAATTACATAAGTATTTCTATCCCTATTCTATTAATCATTATTCGATAACACCATTATCAAATTATATCTGCCTAACTGAGATTTGCAAGGTGACCATAGCTTGCTTCATACCAACAATCTCTGTGGGATTCGACCCTTACTCACGTAAGGTATTACTTGGACGACCCAGTGCACTTGCTGGTTAGTTACACGGAGTTGTGAACAATGGTCTTGGCATCATGTATTTGGCGCCATTTCCAGGGAAAGAAAGAGCAATGAATTTTACATAATTAAAGTGTAATCACGATTCCACGTACCAAGTTTTTGGCGCCGTTGCCGGGGATTGTTCGAGTTTGGACAACTGACGGTTCATCTTGTTGCTTAGATTAGGTAATTTTCTTTTTGTTTTCTTTTCAAAAAATTTTTTCAAAAATATTTCAAAATTTTCTCCTTTGTTTTCGAAAAAAAAAAATAATATAAAAATGTTTTCAAAAATTTTATTCAAAATTTTTAAGAATGAATTCTAGTGTTTCATGAAGCATGTGAAGCCTGGCTAGCTGTAAAGCCATGTCTAAATTCTTTTGGACTGAGGCTTCCAAACCATCAGCATAGAGGCAAGTTACTTCGATAAGTAATGAGCAGTATATTCTCTTATGTTACATGCTGAAGCTTGGCTGGCCATTGGCCATGTCTAGTGTTTTGGACCAGAGCTTTCATTGAAAGCTTGGCTGGCTAGTGAGCCATGTCTAAGTCCTGGACTGAAGCTTTAGACTAAGAAGGCAAGATTCCTGGAATTCATGTTAAAAATTTTGGAATCCTTATTTTTTCTTTTTCATATAATTTTCGAAAAAATCCAAAAAAAATTAGAAAATCATAAAAATCAAAAATATTTTTTGTGTTTCTTGTTTGAGTCATGTGTCATGTTATAAGTTTGGTGTCAATTGCATGTGCATCTTGCATTTTTTTCGAAAATTTCATGCATTCATGGTGTTCTTCATGATCTTCAAGTTGTTCTTGGTAAGTCTTCTTGTTTGATCTTTGCATTTGCATGTTTTGTGTCTTTTCTTGTTTTTCATATGCATTCTTGAATTCTTAGTGTCTAAGCATTAAAGAATTCTAAGTTTGGTGTCTTGCATGTTTTTCTTGCATTAAAAAATTTTTCAAAAATATGTTCTTGGTGTTCATCATGATCTTCATAGTGTTCTTGGTGTTCATCTTGACATTCATAGCATTCTTGCATGCATCACATGTTTTGATCTAAAATTCTCATGCATTGCATCATTTTTCTTGTTTTTTTTCTCTCTCATCATAAAATTCAAAAATAAAAAAAATATCTTTCCCTTTTTCTCTCATCAAATTCGAAAATTTAGATTGACTTTTTCAAAAATTTTTAAAATCAAATTGTTTCTCATGAGTCAAATCAAATTTTCAATTTGAAAATCTTATCTTTTTCAAAATCTTTTTCAAAAATCAAATCTTTTTCAAAATTCTTAGTTATTTTCGAAAATTCCAAAAATATTTTTCAAAAACCTTTTTCTTATTTTTATCCCAAATTTTTGAAAATAACAATAACAATTAATGTTTTGATTCAAAAATTTCAAGTTTGTTACTTGCTTGTTAAGAAAGATTTAATGGTGGAAGAAACAGGTTTAGCAATAGCAAGCCTTTTCCATCATCAACTCAGCAACAGACAGAGAACTCTGAACACAATGCTTCTAATTTAGCAAATCTAGTCTCTGATCTATCCAAGGCCACTGTGAGTTTCATGAATGAAACAAGGTCTTCCATTAGAAATTTGGAAGCACAAGTGGGCCAGCTGAGTAAAAGGATCACTGAAATCCCTCCCAGTACTCTCCTAAGCAATACAGAAGAGAATCCAAAAGGAGAGTGCAAGGCCATTGACATAAGCAAGATGGCCGAACCCAATGAGGGAGAGGAGGACGTGAATCCCAAGGAGGAAGACCTCCTGGGACGTCTAGTGACCAAGAGCTTCCCTCTGAGGAACCAAAGGAATCTGAGACTCATCTAGAGACCATAGAGATTCCATTGAACCTCCTTATGCCCTTCATGAGCTCTGATGAGTATTCCTCTTCTGAAGAGAATGAGGATGTTACTGAAGAGCAAACTGCCAAGTTTCTTGGTGCAATCATGAAGCTAAATGCCAAATTATTTGGCATTGATACTTGGGAAGTTGAACCTCCCTTGTTCATCAATGAACTAAGTGATCTGGATCCCCTGACATTGCCTCAGAAGAGACAGGATCCTGGGAAGTTCATAATACCTTGTACCATAGGCACCATGATCTTTAAGACTCTGTGTGACCTTGGTTCAGGAATAAACGTCATGCCTCTCTCTGTAATAGAGATACTGGGAATCTATGGGGTGCAAGCTGCTAGAATCTCATTAGAGATGGCAGATAATTCAAGAAAACAGGCATATGGACAAGTAGAGGACGTATTAGTAAAGGTTGAATGCCTTTACATCCCTGCTGATTTCATAGTCCTGGATACTGGAAAGGAAGAGGATGAATCCATCATCCTAGGAAGACCTTTCCTGGCCACAACAAGAGCTGTGATTAATGTTGACAGAGGTGAACTAGTCCTTCAATGGAATGAGGAATCCCTTGTGTTTAAAACTCAAGGATCTCCCTCTGCAACCATGGAGAGGAAGCATGAAAAGCTTCTTTTAAAGCAGAGTCAACCCAAGCCCCCACAGTCAAACTCTAAGTTTGGTGTTGGGAGGCCACAACCAAACTCTAAGTTTGGTGTTGAACTCCCATATCCAAACTCTAAATTTGGTGTTGGAGAGTTTCAACAATGCTCTGAACATCTGTGAGGCTCCATGAGAGCCCACTGTCAAGCTATTGACATTAAAGAAGCGCTTGTTGGGAGGCAACCCAATTTTTATTTATCTAACTATATTTTTCTTAATTATATGTCTTTATAGGTTCATGATCATATGGAGTCACAAAATAAATATAAAAATTGAAAACGAAATCAAAAACAGCAGAAGAAAAATCACACCCTGGAGGAGCATCTGTCTGGCATTCAGTGCCAGAACAGAGCATGGTTCTGGCGCTGAACGCCCAAAATGGGCAGCTTCTGGGTGCTGAACGCCAGTACAGGCATGGTTCTGGCGTTCAATGCCAGAAATGGCAACAAATGGGCGTTGAACGCCCAAAATGGGCACCAACCTGGCGCTGAACGCCCAGAGTTGTGTGCAAGGGCATTTTACATGCCTAATTTGGTGCAGGGATGTAAATGCCTTGACATCTCAGGATCTGTGGACCCCACAGGATCATCTCAGGATCTGTGGACCCCACAGGATCCCCACCTACCTCATCATCTCCACAGGATCCACTCAAGATCTGTGGACCCCACAGGATCCACTCAAGATCTGTGGACCCCACAGGATCCACTCAGGATCTGTTGTTGTTGTTTAAGAATGTTAAATATGTTGGCTCTTGAAAGAATGATGACTAGGAGACATGTTATTTGATAATCTGAAAAAATCATAAAAATGATTCTTGAAGCAAGAAAAAGCAGCAAAGAACAAAGCTTGCAGAAAAAAAAAAAGAAAATAGGCGAAAAAAAAATAGAAAGAAAAAGAAAAAGCAAGCAGAAAAAGCCAAAAGCTCTTAAAACCAAAAGGCAAGAGCAAAAAGCCAATAACCCTTAAAACCAAAAGGCAAGGGCAAATAAAAAGGATCCCAAGGCTTTGAGCATCAGTGGATAGGAGGGCCTAAAGGAATAAAATCCTGGTCTAAGCAGCTAAACCAAGCTGTCCCTAACCATGTGCTTGTGGCGTGAAGGTGTCAAGTGAAAACTTGAGACTGAGCGGTTAAAGTCAAGGTCCAAAGCAAAAAAAGAATGTGCTTAAGAACCCTGGACACCTCTAATTGGGGACTTTAGCAAAGCTGAGTCACAATCTGAAAAGGTTCACCCAATTATGTGTCTGTGGCATTTATGTATCCGATGGTAATACTGGAAAACAAAGTGCTTAGGGCCACGGCCAAGACTCATAAAGATGCTGTGTTCAAGAATCATCGTACTGAACTAGGAGAATCAATAACACTATCTGAACCCTGAGTTCCTATAGATGCCAATCATTCTGAACTTCAATGGATAAAGTAAGATGCCAAAAATATTCAAGAGGCAAAAAGTTATAAGTCCCGCTCATATGATTGAAGCTCTGTTTCATTGATAGTTTGGAATTTATAGTATATTCTCTTCTTTTTATCCTATTTGATTTTCAGTTGCTTGGGGACAAGCAACAATTTAAGTTTGGTGTTGTGATGAGCGGATAATTTATACGCTTTTTGGTATTGTTTTTAGTATGTTTTTAGTAGGATCTAGTTACTTTTAGGGATGTTTTCATTAGTTTTTATGTTAAATTCACATTTCTGGACTTTACTATGATTTTGTGTGTTTTTCTATGATTTTAGGTATTTTCTGGCTGAAATTGAGGGGCTTGAGCAAAAATCAGATTCAGAGGTTGAAGAAGGACTGCTGATACTATTGGATTCTGACCTCCCTGCACTCAAAGTGGATTTTCTGGAGCTACAGAACTCGAAATGGCGCGCTTCCAATTGTGTTGGAAAGTAGACATCCAGGGCTTTCCAGAAATATATAATAGTCCATACTTTGGCCAAGAATAAATGATGTAAACTGGCGTTCAACGCCAGCTTTCTACCCAAATCTGGCGTCCAGCGCTAGAAAAGGAGCCAAAACCAGAGTTGAACGCCCAAACTGGCACAAAAGCTGGCGTTCAACTCCAAGAAGGACCTCTGCACGTGCAACACTCAAGCTCAGCCCAAGCACACACCAAGTGGGCCCCGGAAGTGGATTTATGCATCAATTACTTGCCTGACAACCACTTCCGTTCTACCTTCGACTAAATGAGCATCTCTTAGATCTCCTAACCAGAATCTTCGTGGTGAAAGCTAGAATGATGGCGGCATTCAAGAGAATCCGGAAAGTCTAAACCTTGTCTGTGGTATTCCGAGTAGGATTCAATGACTGAATGACTGTGACGAGCTCCAAACTCGCGATTGCAGGGCGTTAGTGACAGACGCAAAAGGATAGTAAATCCTATTCCAGCTTGATCCTTTTGTGTCTGTCACTACACACAACCCTTGTGAGTTTGAAGCTCATCACAGTCATTCAATCCCTGAATCCTACTCGGAATACTATGGATAAGGTTTAGACTTTCCGGATTCTCAAGAATGCTGCCAATAGATTCTAGCTTATACCACGAAGATTCTGATTAAGGAATCTAAGAGATACTCATTCAATCAAAGGTATAACGCACTACAAGAAAAAAGGCCTATGGCCACGCTTTTTTCTTGCCACGCTTCAAAAGCGTGGCCAAAAGTGGTCAATGGCCACGCTTTTATGAGGGTGGCGATAGATTAGAGATTTGGCCACTTTTTTTTGCCACGCTTCAAAAGCGTGGCGAAAAGGATCAACGGCCACGCTTTTGTAAGGGTGGCAATTGATTAGAGATACAGCCATGTTTTTTTTCTGCCACGCTTCAAAAGCGTGGCCATAGAGAGAAACAAAGACGTTTTAAAAGCATGGCCACAGGGTTTCATTATGGTAGCGTTTAGAAAGCGTGGCCATATCCTGGTAACCTTTTGGCACGCTTTAAAAGCGTGGCCAAAAGGTTTTTTAAAAAAAACCCTAATAACCCGGCCCCAACCCAATAACCCTCAAAAGCTTCGATCGGACTCTCTCACTCTCATTCTCTCAAGTCTCAGCTCTTACCGTCACTCTCATCAATGGCAACCCTGGAAGAGCTCGGATCCCCGCCGTCACCGGCACCCGCCCTCGCTGCGCCGTTAGCCTCCCCTCCGCCTCGTCTCCTCGTCGCCGTCACCAGCATCCTTACCGTCAGCGTCAGCGTCAGCGTCATTAGCCTCTTACCGTCTCCTCGTCGTTTATGCCATTAGCCTTTCCTCTGCATCGTCATCTCCGTTACGTGCCAGCGTCGTTGTTTCGCCTTATCTTTGGTTGCCATTAAGGTTGCGACTGTTGTTCGCCATGAACTGGCTCACCAGTGGTTCGATAATCTTGTTACAATAGAGTGGTAGACAGATCTATGGCTGAATGAGGGGTTTGTAACATGGTTCGGTAAGTTTCGCATTGTGCAGAATACTGCTTTCAGGCGATTTTTTATTTTCCAGCTAATTTGTCCGATTTGTTACTCTGTTTTAGGATTCCTTTTTTCATTTGTCCCCTTTCTGTTTTCCTTGAGAAGAATGGGAAAAGACTAAAAGCCAAAGGAGTCAGTAAAGGGAAAGGGGAAACAAGCAGCAAGTGGAAGTGATGAGAATGCTTCTAAGGGCGAAGGAAAAGGCGCCAAAAGTGCAGATGGCCTTGGTACCTGCACCTATGTCAAAGGTAGCATATGATTTGCCACTTCATTGGATTTTTCTATCCCTGTTGGTGTATTGACATTAAATGCTTTTTATATAGTGCAGCAAGGCACATCCTGTGTGAGAAGCAAGGTAAGATCAATGAGGCATACAAGAAGCTGCAGGATGGTTGGCTTGAAAATGGAGATAAGGTCCCACCAGCAGAGTTTGCAAAGGTAATTTTCTTTGAGTTTAATTGCATTTGGTAGGGTTCTTAAGTTAGTGGGTGGTATGTTCAAACATCATTGCTAATGTAGCAATATATGATTTCATATATGTGCATCATTTGTTCATATTTCTTTTTGATTTGTTATTGAGTTTTCAGTTCATTGTGGGACAAAGAATCTTATTTTGGCTTGAGTATCATGAGCATGAATATTTTCATTCAGAATTGCTCCAGGGATTGGTGCAGAATTCTTGGAAGGAAGAAATAGGAATGTATTCATTTAGAATAAACTACCCCATATATTGTTATCTGCTTGTCAATTTTCTTTGTTTTCCTTTTTTTTGTTTCTTTAATAAGTTAACTAATCTCTCTCTCTCTCCCCCCCTTGGGTGTGACCAGGTTAGTTATTTAGCAACTGATAGCTTGTTTCCTGACTGGAAAATATGGTCTCAATTCCTAAATGAATCTACCGAGGGTCTCAGGTTGGATGGGCTTGCGGAATCCCACCCAATTGAGGTATTGTATCATTTAATCTATCAGCCTTTCTTTAATGTGGCTAAGTTTATCTTAAATTGGATTTTTGTACACGGACTAATTACATGTAGCGTAATTCTTTGTATTGTTTGTTGTATCAATCTAAAAAGGACTCTTGGGTAATCCTTGGTTAACAACTTTATAGTTTGTCTTACGAGTTTTATATAAATTTTATTTGCAGGTAGAAGTAAATCATGCTGGCGAGATTCATGAAATATTTAGGTTTAAACTTTAATAAGTGAACTCTGACAGCATTCTAGATTCTTCGATCATCTAGAATTGATTTATTAATTCCTCTTCAATGTTAGTTGTTTTAGTAAATTAATCTTCCAATTGAGCAAAATGAGTGTTAATGTTTTTTATGCTAACCCCAATGATCAAACCAATCCTTACATTGTGGATTTTTTTTCTCACCAATTGACAAGCCTTGTTATATACAAATGATCCATTCCGCTTATTGTTTCCAGAACCTCTAGAAGAAGTGAAATTCAACAGCAGCATGAAACAAGCAGCAGCAATACCATACAATTTAAGATGTCATAGTCGTGTAGTTGGCGAGTGCTATTTGAGGCCCAGACAAGTCCAGGTTGATTATAGCTCCAAGAAACGTCGGTCCAGAAGCAGGTTATGCTTGTTACTCTTTAGAGCTAATAAGAATTTGCATCAAATTAAATTATCAATATATTGATTTCTTTTTTTTTTAAATATTCCTTTTCTTGAAAATCAATTGTTTTTGAAGTCAAAGACAACTTTATCAGAATCTGATGAAGATGATGAACCCTGTTTACCCGAAACTGGTAAAGATGAAGAGCCCCCTTTACCTGAAGGTGGTAACGTTGAAATAGAGTAAGTCAGCATGATTTTATTCATTTAACTTTTTTCGATTATATTGTATGGCATTACATTATTACATTATTATTATTATTATTGCTTAAATTTCCTTGTTCTTACTAATCAAATTCTTTGTGACATTTATTATTATTATTATTATTATTATTATTGCTTAAATTTCCTTGTTCTTACAAATCAACTTCTATGTGACATCAAAGGTCCCTTTTTATTAAAGGCGGTGTTAGAGGCACTGAACTTGAAGAAGTGCGAGTGCTATTGACTCTTTTCCCCCTAATTAGCTTGAGGAGAATCATAAATTCCTGGTACAAATTTTAATTACTTAATTACTATACTAATTGTATATTGTAATAATCCAGAAGTTTGTGTTAAGTTGACCAAGTTTATTTTTATTCCTATTAGCATAATGCTGATGAACTTAAATTGTTTTAACTGATTTTTATTGCCTTCCAATATTATGTATATATACTACATAATAGACCTTCAAGCTTTTATCCTGCCATGACTCTACTTTTGAACGCCTTAAATCATGAATTAATTAGAAATCGCTTTGATTAATTATATTTGGTGAGTCTATTTATGGAAATTGTGCCTATTGCTTGAAATGATCAAACTGTTTCATTTTAATAGAATTTAATAATTAATTCATGTATTGCATGTTGCTTTAATTAAATGGAACTCATGTATTGCATGTTTCAAAATGAAAGAAAAGAGAGTTGAAAATGAAAATAGTGGGACCAGCTGATGTAAACATAGGACCGCTGCAAAAGTTAGTGGGGAGGGAGTGAGTGAGGGATTAATTCTCTTATAGGAGAGAGGATTGAAAATATTTAGTAAGATGAGGAAGGATTTAGGCTCTACTGCTACCTTGTTCTCTACCTTTTAGTATTTTGCTTTTCCATGAATAAAATAAAGACTGGAGAATATCATCGAGATATCTTCCAGCTCTACAGCTCCTCTATTTCTTTTTCAATCTCTCTTCTACTCTTCCTTCTACACTCTCTTATTATTCTGTTGTTATTGCCTGTCCCTAATATTTGTGGTTCCAAATATTTCTTTATTGATTACACCCAGTTCATATGTTTCTTTTCATTGTAGGCTCACGGTCTCCAACTTGAGGCTTTTTTAGTTGCTGTTAAGAGATTAGATTCTAGCTTGCCTAAACCTAGGCTACAGTTCGTGGGCAGCTGTAGAAATAAATCAGATGAGGAAAGACTTCAAATGTTGAAAGACAAGGCAATTGAGCTAAATGTGAATGAGCAAGTGGAATTTCACAAGAATGTAACTTATAGGTCAGTAACACTGCATTTGCATTAAGTTTTTCTTCTTGTTACTTCTCCAGTTTTACCTAAAGCTCCCAAGAAGTGCTTTCTCTGAAGAATAAAACTTCTGTAAAAAATATTCTGAACAAGGCATACTTCTAGTTCCTCTGTTTAGAGCAGATGAATTCTTTCAGCTTGCCTTTAGAGTGCTATTCAAAAATTTATCATTTGGTCTTCGCTAATCATGGTACTTTGGCAGTCAAAATTATACCATGTTAAAGAACTCCAATGAAAGATAGCATTGTTTGTGCATCATTATTGGAATTTAATATAGATGGTCTTTCAATGTGGTTGCTGTATTATCATTAGTTATCTTGGGGAGTTAGAGAATAGGGTTGTCATAAATATTTTTTATTTCTAACGCAAAAAGAAACCCTAAAGTCTATATGTAAATAATTTTGAAGAGAAATGGAGAAATCCTTAATGTACTAATACAACTATTCAGAGATACATGAATGCTTTTTAATCCCCGATTGGATAATTGGTGCAAATATTCTGATATGTTGGTTGGAATAAGAAAATAATGAGTTATTCACAGATACATGAATGTTTTCTTCTAGCTTTAAGTTCATGTGAGGTGGATTTCTACTATGATAATCAAAGACATGCTATGTAATTCTAGTTGAGAGAGTGAATTTTAGTTGCCAGTTAAGGAAATTTTTAAACATGTTTTTGTGTTCCCTTGTTGATTTTGCTATTTCTGAATTGCATATTTTGATTGTTGTATGAGCTTATTGTTTTTTTTTTCTGCATTAGATGCTCTGTACTGTTTATGCAAAGGGGAAAGTTTGACAACAACACAAGGCTTGTAAAATCCCCAAGCCTTATGTACAATCCAAGGGAAGAAAGTTTGACACGGCTAGAGAAAGAGGAACAACAAAGGACTTAGGGTTTAAGTGGTATTATTTTTTTATTTTTCTTCGGTTTTTAGTTTTGGAATTTGAACTCAAGATTTATTTTGTATTTGAGTATTAGTTTTTTTAATGTATAAAATAATTATAGCAAAAATTATATGTCACTAATTATGTTTGATTTTTCTTGTAATAAAAATTGCATACTATATTTATAGGTTTGGTAATAAAAAAGGATTAAAAATTTATAGTGCAGCGATGAAGGTAAAATCAAAATAATGATTTTTTTTTAAATTTAATTAGGCTATCGCCACGCTTCAAAAGCGTGGCCGTATCTCGCTATTGCCATGCTTCAAAAGCGTGGCCGTATCTCCCATATGGCCACGCTGTAAAAGCGTGGCCGTATCTCTCACATACGGCCACGCTTTTAAATGTGACAATCTAAAAAAAGCGTGGCAGAAAAAAAGCATGGCAATAGGCTGCAAAAAGCGTGGCGATAGGGCAACCGCCACCCTTTGATAGGTCACCTTTCAAAAGCGTGGCGGTAGCTCAAAAAGCATGGCGAAAAGCTATCGCCACGCTTTTTTGAGCTTTTCGCCACGCTTTAAAAGCGTGGCAAAAGACGTGTTTTCTTGTAGTGACGAGAGTGGTTGTCAAGCACACGTTCATAGATTGAGAATGGTGATGAGTGTCACGGATTATCACATTCATCATATTGAAGTGCGAATGAACATCTTAGATAGAAACAAGCATGTTTGAATAGAAAACAGAAATAATTGCATTAATTCATCGAGACACAGCAGAGCTCCTCACCCCAACAATGGAGTTTAGAGACTCATGCCATCAGAGAGTACAAAGTTTAGATCTAAAAATGTCATGAGGTCCAAAATATATCTCTAAAAATTGTTTTTATACTAAACTAGTAACATAGGTTTACAGAAAATGAATAAGCTATGATAGATAGTGCAGAAATCTACTTCTGGGGCCCACTTTGGTGTATGCTGGGACTGAGACTTGAGCTTTACACGTGCCTAGGCTGTTTATGGAGTTAAACGACAGGTTGTAACCTGTTTTGGGCGTTTAACTCCAACTTGTAACCTGTTTCTGGCATTTAACGCCAGAATGCAACATGGAACTGGCGTTGAACGCCAGTTTACGTCATTTATCCTTGAGAAAAGTATGAACTATTATATATTTCTGGAAAGCCCTGGATGTCTAATTTCCAACGCAATTGAGAGCGCACCATTTGGACTCCTGTAGCTCCAGAAAATCCATTTTGAGTGCAGGGAGGTCAGAATCCAACAACATCTGCAGTCCTTTTTCAGCCTGAATCAGATTTTTGCTCAGCTCCCTCAATTTCAGCCAGAAAAAACCTGAAATTATAGAAAAACACACAAACTCATAGTAAAGTCTAGAAATATGAATTTTTCCTAGAAATTAATAAAAATATACTAAAAACTAACTAAAACATACTAAAAACTACATGAAATTACCCTCAAAAAGCGTATAAAATATCCGCTCATCACAACACCAAACTTAAACTGTTTCTTGTCCTCAAGCAACTAGACAAATAAAATAGGATGAAGAGAAATCAAGAAGCAATAATATCTCAGAGTTTTAAGTGAAGCTCAGATTCTAATCAAATGAGCGGGACTAGTAGCTTTTTGCTTCCGAACAGTTTTGGCATCTCACTTTATCCTTTGAAATTCAGAATGATTGGCATCCATAGGAACTCAAAATTCAGATAGTATTATTGATTCTCCTAGTTTAGTATGTTGATTCTTGAAAACAGCTATTTTATGAGTCTTGGCCGTGGCCCTAAGCACTTTGTTTTCCAGTATTACCACCGGATACATAAATGCCACAGACACATAACTGGGTGAACCTTTTTTTATTGTGACTTAGCTTTGCTGAAGTCCCCAATTAGAGGTGTCCAGAGTTCTTAAGCACGCTCTGTTTTTACTTTGGACCTTGACTTTAACCGCTCAGTCTCAAGTTTTCACTTGACACCTTCATGCCACAAGCACATGGTTAGGGATAGCTTAGTTTAGCCGGTTAGGCCAGGATTTTATTCCTTTTAGGCCCTCCTATCCATTAATGCTCAAAGCCTTGGATCCTTTTTACCCTTGCCTTTTGGTTTTAAGGGCTATTGGTTTTTTCTATTGCTCCTTCTCCTTTTTTTTTTCTCTCTTTTTTTTGCTGCTTTTTCTTGCTTCAAGAATCGATTTCATGATTTTTCAGATCATCAATAACATTTCTCTTGTTCATCATTTTTTTAGGAGCCAATAATTTTAACATTCATAAAATTCAATATAAAAAATATGCACTGTTCAGGCATTCATTCAGAAGACAAAAAGCATCGCCACCACATATAGATAATTAGAATTTTCCTTATTAAAAACTCGAAAAAATATTGCCTCCTTATAATAAAAATCTGCTATTTTATTCATGTTTGATGATGATGAGAAAAATAAATTATAGCTTAATTGGAGATAAAATCATAATAGAGATACTAATTACTACTACTCATATATAACTTCTAAGGTAAATTTCTAATAAGAACAATTATCACAGAGTTAAGGCTAATATTAGAACTTAACAACCTTGAATTTGGGAGGTGCATGCCTTTTTAGTCTGTGGAGTGCTTGGCCCTTCAAGAGATAGCTTCTGGCGCTTCAATTCCTTCAGTTCACGCCCTTGCTCTTCTTGTTCTCTAAGCAGTTTGCAGAGCATGCTGTTTTGATTTTGCTGGTCTTCCTTCAGTTGATCCACAGCTTCTTGCAACTTGGTGACAGATGCTTCTAGGCGCTCCCAGTATTCAATTTAAGGGATTTCTGGGAGGAACTCCTGTGCTCTCCTCTTGATGGGTTCGTCCTGCACTTGTTGTCCTTCCATAGACTTTTTGGTGATTGGTAGCGCAACTGGGATGTACTCATCCACTCCCATTTTTATACCAACATCTTTACATAACAGAGAGACCAAGCTTGGATAAGCTAATCTGGCATCTTTGGAGTTCTTATTTGCAATCTTGTAAAGTTCACAAGCAATCAGCTGATGAACTTCCACTTCTTTTTCCAGCATAATGCAATGAATCATCACTGCTCTTCTGATGGTGACCTCAGAGCGGTTGCTAGTGGGCAATATAGAGCGCCCAATAAAGTCCAGCCAGCCTCTGGCAACTGGTTTGAGATCTCCTCTTTTAAGTTGGTTTGGGGCACCCTTTGTGTTGGTTGTCCATTTAGCTCCAAGGAGACATATGTCCTCTAGGATCTTGTCCAAGTTCAGGTTTGATCTCATCATTCTCCTATTAAAGGAGTCTGGATCATCTTGCAGTTGAGGCAGCTTGAAGATCTCCCTTATTTTGTCAGGGTGGGTGTGAACAATCTTCCCTCTGACCAGAGTTCTATAGTCATAGAATGCGGTTCCCGCTATTCTCTGCCTATCCGTCTGCCACAGATTTGCATAGAATTCCTGAATCATGTTTCTTCCCACCTTTGTTTCAGGATTAGCTAGGAATTCCCAGCTCTTGTTTCGAATTTGCTCTTGGATCTCCGGATATTCGTCTTTTTTCAGATCGAATTTAACTTCCGGGATCACTGACCTTAGACCCATTATTTTGTAGTAATGGTCTGAATGTACTTTGGTTAAGAACTTTCCTTGATTCCAAAGTGGTTTTGGAATATTCTCTTTCTTGCCTCTTGAGTTGGTTTGTTTTCCCTTAGGAGCCATGATCTTAGTGGGTATTGGCTTAGTGATCACGGATAAACACACCAAACTTAGAGGTTTACTTGTCCTCAAGCAAAAAAAAAAAGAAAGGAGAGGGATATGAGGAGAGCCAAGTCCGAATTGTGGAGGTTGGGTGGAGGCTGAACCAACATTTAAAGGGAAGTGGGGTGGGTTTCGAAAATTGTTTGAAAAAGATATGATAGAAAAAAATTGATTTGGAAAAGATAAGTATGATAGGAAAAGATGTAATTTAAAATTGAAAAGATATGAAAAAGATAAATCTGAATTTTGAAAAGATGTTGTGAAGATTTGAAAAAGATATTGATGAGTTGAAAAGATTTTTAGAAGGAAAAAAGATAGAATTGTTTTGAAAAGGATTTGAAAATAAATTGAAGAGGATAAAAAAAGGGTTTATGAATTAAGATACATTTGATATCTTTTGAAAAAGGATTTGAAAAATTAGGATTTGTAACATGTTTGTACAAGAAATCATGAATTGAAACATAAAAAATGGAAAAAAAATTTGGATTGAAAACGAAATTGCCTACTCCCCACAATCCTGGCGTTAAACGCCCAACTGCTGCATGTTTTGGGCATTTAACGCCTACTTGGTGCTTGGTTTGGGCATTTAACGCCCAGCTGTTGCTTCCAGCTGGCGTTAAACGCCAGAAACTCCTTTGTCACTGGGCGTTTTTCTGAACGCTCAGGATGCTGTAAATCTGGCGCTAAACGCCCAGAAGCTGCTTCTTTCTGGCATTTAACGCCCAGATGGCTATCTTTACTGGCGTTAAATGCCCAGTAGATGCTCCTTTTGGGCGTTTAACGCCCAATGGTGCCTCTTACTGGCGTTTTCTTGCCAGTGAGCTCCTTTTTCCTGTTTTGTGCTCTGAATTCTTCTATAACCCTGTAGACTTATGCAATTGATTCTTTACCTTGTTAATATTAAGCTCAGGGATTTCAGTTTCCCGGGAAATAGCCTGAGCCTAGAGTTAAACAGCAGAATCTTTTGTCCTGGTTCAAAGACTCCAGATGACAGCTTTCTGTCATGCCACCTTTTTGCTTTCTCTTTGTAAAGCTTGGCATTTTCGAAAGCAATGAGTCTGAATTCCTCTAGCTCATTCAGCTGGAGCAATCTTTTTTCTCCAGCTAATTTGGCATCAAAGTTTAGGAATCTGGTTGCCCAGTAGGCTTTGTATTCCAGTTCCATGGGCAGATGACAGGCCTTACCATACACAAGCTGGTATGGAGAGGTCCCTATAGGAGTCTTGAATGCCGTTCTGTAGGCCCACAGAGCATCATCCAAGCTTCTTGCCCAATCATTTCTACGGGTACTTACAATCCGTTCCAGAATTCTTTTCAGTTCTCTGTTAGAGACTTCAGCTTGCCCATTTGTCTGTGGATGATATGGAGTTGCCACTTTGTGGCTAATTCCATACTGGACCATGGCAGAGTAAAACTATTTGTTACAGAAGTGGGTGCCCCTATCACTGATTAGCACTCTAGGGACACCAAATCTGCTGAAGATATGTTTCTGGAGGAACTTCAGCACTATCTTAGTATCATTAGTGGGTGTGGCAACAGCCTCTACCCATTGGATACATAGTCAACTGCCATCAGAATATAACTGTTTGAGTATGATGGTGGGAAAGTGGTAGCACAAATTGCGAATCACACTTTTCACAACGCGTACCACTAACCAGCAAGTGCACTGGGTCGTCCAAGTAATACCTTACGTGAGTAAGGGTCGAATCCCACAGAGATTGTTGGTTTGAAGCAATCTATGGTTATCTTGTAAATCTTAGTCAGGAAGTCAATTATGTTTGTCAGTTGAATTATGAATAACCAATAGAGCAAAAATTAAACGTTACTTGTTGTGTAGTAATGGAGAATATGTTGGAGTTTTGGAGATGCTTTGTCTTCTGAATCTCTGCTTTCCTCTGTCTTCTGATTCACGCACGCACGTCCTCCTATGGCAAGCTGTGTGTTGGTGGATCACCGTTGTCAATGGCTACCTTCCATCCTTCCAGTGAAAACTACGCTCACGCGAAAAACTCCCAGGGTCCTTAAGCTTTTCAGGAAAGCTTTTCAGAATGACTGCACTGTATTCTTCAGTGAGGATAACTCTTTCTGTTTCTCTCCACTCCTTTTTATGACTCAAGATCTCTTTCATGAACTTGGCATAAGAAGGTATTTACTCAAGTGCCTCTGCAAATGGAATCTTTATTTCAAGAGTCCTTAGATAATCTGCAAAGCGAGCAAATTGCTTATCCTGCTCCTCTTTCCGGAGTTTTTGAGGATAAGGTATCTTGGCTTTATATTCCTCAACCTTAGTGGTTAAAGAAGCCTTTTTAGAGGGGTTGTTGTCAGCACTTGTGTGTGTCTGATCCCTCACTGGCAATTGAATGCCAGAGTCAGAAGCTGGAGTGACGTTAGACGCCAGCTCACTATCTGTTCCTGGCGCCTGAACGCCAGAAATGTGCTCCTGTTGGGCGTTCAATGCCAGATTCTTGCCCATTTCTGGCGTTGAACGCCAGTCCTGCCTTGTTTCTGGCGCTGAACGCCAGTTTTGGGCATGGTCTGGGCGTTCAGCGCCAGCCTTCCACCCATTTTCTGGCATTTTAGTGCCAGAATTATTTTTCCCTGGGCTCTTACTGTCCTCAGGGAAATCTTTGGTGGGTTGCTTATTTCTTGAATTTTTGATGCCTTGAGGTGGGGTATTTAATGTTTTCCCACTTCTTAATTGAACTGCTTGGCATTCTTCTGCTATTTGCTTTGATAGCTGCTGCTTTGTTTGCTTAAACTGTTCTTCCATATGTATATTAGCTATCCTTGTCTCCTGTAACCTGTCTTTGAATTCAGCTAGCTGCTTTGTTAGAAAATCTAATTGCTGATTGAATTCAGCAGCTTGTTTTACAGTACTGAATTCAGCAGTTACTGTTTTAACCTCTTCATTCATGGAAGGGTTGCTGCTTAGATACAGATGCTGATTCCTGGCAACTGTATCAATGAGCTCTTGAGCCTCTTCGATTGTCTTTCTCATATGGATAGATCCACCAGCCGAGTAATCTAGAGACATCTGAGCTCCTTCTGCAAG
>NC_029790.2:28470423-28482460 GCF_000816755.2 Arachis ipaensis | reverse complement strand
TCCACTTATGTCCATGATGGATCTATGGATATCACTTGGACTGATTTATCTTTTTATTTATTTTATTTTATAAGAAGTAAATACTTAATTAAAATAAAATAACTAAAAAGAATTTGAATTTTGAAAAAATTTTTTTTTTTCGTAAAAAAAATTAAAAATAATTAGTTAAAAAAACGAAATTTTTGAAAAAGAGGGGAGGTATTTTCGAAAATTTGAGAGAGAGCGAGTTAGTTAGGTAGTTTTGAAAAAGTTAAGAAACAAACAAAAAGTTGGTTAGTTAGTTGAAACAAATTTTGAAAAGATAGGAAGTTAGAAAAGATATTTTGAAAAGATATTTTTGAATTTAGTGAGGAGAGAGAAAAACAATAAGATAGTACAAGATTTAAAATTTTTAGATCTAATGCTCCTTGTTTTTGAAAATTTTGGAGGGAAAACACCAAGGAACACCAAACTTAAAAATTTTAAGATCAAGACACAAGGAAACTCAAGGAAACTTTGAAGACTCACAAGAACACAAGAACATGAAGGAAGAACACCAAACTTAAAATTTTTAGAAAACCAAGCCAAAATTTTCGAATATCAAAGGGAAATCAACAAGAAAACACCAAACTTAAAGTTTGGCACAAGATTTAATAGAAAAAATATTTTTGAAAAAGAAGGTTTTGAAAAGAGTATAAAAGAGTCTAACCCAATCAAATTAATGTTCTAGCCAAATGAGTTATGGGACCTTAAAAAGAAATTTTAAGAAAGATTATTTTTGAAAACACCAAACTTAAAGTTTGGCACAGGATTTAATAGAAAAATTATTTTTGAAAAAGGTTTTAAAAAAAATTATGATAGCCAATTATCGTGAACATAAACACCACGTTCTAAATAACTGAGCTATGAGTTTAAAATATTTTAACAAGGGATAAATACTAAAAGACTCTAAACCAAAAAGAGAAATTTTTCCTAATCTAACCAACAAAATAATCCGTCAGTTGTTCAAACACGAACAATCCCCGGCAACGGCGCCAAAAACTTGGTAGCACAAATTGCGAATCACACTTTTCACAACGCGTACCACTAACCAGCAAGTGCACTGGGTTGTCCAAGTAATACCTTACGTGAGTAAGGGTCGAATCCCACAGAGATTGTTGGTTTGAAGCAATCTATGGTTATCTTTTGTTGCCTGCTGTACTCCTTGGGTATGAACCTTGCGGCTTTATAGTTTGCTATGTCTGCAAACCCTTGGTGTTTCCTGAATGGCGAACAAATGCTCATCCGAAAAAATTTCAGAGATCTCAATAGGGGGAAGAACTCCCCTTCTACTGGTTTTATTCGGGACAGGTGATCAGCCACTTGGTTTTCTGTCCCTTTTCTGTCTCTTATTTCTATATCAAACTCTTGCAGAAGAAACACCCATCTTATGAGCCTGGGTTTTGAATCCTGCTTTGTAAGTAGATATTTAAGATCAGCATGGTCAGTGTACACAATCACTTTTGATCCTACTAAGTATGATCTAAACTTGTCAATGGCATAAACCACTGCAAGCAATTCTTTTTTTGTGGTTGTGTAATTTTCTGGGCGTCATTTAAAACACGACTAGCATAATAAATGACATGCAGAAGCTTGTCATGCCTCTGCCCCAATACTGCACTAATGGCATGATCACTGGCATCACACATCAATTCAAATGGTAGTGTCCAGTCTGGTGCAGAAATAACTGGTGCTGTGACCAGCTTAGCTTTCAGAGTTTCAAACACCTGCAGACACTCTGTGTCAAACACAAATGGCGTGTCAGCAGCTAGCAGATTACTCAAAGGTTTTGCGATTTTTGAAAAATCCTTTATAAACCTCCTATAGAATCCTGCATGCCCCAGAAAGCTTCTGATTGCCTTAATATTGGCAGGTGGTGGTAATTTTTCAATTACTTCCACTTTAGCTTGATCCACCTCTATCCCCTTGTTTGAAATTTAAGGAAAGCAGGGAGAGGCCTCAAAGCCCAAGAAACACAACAAGAGCTCAATTTAGAAAGTGTATAAATAGGATAGAATTTAAGTTAGTGGCACTCGGGGGGGAATTTTGGGGGATCACTTTTTCTAGTTTTCATACTTTTTGTAATTGAATTCAGAGCTATGACTCACTAAACCCCCTTTCATTGGGTTAGGGAGCTCTATTGTAATTCAATGAATCAATAATAGTTTTTATCTTCTTCTTCAATCTTTTCTCTTGAATTTTGTTGGAAAGCTTCTCGATCTAATTCCATTGGTTAGTTGTCTTGGGAAAGAAACTATCCATAATTGGAATCCTTCGGAACCTTGGGAAAGGAATGGAGGATTCATGCTAGAGAAGCTTTCTCACAGTGAATTGGATTGGGGTTTGGATGGATATTGTGACATGTAATCCTACCAAATTGTGGTTCATGAAACTATGTGGTATAATCAGTGATCGAGCATCATCTCTTCTTATGAACATTTAAACCAAGGGATTGGGAATTTGTTTGATTTTAGAGAGAATTGGTGAGCCAAGGGATTGGGATCCAATCATATAAGATTGCCAAGCAAAATTCAATGAATGCATTGGTTGAGGAAGGGATAAAAAATGTTTGATTCGGAGATCTCAATATCTCCTGAAACCCAATGAATTCCCCATTTCTGATCTATCACTTCTCTTTACATTCTGCAATTAAATTCATGCAATCACCCCGATCCCTTTTTAATTTCAGCAATTTAGCTTCTCGCTCTTTAATTCATGCAATTTTACATTCCGCAATTCTCATCTAAATCTTGATTCCGCTCAACTAGAACACACTTCTAATCCGAATTGCTCACTCAACCAATCCTTGTGGGATTCGACCTCACTCTATTGTGAGTTTTTACTTGACGATAACCGGTGCACTTGCCGGAAGAAATTTTTGCCGATCGTGCAATTTCTTAAAATCGTAGCATCACTACTGCAATTTGGTTGTAACCTGAATAGCCATCCAAAAAGTAGTAAAAATCATGACCTGCTAGTCTCTCTAGCATCTGGTCTATGAATGGTAAAGGAAAATGATCCTTTCTGGTGGCTGTATTGAGCCTTCTGTAGTCAATACACATTTGCCACCCTGTAACTGTTCTTGTAGGAACTAATTCATTTTTTTCATTATGAACCACTGTCATGCCTCCCTTTTTGGGGACAACTTGAACAGGGCTCACCCAGGGGCTATCAAAAATAGGATAAATAATCCCAACCTCCAGTAACTTGGTGACCTCTTTCAGCACTACTTCCTTTATGGATGGATTTAACTGCCTTTGTGGTTGAACCACTGGCTTAGCATCATCCTCTAATAGGATCTTGTGCATGCATCTAGCTGGGCTTATGCCCTTAAGGTCACTTATGGACCACCCAAGAGCTGTCTTGTGTGTCCTTAGCACTTGAAGTAGTGTTTCCTCTTCCTGTGAATTCAAAGCAAAGCTTATGATCACTGGAAAAGTGTCACATTCTCCCAGAAATTCATATTTCAAGGATGATGGTAATGGTTTGAGCTCGGGTTTAGGAGGTTTTTCCTCTTCTTGAGAAATTTCCAGAGGCTCTTTCAATTCCTCTGAATCCCCCAGATCAGGCTGAACATCTTTAAAGATGTCTTCTAGCTCTGATTTGAGACTCGCAGCCATGTTGATCTCCTCTACTAAAGAGTCAATAAGAGCAACTTTCATGCAGTTTTTTGGTGTATCTAGATGCTGCATGGCTTTGACAGCATTCAACTTAAACTCATCCTTATTGACTCTCAGGGTTACTTCCCCCTTTTGGACATCAATGAGAGTTCATCTAGTTGCTAGGAAAGGTCTTCCTAGAATGAGAGTAGCACTCTTGTGCTCCTCCATTTCCAGCACTATAAAGTCAGTGGGGAAGGCAAATGGCCCCACCCTGACAATCATGTCTTCAATCACGCCTGATGGGTATTTAATGGAGCCATCAGCAAGTTGGAGACATATCCGGGTTAGTTTGACTTCTTCAGTTAAACCAAGCTTTCTGACAGTGGATGCGGGTATTAGATTGATACTTGCCCCAAGATCACATAGAGCTATCTTGGTGCAATTACCCTCTAACGTGCATGGTATCATGAAGCTCCCGGGATCTTTAAGCTTTTCTGGGAAGCTTTTCAGAATGACTGCACTGCATTCTTCAGTGAGGAGAACTCTTTCAGTTTTTCTCCAATCCTTCTTATGACTCAAGATCTCTTTCATGAACTTGACATAAGAAGGTATTTGCTCAAGTGCCTCTGCAAACAGAATCTTTATTTCAAGAGTCCTAAGATAGTCTGCAAAGCGAGCAAATTGCTTATCCTACTCCTCTTGGCGGAGTTTTTGAGGATAAGGCATCTTGGCTTTGTAGTCCTCAACCTTGGTTGCTACAGGTTTATTTCCTACAGAGGTGGTTGGGAAAGCCATTTTAGAGGGGTTGTTATCAGCACTTGTGTGTGTCTGATCCCTTGCTGGCGTTTGAATGCCAGGGGTGGAAGCTGGATTGGCGTTGGATACCAACTCCTTACCTGTTCCTGGCGTTTAAACGCCAGAACTGAGCTTCCTTTGGGCGTTTAACGCCAACTCCTTACTTGTTTGTGGCGTTTGAACGCCAGAAGTGAGCATGGGTTGGGCGTTTAACGCCAGCTCTCCATCCTTTTCTGGCGTTTGAGCGCCAGAATCATTCCTCTCTGGGCTCTTACTGTCCTCAGAGGGATTATGGATGATATTCTGCTCATCCTCTATCAGTTGTTCTTTCCTTGGCTTTCTGCTGTTCTGAAGCGAAGTATTTAATGTTTTCCCACTTCTTAATTGAACTGCCTGCCACTCTTCTGTTATCTGCCTTGATAACTGCTGTTTTGTCTGATTCAATTGTGCCTCCATATTTTTATTATCATTTTTAGTGTCTTGTAACATCTCCTTGAATTTTGCTAGCTGTTTTATTAGAAAGCACAATTGTTGATTGAGTTCAGCAACTTGTTCTGGAGGACCAAGTTCAGTAGACACTGCTTTGGCTTCTTCTTTTATGGAGGACTCATTGCTTATGTACAGATACTGATTTCTGGCAAC
This sequence comes from Arachis ipaensis, assembly GCF_000816755.2. Taxonomy (NCBI): domain Eukaryota; kingdom Viridiplantae; phylum Streptophyta; class Magnoliopsida; order Fabales; family Fabaceae; genus Arachis; species Arachis ipaensis. Next base: position 28,477,403 of record NC_029790.2, on the reverse strand, counting down.
TATATCAATAAGCTCTTGAGCCTCTTCAATAGTTTTCCTCATGTGTATAGATCCACCAGCTGAGTGATCTAGGGACATCTGAGCTCATTCTGTAAGCCCATAGTAGAAGATGTCTAACTGCACCCACTCTGAAAACATTTTAGAGGGGCATTTCCTTAGCATCCCACTGTACCTCTCCCAGGCATTATAAAGGGATTCATCATTCTCTTGTTTAAAGCCTTGGATGTCCAGCCTTAGCTGTGTCATCCTTTTTGGAGGGAAATATTGATTCAGGAATTTGTCTGATAACTGTTTCCATGTCCTTATGCTTGCTGTGGGTTAGTTGTTTAACCACCTTTTAGCTTGATCTTTTACAGCAAACGGAAATAGTAACAGTCTGTATACATCCTGATCTACCTCCTTGTCACGTACTGTGTCAGCAATTTGCAAGAATTGTGCCAGAAACTCAGTAGGTTCTTCTTGTGGAAGACCGGAATACTAGCAATTTTGCTGTACCATGACAATGAGCTGAGGATTTAGCTCAAAACTGCCTACTTTGATGGAGGGTATACAGATACTACTCCCAAATACAGTAGTAGTGGGGTTAGCATATGAGCCCAGAGTCCTTCTGGACTGTTCATTTCCACTTAGATCCATGACGGAGAAAGGGAGATGATGTGAATTGCAAGTAAAATAATATATATATATATATTTAAAAATAACCAAAAAAATGAAATAAAATAAAGTAAAATAATTAGAAAATAAAATATAGATTTCAAAAATTAAAAGGAAAATAAAATAAAAAGAAATTTGAATGTTGAATTAACTAATTAATTGAAGAGATTTGAAAATTTTTTTGAATATGATTTTTGAATAAGATTTTGAATTTTAAAAAGATTTGATTTTTAAAATAAAAATCTAAATTTTTAAAGGTAATTTTCAAAAATCAGTTAAAATAAAAGAAAAAGATATTTTTGAATTCAATGAGGAAAGAGAAAAATAATAAAAAGATACAAAACTTAAAATTTTTAGATTCAATGCTCCTTATTTTTGAAAATTTTGGAGGGAAAACACCAAGGAACACCAAACTTAAAAATTTTAAGATCAAAATACAAAGAAGACTCAAGAACACTTTGAAGACTCACAAGAACACAAGAACATGAAGAAAGAACACCAAACTTAAAATTTTTAGAAAACCAAAATAAAATTTTTGAAAACTAAAGAAAAGTTAACAGGAGAACACCAAACTTAAAGTTTGGCATAAGATTTATTCAAAGAAAAAATATTTTTGAAAAAGTTTTAAAAAGAAGAAAGCCAATTACCAAGAACATAAAAAGAAGGAAGCCAATTACCAAGAACATAAGCACAACGTTCTAGCCAATTGAGCTATAAATTTAACGTGTTTTAACAAGGTATTTAATAGATAAAAGTTTTTTGAAAACTGATATTTTGAAAAAGCACAAGAAAAACAAGAAAAGACACAGAATAAGAAAAACTAAAGATCAAACAAGGAAAATAAACAAGAACAACTTGAAGATTAAGAAAGAACAATGAACACAAATTCAAAAATTTAAAAGAAAATAAAAACATGCAATTGACACCAAACTTAAAATATGAAACTAAACTCAAACAGAAAAACTCAATTATTAATAAAAAAAATTTTGAAAAAATTAAAAAGAGAAAATAAGGATTTTAAAAAAAACTTTCAACCAAAGACAATAATAAAAGACTCTAAACCAAAAAGAAAAATTTTTCCTAATCTAAGTAACAAAATAAACCGTCAGTTGTCCAAACTTGAACAATCCCCGGCAACGGCGCCAAAAACTTGTTACATGAAATTGTGATTCACACTTTTCAAAACTCTGCACAACTAACCAGCAAGTGCACTGGGTCGTCCAAGTAATACCTTATGTGAGTAAGGGTCGATCCCACGGAGATTGTTGGCTTGAAGCAATCTATGGTTACCTTGTAAATCTTAGTCAGGAGATTAATTATGATTATCAGTTTGAATTGCAAAAAATAAAAGAGCATGAAATAAATACTTGTTATGCAGTAATGGAGAATATGTTGGAGTTTTGGAGATGCTTTGTCTTCTGAATCTCTGCTTTTCCCCTGTCTGCTTCTTCACGCACGCAAGGTTCCTCCTATGGCAAGCTGTGTATTGGTGGATCACCGTTGTCAATGGCTACCATCCGTCCTCTCAGTGAAAATGGTCCAGGTGCGCTGTCACCGCACGGCTAATCATCTGTCGGTTCTCACTCATGCTGGAATAGGATCCATTGATCATTTTGCGTCTGTCACTATGCCCAACCCTTGTGAGTTTGAAGCTCGTCACAGTCATTCAATCCCTGAATCCTACTCGGAATACCACAGACAAGGTTTATACTTTCTGGATTCTCAAGAATGCTGCCAATGGATTCTAGCTTATACCACGAAGATTCTGATTAAGGAATCCAAGAGATACTCATTCAATCGAAGGTAGAACGGGAGTGGTTGTCAGGCACGCATTCATAGATTGAGAATGGTGATGAGTGTCACGGATCATCACATCCATCATATTGAAGTGCGAATGAACATCTTAGATAGAAACAAGCATGTTTGAATAGAAAACAGAAATAATTGCATTAATTCATCGAGACACAGCAGAGCTCCTCACCCCCAACAATGGAGTTTAGAGACTCATGCCGTCAAAGAGTACAAAGTTCAGATCTAAAAATGTCATGAGGTCCAAAATAAATCTCTAAAAGTTGTTTTTATACTAAACTAGTAACCTAGGTTTACAGAAAATGAATAAGCTATGATAGATAGTGCAGAAATCTACTTCTGGGGCCCACTTGGTGTGTGCTGGTGCTGAGACTTGAGCTTTACACGTGCCTAGGCTGTTTCTGGAGTTAAACGCCAGGTTATAACCTGTTTTGGGCGTTTAACTCCAACTTGTAACCTGTTTCTGGCGTTTAACACCAGAATGCAACATGGAACTGGCGTTGAACGCCAGTTTACATCGTTTATCCTTGAGCAAAGTATGGACTATTATATATTTCTGGAAAGCCCTAGATGTCTAATTTCCAACGCAATTGAGAGCGCGCCATTTGGACTTCTGTAGCTCCATAAAATCCATTTCGAGTACAGAGAGGTTAGAATCCAACAGCATCTGCAGTCCTTTTTCAGCCTGAATCAGATTTTTGCTCAGCTCCCTCAATTTCAGCCAGAAAATATCTGAAATTACAGAAAAATACACAAACTCATAGTAAAGTCTAGAAATATGAATTTGCCTAGAAATTAATAAAAATATACTAAAAACTAACTAAAACATACTAAAAGCTACATGAAATTACCCTCAAAAAGCGTATAAAATATCCGCTCATCAAGCTTTCTCCCCACTAGGGCACTAAACACCAAACCTGACGTTTAGCGCCAGCAAGCTAGAGAGGAATGAGAGCTTGCTGCCCACAAGGGTGCTAAACACTAGATCTGGCATTTAGCGCCAATGATCTGGATTCACACATCACCAAAGGAGTATCTTTCGTTGGATTTAGCTTTTAATTGTTATATTTTATTTTAATTTAGTTATTTTTAATTACAAACAAAATCTTTTAGGTTTAGAATTTATTATTTTATTTTAATTTGAAATCAAATTAGGTTAGATATAAAAGGGAAAATATTCAGTCCTTCGGGGGATCTTCTCTCTTACGCACTTTCACATTTTTCTGAACTCTAGTTTTCTCTCTGAGTCATGAGCCACTAAACCTCCTTGGTTAAGGTTAGGAGCTCTGTTTATTTCTATGGACTAAGACTATTATTTTTCTATTTTAGTTAATGTATTGATTCAGTTTCAAAGATTACTTTTGTTCTTCATCTTATGAATCTGGGTAGATCGGAAGAATAACCCTTATTATATATGTGTTCTTATGATTCTTGGAAGAGTTATCTCACTTGAACACTAGTTTGAAAGTGAGTTCCTCCTAAATTGCTAATTACTTGGACTTAACAGGATACGTGACATATAATCCTCTTATATTTGGGTAATTAGGATTTTTGTGGCTAATAAACTATAATTGAACCTAACCCTCTAATCTATATTAAGTGACCAAGACATTGGCAGTTGATTAGGTTTGACAAGACTAAATCACTAAGAAATTAGGGTTTAGTCAATTACAGTTTGCCATGAAATGAATCTTGCATGATTAAAATAGTTGGTAAGAAAACTTAATCTGGACGAATAAATAACCCCAAAACCTTAACTGCTTTCTCATATATATTTCTCACCAATTTCAGTATTTGCGTTCTCTATTTGATGAATTACTATTTAATGCTTTTAAACCACAAAACATCACTTTCTACTTGGCTAACTAATGATTCATTCGACTATTATTGCTCAGTTCATCAATCCTCGTGGGATCAACCCTCACTCACCTGAGGTATTACTTGGTGAGATCTGGTGCACTTGCCGGTTCAGTTGTGGACATTCGACTTCCACGACCAAGTTTTTGGCGTCATTGCCGGGGATTGACTCTGATTAACCAAGTTTTTTTCCATAAATTTCTGAAATTAAGTTTGGTGTCCCCCTTAGTAATTTTATTTTATTTTTCTTGATTAATTTTCTTTTCAGTTGTTTTCGAATTTGGTGTTTAATTTCTTAGTTGATTTTTGAAATTTTGGTGTTAATTGTTCGATTTATTTTATTTTATTTCTTTTATACAAGATACCTCACTGGAAATTTTCTACACTCTGACATAGAGATTCCCACCTTTTCTTTGTTTTCTGTTGTTTATGAGCAAGAACGGGAACAAAAAATCTCTCTTAGATTTTGATCCTGAAATTGAAATGGTTCTGAGAAAGCGCTTACAACAAGCAAGAGCTTATAAAGCCAGTGAAAATCTCAGAGATAATCTTGAGAAGGAAGTTGAAAAATTCACCATGGAACCTAACAACAATAATGTGGTTAATACCAATGTTGTTAATCTGAATACAAATGGGCAACCTAGAAGGATCCTTGGCTCTTATGCTATTCCTAGCCTGGATTTCAATGGGAATAGCATTGTTGTACCCCCTATTGCTGCGAACAACTTTGAGTTGAACCCTCAGTTGATCTTTCTAGTGCAGTAAAACTGCCAGTTTTACGGACTTCCGCAGGAAGATCCCAACTTATTTATTTCTAATTTTCTGTAGATCTGTGATATTGTGAAGACTAATAGAGTGAATCCTAATGTCTACAAGCTACTTCTCTTCCCATTTGTTGTGAAGGATAGAGCAAAGCAGTGGCATGATACCCAGCCCAAGGAGAGCTTGGACACTTGGGATAAATTGGTAAACAGGTTTCTAAACAAGTTCTTTCCTCCTCAGAAGCTGATTAAGCTGAGGACGGATGTTCAAACCTTCAGGTAGAGAGAGGGTGAGTCTCTCTGTGAAGCCAGGGAAAGGTATAAGTTGATGCTCATGAAGTGTCCTCCTGATATATTCTTAGACTGGATACAGTTGTAGATATTCTATGAGAAAATTTCTGAGACCGCCAGGATGTCCCTGGATAATTCTGTAGGAGGGTCACTCCATATGAAAAAGACCCCTGATGAGGCCATGGAGTTGATTGAGATGGTTGCCAACAACCAGTATTTATACTCTTCTGAGAAGACCTCTGTGAAGAAAGGAGGTATGGAGTCAGATACCTTGGATGCTATACTTGCCCAAAACAAGGCTATGTCTCAGCAAATTAATGCTCTTACTTAACACTTGAGTGGAATGCAAGTTTTAGTTGTTAATGCTTAAGACACCCCCTATGATATGAGTAGTGGCTTCCCTCAAGGTGAGAATTATGAGTATGGCCAGTTTATTCCTGAGTAGATTAATTTCATGGGAAATCCGTCTAGGAATTCAAGCAATGACCCCTATTCCAAGATTTTTAACCAAGGGTGGAGAAATCACCCAAACTTTGTGTGGAGAAAACAATCTCAAAGGCAGCAACCAAATTTTATCAACAGCTCTCAAGGCGGTTTCAATCAGAATTATTTCAACAACTACCCGTCTCAACATGCTCAACCTTAGAGTGTCCTTGACTTGACATCTATTTTTCAGAACTCTCCAAAAATCAACATAATTTCATGTAGGAAACTAGAGCCTCACTCAAAAACTTGGAGGCTCAAATGGGTCAGTTAAGCAAGCAAGCACTAGAGAGGCCTCCTAATACTCCTCCTAGTTACACGGCACCTAATCCAAAAGAAGAATACCAGGCCGTTCAATTGAGAAGTGGTAAGATAGTGGGATCAGAGACTAAGGCTAGTGACGAGCGGGTTGAAAAAGAGGCCCCGGAGTAGAAAAATGAAAAGATAGAGCACGCCCCCTCTAGGCATCTAGACAACCCCTTTTCGGTTACTCTTAATACACATTCTACATTACCTAAGGCTCCTGAATATAAGCCTAAAATGGCATACCCTCAGAGACTTTAGAAAGCATCCAAAGACAAGCAATTTTCTAAATTTTTGGAAGTCTTTAGGAAGCTTTAGATCAACATCCCTTTTGCAGAGGTCCTTGAGTAAATGCCTCTTTATGCCAAGTTTACGAAGGAGTTGTTGAGTAAGAAGAGGGATTGGAAAGGTAGTGAGACTGACGTCGGATTTTTTACCAGTAAAGAGATTCATAGAAATAGTTGCGTTGTAGATATAGTTTCTAAACCGACAAAAATCCCTTCGTACAAACGTGTTGGGTGTCACAAGTAACAAACCCCTTTAAAAATTGTTAACCGAGTATTCAAACCTCGGGTCGTCTTCTCAAGGAACTGCGAGGAAGTATGTTCTTATTGTTGGCTATAAAGGTTGTAAGCGGGGTTTAACAGGTGAGAAGCAAGTAATTTGAATGAGAAATAAAGTAAATGGCAATTAAAATAAATAAATACTGTAAAGCAAGCTTTTAGCAAGGTAAGAGAAATTAAAGGTCCAACTTAGTTATCTCTCTCAACTATAATGAAAGTCGAATGGAAATAATTAATTTTTAAAGCATGAGAGGGGTGG
>NC_029790.2:28450823-28470404 GCF_000816755.2 Arachis ipaensis | reverse complement strand
TTTTAGCGCAACTCTCTGTCTCCTTTTGGGGTGATGTGCAATCAATGCGACGCGATCGCGTCGCTCACGCAGTCGCGTGGGATTGGTATTGTGCAAGGGACGCGATTGCATGAGGCATGCGATCGCGTGGACCAATTTGTGCGAAACGCACAAGGGCCGCACGATTCCAGCCTAACTTTCTGTTCGTTGGATCCTTACGCCGATATATATATATCACGCGGCCGCGTGGGTCACGCGATCGCGCGGGTGGTGTTTTTCGCAATATGACGCGATCGCATGGGGCATGTGGTCGCGTCGTGCACCCCTATTTTTTTTTTATTATTTTTTTTATATGCATGAAAAATGCAGAATGCAATGATTAACATGAATGCGATGCATGATTCCAGGTTTAATAAATTAAAATGAAAAAGGAAAAATGAAAGCAATTAACAAGAAATAAATTGAAAAAGAAGCGACCATACCATGGTGGGTTGTCTCCCACCTAGCACTTTTAGTTAAAGTCCTTAAGTTGGACATTGGAGGAGTATCCTGTTATGGCGGCTTATGTTTAAATTCGTCTAAAAATCTCCACCAGTGCTTGGAATGCCAATAGCCTCCGGGGTCCCAAACTAAGCATGCAAAGCTTCTGAGCAGCTCCAGACAGATTTTCAGGCTCCCGGGACTACGAATGTCAGGATAGAGTCCAGGATTCCAAGCCTTGCTTTTAAATCCGCCTCCGTCTTGATCTACATGTCTCCATCCGGGCGGTTTAAAAAGTAGAATCTCACTGTGGTGACCAAACGTTTTCCGTGATCCATGTAATTGAGCATGATACCAATCCGTGTACTTCGAGGTGAAGCGTGGAACCTTATTAAACCTTGTGCACCAGCTCTGAGTACGAGCCATTTCCCTCTTACTCTTAAAGCCACAGAGAGCTCTAAGCTGGCCATCTGTTTCAAGCAAACCATATTCAAGTGAATAAGTAAAGTTATAAGTTAAGGATTGTACCCACTTGAAGCTTGTATTAGGTGGTAATGGCCTTGGGATAGGTGTTTTTGGTGGTTCTGCAAGTTCTATTTTCTTGTGCTCTTCTGTGAATTCCTCCACTTCTTTGCAAAGATCTTCAATTGTATCTGCGTCCTGGTCAAAGTCTTCTATGTCTTCCTCATCACTTGAGTCATAGAATGGAGGTTGAGAGAAATCTACCTCCGCATCATCTTCATATTCACTTGGGGAAGATTCTTCGATTTCAGAGAATTCACTTGCGGATGCAAGTTCATCACTAAGAGAGCTAGACTTGTGACTATCATCATCAAGGGAATTTGCTTCTTGGATTATTCCGTCTGATTCTTCATAAACGACTTGCCTTGGAGATTGTACAGTATCCTCCTTAGCATCAACTGTAGCATCCTGGACGGAGTTTTCCTCAATTCTGGATTCTCATGGAGGTTCAGCATCTCCTAGATCTTCAACCAACTCTTCTTCTTGAACAAAGACAGCTTCTTCTAATTGTTCTAGTACAAATTCATTCTCTGTCTTATCCACTGGAGTTTCTGGTATCTCCTTCATCCTACGCTCTTTGTTAGACTGTTCACATGGGGCTGTGGCTGATCCTTGTATATTTGAGCACCTAGAAACCTATTGATTTATTGCTTGCTCCAGTTGTTGAATGGTTGTTTGAAATTTATGTACTGTTTCCTTTAGGCGATCCTCTGCTTCTCGGGTTGCTGGAAAAACAAAAATAAATAAACAAGTAAAAGAAAAATATTTACAATAACCAATAATAAGGCACACGTTAGCAGTTCCCCGACAACGGCGCCATTTTGACGTCGGGTTTTTTACCAGTAAAGAGATTCATAGAAACAGTTGCGTTGTAGATATAGTTTCTAAACCAACAAAAATCTCTTCGTACAAACGTGTTGGGTGTCACAAGTAACAAACCCCTTTAAAAATTGTTAACCGAGTATTCAAACCTCGGGTCGTCTTCTCAAGGAACTGCGAGGAAGTATGTTCTTATTATTGGCTATAAAGGTTGTAAGCGGGGTTTAATAGGTGAGAAGCAAGTAATTTGAATGACAAATAAAGTAAATGGCAATTAAAATAAATAAATACTGTAAAGCAAGCTTTTGGCAAGGTAAGAGAAATTAGAGGTCCAACTTTGTTATCTCTCTCAACTATAATGAAAGTCGAATCTGAATTCCACTTGGTCAACCTTTACTAAAGCAAAGGAAAGTCAAGGGACTAATTAAATTGACCTTTGAATCCTATTTATTTCCTAAGAAAAGGTTGGAATTACTTAAGTTCAGCTCAATTAACAAAATAACGATTATCAAATATATTGGGTTTGATAACTGTTGAGTTACTGATTTCTTAACCAGGACCAAAAAGGGAAAAAGTAAAATTGCTGAAATAATAAAAATGTCCTCAGATGGGAAGCAGTGGTAACTTAAATCAAGAGAACAATTATAAACTGAAAATACCTCAATTATCATTAATTCAAATAATAATCTATAACATGGAAGAATTCATAGATCCAATTATAAAGGTAAATAGCCAACTCAGATACTGAAATAAATAAGTAAAGTGAAAGGGAAGTCTAAAACAAAGAAATATAAAACCTGGATTGAGAGTCACTCTTAAAACAAGAAGAAATCCTAAATCCTAAGAGAGAGGGAGGAGCAGATCTCCCTCTCAACTAAATCTAAATCATTAAAAAATAAAATATGCGAGCTCTCTTTGAATGGATGTATTCCCACACTTTATAACCTCTGGTCTCTGCTGTCTGTACTTGGATCTGGGCCAAAAAGGGCTTCAGAAATCGCTATGAGCGTTTTCTGCAATTTCTGGTGCGTGGCCTCTGTCACGCGTCCGCGTGGGTCATGCGGTCGCGTCATTTGGAACTTTTCCTTGCCACGCGGTTGCGTCAGTCATGCGACCGCGTCATGTGCATTCTGCTTAAGGCGCGCGGTCGCGTCAGTCATGCGGCCGCGTCGCTGCTGATTCGTGCTTGGCACGCGATCGCGTCGTCCATGCGATCGCGTGAATACCAATTTTCTTCAAAGCTCCGTTTTGCCTTCTCCTTCCATTTTTGTATGTTTCCTTTTTCATCCTTTAAGTCATTTTGCCTTTAGAAAATTTGAAACTACTCAACACACTAATCACGGCATCGAATGGAAATAAAGGTAATTAAAATAATTAATTTTTAAAGCTTAGGAAACATGTTTTTCACAATATGACACAATAGGGAAGGGAAAGTAAAACCATGCAATTAATGTGAATAAGTAGGTGAAGGATTGTATAAATCACTCAAATTAAGCACAAAAGAACTCATGAAATATGGGTTTATCAGAGACAGTGGTACTAACTAAGGAGTGCAGTGCAATTATTTAAAAAAATCTCCTAGAGAAGTTGCAGGATCCAGGGAGCTTTCTAATTCCTTGTACCATTGGAGATACCACTATTCAAAGAGTTTTATGTAATCTTGGAGCTAGCATCAACCTCATGCCTCTCTCCTTAATAAAAAAGCTCCAAATTGACGAGGTAAAACCTACTCGTATTTCTCTTTAACTTGCTGACCGTTCTATTAAGTGTTCCCTTGGAGTTGTTGAGAACTTGCTTGTGAAAGCCACAAGAAGAGCCCTTATTGATGTTCAAAAGGGTAAATTAACTTTGAGGGTCAATGAAGAGAAAATTGTCCTCAATATGCTAGAGGCCTTGCAACACCCTAACGACTTTGAAGGGTGTATGAGAGTTGATATGATTGAACCTCTGATTAAAGAGGTATTTAAAGCCGAAAAGCTTGAGGATATTCTGGAATCTCCTTCTGAGGATGCTTTGATTGAGACTGATGATTCACCACCTCAGGAGGAGAAATCCCACACTCCTAGCACAGAGGAAGGGAATCCAAAACTTGAGTTAAAGCCCTTGCCTCCATAATTGAAGTATGCCTTCTTGGGAGAACAAGATACTTATCCAATGATTATTAACTCTTCTCTGAAATATGAGGAGGAAGAGGTGCTAATTCAAGTACTCATGAGTCATAAAACTGCTCTTGGATAGACCATTAGCGATTTAAAAGGGATCCGTCCAACCCAGTGTATGCACAAGATCTTACTTGAGGATGACGCTAAACCAGTTGTGTAACCACAGAAGCGACTAAATCTAATCATGAAAAAAGTGGTCCAGAAAGAGGTGATGAAGCTTTGGGAAGCTGGGATCATTTACCCTAATTCTGATAGTCCATAGATAAGTCCTATGTAAGTGGTTCCCAAGAAAGAAAGGATGACAGTGATCAAGAATGAAAAAATGAGCTCATTCCCACAAGAACCGTCACAGGGTAGCGCATGTATATTGACTACAAGAGGCTCAACAATACTACACAAAAGGATCCCTTTCCATTATCTTTCATAGATTAGATGCTTGAGAGGTTAGCTGGCCATGCTTTCTGATGACTTACGTTATTTACCTCTTTCTCTTATCTAAAAAGACCATAGAATTGATAAAATCTCATTTAAGTGATGCAATTATATGAACTATATGATAAATTTATAGGCCATTGCTTTGAAATGAGTTCTTCATGAATTTTCAGGAGAAAAAAACAAAACAGGGAAGCATAACAGAGGATAGTGCTACGCTCACTTAAGCTGAAGAACACTATGTTCCCCTGCAGCATGACTCTTGGCGCTACGCTCTCTTTCAAAAAGTGCTGCGTTCTTCACCCAAGAAAGCTTTGTTAGCGACGCGTACGTGTGGGTGACGCGTACGCGTCCAAGTGGTTATTTTTAAAGACCACACGTACGCGTGGATATGAGTAGTGTTCTTCAATCAAGAGAGCTACATTTCCATCCAAGAGCACCTGCGATACTGAGGTGGAAAAATTCAGCGGTCGACGCGTACGCGTAGGTGACCGGTACGTGTGGGTGACGCGTACACGTGGAAGTGATATTTTGATGATCACGCATACGCGTGAGGGACGCGCACGCGTTAAAACAACATTTTTGAACAAAGCGTGCGCACGCATGGATGAAGTTACAGCGTGGAAGTGATAATTGAAAGACCACGCGTACGCGTGGATGGCACGTACGCGTGGGAGAACGCACTAAGAGGGACGCGTACGCGTGACAAGTGCTGAAGACAGAGATGAAACGCATGCGTGGGTGACACGTACGCGTGAATATGCCAAAATGCTTGATGACGCGCACGCATATAGGATGTGTACGCGTGGGTGTACGAGCGCTCCGCTCTCCTGAAAGCGCTACGTTCTCTTGGGAACAAAATACTTGGCCAAATTGGATTATACTGATTGAAAAGGTGAAAGGCCCACTTTAAGATCTTGCAAGTACACCTGAAGACTCATAGAAAACTTGTATAAATAGGTGGTAACTTGAATTAGGAAAGGACTTTTGGACTTTAAACCTTTTGTACTTTGAGCTTCTGGAGACTTTTGGGAATTTTACTTTTCTTTTGTACTTAGCTTTATTTTCCCGTTTGAATTTCTATCTTGTACCGGAAGCTATGAGTAGCTAACTTCCCTCTCATTGGGGGAGGGAGCTCCATTGTGCTTGATGGATTAATTGATAGTGAATTTCTTCTTCTCTTCATCTTCTCTTTGATTTGCTAGAAGAAATTTTGTTCTTCATTCTTAGTGTTCAATCATCTTGGAAAAGATGTTGAATACAAATTGGGTTTCATGGGAACCTTGGAAAAAGGAAACATGAAACCATGCTTGAAATCCCTTCTCACATTGAGTAGATCTGGGTTTTGGGATTGGATATGGTGACATGAAATCTGTCCAAATGTTTGGATCTATGATGATGTGTGGTAAAATCAGGGACCAAGCCTATCTCTCTTCATGAGCAATTAGACCGAGGAATTGGCTGATTATCAACATTTGAGAGATTGAATCACCAAGGAATTGGGGTTCAATCAATCATGATTGCCAAGAGGTCAATGAGTTGCATAACTAAAGATGAGATGATCTGAATTTAATCCAAAGAGAGCAATATCTCCCAACTCCAATGAATCTTCCCTATTCCTATCTTCCCCATTCTTTAAAGCTTTCTTTAATTTCTGTTATCAACACATTCCCCATTTACAATTCAGTCATTTATGTTTCTGCCATTTATTTTCTTGCTCTTTACGTTTCCGCACTTTATTGCTTTCTTTTCTTTTTAAGTCATTTACAATTCTGATGTTTAAAATTCTGCACCCACCATTATTCTTGATTAGCTTGACTAAATCACCCAGCAACTAAAATTGTTCAATCTATCAATCTCTGTGGGATTCGACCTCAATCATACTGAGTTATTACTTGATGACAGTTGGTATACTTGCCAAAGACGTATTCATTATCTTTATATAGTGAATTTCGGTCATCAAGTTTATAAAACGTAGCACTCTTGATTGAAGAACCCTGCTCATATCCACGCGTACGCGTCATCCACGCGTACGCGTGGTCTTCAAAAATAACCACTTCGACGCGTATGCGTCACCCACGTGTACGCGTCGCTAACAAAGCTATCTTGGGTGAAGAACGCAGTGCTCTTTGAAAGAGAGCATAGCGCCAAGAGTCATATTGTAGGGGAACGTAGCGTTCTTCAGCTTAAGTGAGCGTCGCGTTATCCTCTGTTATGCTTCCCTATTTTGTTCTTTTCACCTGAAAATTCATGAAGAACTCATTTCAAAGCAATGTCCTATAAATTTATGATATAGTTCATATAATTGCATCACTTAAATGAGATTTCATCAATTCTATGGTCCTTTTAGATAAGAGAAAGAGGTAAATGACGTAAATCATCACAACAACAAACTTAAATTTTGCTTGTCCCCAAGCAAATCAATGTGAATTGTTTTAACTGATTGAAACTTAACCCTTAAGAGACTGTATTCATAATTAAAGATATAGGCTAAGTATCAAATCATGTATGAACTTTGTTATTGCTTTCATCTCACAATGAACTTTCAACCTTTGAGGACCCTTTTAAGTGCCTGCTTTTAGAGCCCTTTCTATTGATTGTCACCTTGAAGTAGTAAGATTTGTTATTTTTCTTTTGATTGCTCTTTTCCCTTCATTCTTCTTTTGTTTCCAGACCACGACTGTAAGTGTTTTGTCTCAAGATGACCCTTTAGGTTAAGCTTTCAATTAGCACTCCCAAACCAGTTGGTTTTAGGGTACTAGGTGTTGAAACACCCCTAAGAATCTACTTGCTCAGGTCTCTCTTCTTGACACATCTTCACCACAAGTATCTACTAGGATCTTGGTTCTTTGAGCTATTTGTTTCTTTCTTTTATCCTAGTAGTTGATGCTAAGAGCCTTGGTCTTGCTTACTACTTCTAGGTTCTATTGATTTTCAAGGGTCATTCTTAGCATATACTTGTAATGTCCCCTGAGTCTAATTGTTTCATTATGAATTACTCACTTCCGAACCTCAATTCAAGGTTTTATACTTGTTTCTCATCTTCTTATTTTGAATCCAGCTCACTTGGGTCTTAGTTTCTTATTCTTATTTTGCAACAACTCATCATTGACTCTTTATGGAAACAAACTAATTCAATCAATGTAGTGAAAACTTAACGTGAGACATTTTCTTTCTCAAAATGAAAATTGGAAATTAGAGGACTCAGAATGATTCTAAAACTACAGCAGACATATCAAAGCAAAAGGAACACTAAGCAGTAAATTCAGAGAGTAGATTTTCAACATGAAACTCAACAACCTTTGCTCATTATAGTGTAGCTTCAATGCATATGTTCCTGCTCCTTTATCCTTCTTCTTGGATGACACATCCTGGAGGCTCCTTTTTGTGCTGGGGTGTACTTTAGCTTCCAAAAGCTTAGTAATAAACCCCGTTTTTAAGGTTTATCATGTATAGATTTTAAGGGTTTTATCAATGATCTTCCACACTTATCCATATAAAACTGCATGATTTTGTGTTCCTTTCCCTGAGACACTTGAGTAGTGGATATCAAATGTTGATTAGGAATTGAGAATTGCTAATTGACTTGGAGTGCACTAAAGCTAGACTTTCCTAGGGTGAGACTAGGACTTATGACTCAAGTTAGTTACTCTCACTTGACTTTCCTCCATTATTAGGGGGTTAACTAAGTGAAGCAATAATCAATTCTTATCACAATTGAAGGAAACTATAATGATGGAACTTCCAATACTCACCCTTGGCCAAGGCTTTTAGCTCAATTAATTGTTGTTTACCTTTGTTAGCTTCAATTCTTGCACCAACTCTCAAAACCACAAAAGACTTCCTAGTCAATGATGTGCATTCTAAGGCAATTCCTAGGGAGAACGACCTGAGATCAATACTCTCGGTCATAGATTTTAGAATTGTTTGATGCGATATTTACGTGTTGGTTAGACTATACTCACGATTGGATTCATTGCTAATTTCTAACCGGCATAAGAATATTACGTCCATTACTTAGCCTCCTAAATGGAATTCATTTTGTGTGTCTCTAGGACACCAAAATTAAGTTCTTTGCTTCTAGTGACTGGCTCATGATGGTGGCCACACCAAACTTAAATTTTTGGCTTACTCTTAAAATTTGATCAAATTGTTGTAAGTCCAAAAATTAAGTGGATCGGTTGCCACACCAAACTTAATTCTTCAGCCAGCTTATCAACCCAATTAACATCATCACATAATGTAACATGCAAGATTGTACTTCCAGCAACTAGAAAAACTTTTGGAGTTCAAATAAAAAAAACTATCAGCAAAACAACTAACAACTGAAACTGAAAAACAATCAACCAAAGTGACTTAAACATAAGCTGCTCTAGAAAGCTTGAAATTGAAAGGATGAGTGTTGGGGTACCTCCCAACTAGTGCTTCTTTAACGTCACTAGCTTGACGATTCTTCCTTCTTCAGCTGAGGTTATAGTTCACCCTTTGCTCCTCTAGTGAATCTCCCGAGCAGTGCTTAAGTCTGTGGCCATTGACAGTGAAAGTCCTCTGAGTTTTCTCATTCATAAGCTCCACATGACCATAAGGAGAGGCCTTGACTATGGTGAAGGGTCCAGACCATCTTGATTTCAGCTTTCTTGGGAAAAACTTGAGCCTTAAGTTGTATAGCAACACCTTTTGACCTTCTACAAACTCTCTTCTTGCCAGCTTTTGATCATACCATTTCGTTGTTTTCTCCTTATAAATCTTAGCATTCTCATAGGCTTGAGTTTTGAATTCTTCCAACTCATTGAGCTGCAGCAACCTTCTTTCTCCAGCAGCTTGATTGTCAAAGTTCAACATCTTGAAAGCCCAAAATGCTCTATGTTCAAGCTCCACTGGTAGATGACAAGCCTTTCCAAACACCAATTGGTATGGAGACATGCCAATAGGTGTCTTAAAGGTGTTCTATAAGCCCATAATGCATCATCTAGCTTCTGGGACCAATCCTTTCTTGAGTTTCCAACAGTCTTCTCAAGGATTTTCTTGAGCTCTCTATTTAAAATTTCAGCTTGACCATTGGTTTATGGATGGTATGGGGTGGCTACCTTGTGCTTGACACCATATTTTAGGAGGAGTGTCTCAAGTTGTTTGTTGCGAAAATGGGTTCCTCCATCACTTATAAGAGCTCTTAGAACCCCAAACCGGCTAAATATGTTCTTCCTCAAGAAATTGATCACCACTTTGTTGTCAATTATTGATGTAGCTATGGCTTCTACCCATTTGGACACATAGTCCACAGCCACTAATATGTACTTGTTTGAGTATGAGGATGGGAAAGGTCCCATAGAATCAATCCCCCAAACATCAAATAATTCTAATTCCATGATGAATCTTTGTGGCATTTCATTCTTCTTGGGTAGGTTGCCAGCTCTTTGACACTCATTGCACCTTGCCACTAACTCCTTTGCATCCTTGAATATTTTAGGCCAAAAGAATCCATACTGCAACATCTTGTGTGCAGTCCTTTCTCCACTAAAATGTCCTCCATAGATAGATCCATAGCAATGCCAAAGGACCTCTTATGCTTCCTCATGAGAGATGCATCTTCTTAAAATCCCATCAGCACACCTTTTGAAGAGGTAAGGCTCATCCCAAATGTAATATTTGGCATCATTAATGAGCTTCCTTTTCAAGTGCTTATTGATATTAGAAGGTAGTTCCCCAATGGCTTTGAAATTAGCTATATCTGCAAACCATGGGGCTTCTTGGATCATCATCAACTGTTCATCCGAAAAACTTTCATTCACCTCAAGGCTGTGTGCCTCATTCTCCTCATTTGGTATCCTTGATAGATGGTCAGCCACCTTATTCTCTGCTCCACTTCTATCCTTGATTTCAATGTTGAATTCTTGGAGTAACAAGATCCATCTTATCAATCTGGGCTTGGATTATTGTTTGGTCAACAAATATTTGAGAGCTGCATGGTCAGTAAACACAATGTCTTTAGAACCAATGAGTTAAGATCTAAATTTATCAAATGCAAAAACTATAGCAAGGAGTTCTTTTTATGTGGTGGTGTAGTTCCTTTGGGCTTCATTAAGAACCTTGCTAACATAATAGATAACATGCACTAGCTTATCTCTCCTTTGTCCTAAAACAACACCAATAGCAAAGTCTGATACATCACATATCAATTCAAAAGGTAGGTCCTAACTAGGTAGTGTTATAATAGGTGCAGAGGAAAGTTTGCTTTTAAGCTCATCAAAGGCTTGCATGCATTCTCTATCAAAGATAAAAGGGACATCAGAGACAAGCACGTTACTTAAAGGTTTGGCAATTTTGGAAAAGTCTCTAATGAACCTTCTATAGAACCCAGTATGTCCCAAGAAACTCCTAATTGCTTTGACATTGCAAGGTAGGGGTAATTTTTCAATCGCTTTCACCTTGGCTCTATCTACCTCTATGCCTTTCTTAGAGATTTTATGGCCAAGGACTACCCCTTCAGTGACCATAAAATGGCACTTTTCCCAATTTAAAACTAGGTTAGTCTTTTGGCATCTCTTGAGCACCAAGGCAAGATGGTGTAGGCAATTAGGAAAAGAGTCATCAAACACAGAAAAATCATCCATGAATACCTCAATAAACCTCTTAATCATATCAGAAAAAATGGACAGCATGCACCTTTGGAATGTGGCAGGTGCATTGCACAAACCAAAGGACATGCGTCTATATGCAAAACACCATAAGGACAAGTAAAGGAAGTCTTCTCTTGGTCTTTAGGGTTTACTACAATCTGATTGTAGTCTGAGTATCCATCCAAGAAATAGTAGTATTCATGTCCAGCAAGCCTCTCTAACATTTGATCCATGAAGGATACAGGGAAATGATCCTTCCTTATGGCTTCATTAAGCTTCCTATAATCTATGCACATGCGCCATCCAGTCACTGTTCTTGTTGGTATCAATTCATTTCTTTCATTTTGCACAACAGTGATTCCTCCCTTCTTGGGGACTACTTGCACTGGGCTCACCCAAGGGCTATCTGAAATTGGGTAGATCACCCCTGCTTGCCAGAACTTCAGCACTTCTTTTTGCATCACTTCCTTCATTGTTGGATTTAATCTTCTTTGTGGCTATCTTGAGGGCTTGGCACCTTCCTCAAGAAGGATTTTATGCATGCATATAGAAGGGCTGATCCCTTTTAAATATGCAAGTGTCCATCTTATGGCATCCTTGTGTTGTCTCAGCACATTGATAAGCTCCTCTTCTTGCTCCTCACTGAAGCTTGAATTAATGATGACTGGGTATGTGTTATTGTCACCCAAGTAAGCATACTTTAAACTTGGAAGCAGGGTCTTCAACTCCACTTTTGGTGCTTCCACTTCCTTTTTGCTTGCCTTGTCCAACATGATTGAGCCTTTTATGAACTCTTGTGGTTGTTCACCACCTAATGCTTGTTGATCTTGCTCTACTACTTCTTTCAATTTGTCTTTCTCCAAAACTCCTTGGACTAGTGTCTCTATTGTATCCACCATCATGTACTCCCCAATAGACTCCTTTGGGTAGCTCATTGCTTTAAAAACATTAAACACCATCTCTTCTTCATGTAATCTTAAGACTAACTCTCCCTTTTGTACATCAATTATGACTCTAGCAGTGGCTAAAAATGGTCTTCCTAAGATAATTGATGTGTTAGCCTCTTTCTCCATATCAAGCACAACAAAGTCTGCTGGGAATATGAATTCTTCCACTTTCACCAATAAGTCTTCTACCACCCCATGAGGGAATTTGAATGTTCTGTCAGCTAATTGAAGGGCCATTCTTGTTAGTTTAGCCTCTTTAATTCTCATTCTTTTCATCATGGCCAAGGACATGAGGTTAATGCTAGCTCCCAGATCACACAATGCCTTCTCAATGCTTATATCCCCTATGATGCAGGGAATTTGAAAGCTCACAGGGTCCTTCATCTTTTGGGGAAGCTTCTTTTGTATGATGGCACTACATTCCTCCGTGAGCACCACAGTTTCCTTGTCTCCACAGTTTCTTGTCCTTGTTATGAGCTCTTTTAAAAACTTGGCATAGAGTGGCATTTGCTCTAATTCCTCAGCAAAAGGTATGTTAATTTGAAGCTTCTTAAAGATCTCCAAGAACCTGAAAAACTGGTTGTCCTTCCCATCTTTTCTCAGCCACTGTGGGTAGGGTGCCTTTGGAACATAAGGCTTTAAGGTTTGCTTAGGTGGAGCTGGGGAAGATGTCTATTTTTCCTCCTTGATTTTTAGTTGACTTGTAGCTTCTTCTTCTTGCTTGTTGTGACTTGAGGATGCCTTCTCCACTACCTTCCCACTTCTTAGTGTGATGGCCTTGTATTTCCCTCTTGGATTGGTCATCGTATCACTTGGGAATGCATTTGTGGACATTTGTATCTGCTTGGATAAGTGTCCCAATTGTGTTTCCAGTTTTGTAATTGCGGCCCCTTGATTCCTTATATTCAACCTAGCCTCCTCTTGGTATGCATCTATCTTTTTCTCAGCTTGCAATTATCTCTCTACAACAGTGGAAATACTCCATATCAATTGTGCCATAGCAGCCTCCAATCTTACAAAGTTGTTGCTCATATCACATGGTTGTGGGGCTGAGGATGCTACATCTTGTGAGTGGTTGTTGTATGGTTGTTGGGTGGGGTGGTAGGATACATTTTGTGAGTTGTGGTAGGGTCTATTATTGCTTGTTTGATGGCTGGGGTTGTTGTATTGGTTGTTGTAGTATGGTTTATGATCTTGGTTGTGGCTTTGTTAGTTTTTTCACCCAAAATTTGGGTGGTTCTTTCATCCTGGATTGTATGTTTTGGCATTGGGGTCATATGGTGGTCTGGAGGAATTGTTCACATAGTTGGCTTGCTCCCATTCACATTCAACTTCTAGGGTATCTTCTTCTTGTGGAGGTGCTTGAGCTTGGACAGCTGAGACTTGATTCTTCTCCATTTGCTTGGTTAGAGCTACTAGTTGAGCAGTGATCACTTTGTTTTGAGCTAACAAAGCATCCATAGAAGTGAGCTCCATCACTCCTCTTCTTAGGTTTCTCTCAGAAGCATAGAAATAATCATTGTTGGCCACTATTTCTATTATGTCTATGGCCTCTTCAATTGTCTTCTTCTTGTTGAGAGAGCCTCCTGAGGAATGGTCTACAGCTTTCTTTGATTCATATGACAGCCCTTCATAAAAGATATGCAGCTGTACCCATTCGTTGAACATGTCTAGAAGGCACTTCCTTGTCGAATCCTTGTATCTCTCCCATGCTTCATAGAGAGTTTTACCTTCTTGTTGTCTAAATGTTTGCACCTCAATTCTCAATCTATTGACTCTTTGTGGAGGGTAGAATCTTGCTAAGAACTTGTTCACCACATCCTCCCAAGTTGTCAAGCTCTCCTTAGGAAATGATTCTAGCCACTTTAAGGCCTTGTCCCTAAGAGAAAAGGGAAACAAGAGTAGTTTGTAGGTGTCTGGGTGAACATCATTAGACTTCATAGTGTCACATATCCTCAAAAATGTGGTTAGATGTTGGTTGGGATCTTCTTGAGCATTCCCTCCAAATGAGCAATTGTTCTGAACAAGAGTGATTAGTCGTGGTTTGAGCTCAAAGTTGTTGGCATGTATGTTGGCTCTCAAGATGCTACTCCCACAATTCCCAGGATTGGAATTGATGTAGGAGCCTAGCACTCTCCTTTCCTGTGGAGGGGCATGGTTACCAACTGCCTCTTCATGATGATTGTGTGCTTCTCCTTCCATGGTTTGGACTGGATTATCTTCTACTTCTTCTTCTTCACCAACTACTCTTTTGCCTCTTGCCACTGCTTCTCTTCTCAATCTCAAAAATGTCCTCTCAGGTTTAGAATCGTAGGAGATTACAGCTCCTCTCCTCCCTGTCATACACAACACAAAACACAATCTAAAACAAGGGTTATCACCCTCTTGGAAGAAGGGTGGATGAGTCAAGTTAGTTGATGTAGAGCATCAAACATTTAATGCACTTATTGTTAGAATGGATATATGAACAATGAACAATTGAGAATTCAAAGAAATAAAGAAAATAAGGACTGAAATTAAAGTAATTAACAAGTAAAAATAAAATGCTTAATCTAAGTACCCATCAACTTAATCATTGTCAATTCACAATCAATCCCCGGCAACGGTGCCATAAACTTGATGACCGAAATTCACTATATCAAGATAATGAATACGTCTTTGGCAAGTATACCAACTGTCGTCAAGTAATAACTCACAATGAGTGAGGTCGAATCCCACAGAGATTGATAGATTGAACAATTTTAGTTGCTGGGTGATTTAGTCAAGCTAATCAAGAATAATGGTGGGTGCAGAATTTTAAACAGCAGAATTGTAAATGACTTAAAAAGAAAAGAAAGCAATAAAGTGTGGAAATGTAAAGAGCAAGAAAATAAATGGCAAAAACATAAATGACTGAATTGTAAATGGGGAATGGGTTGATAACAGAAATTAAAGAAAGCTATAAAGAATGGGGAAGATAGGAATAGGGAAGATTCATTAGAGTTGGGAGATATTGCTCTCTTTGGATTAAATTCAGATCATCTCATCTTCAATCATGCAACTTATTGACCTCTTGGCAATCATGATTGATTGAATCCCAATTCCTTGGTGATTCAATCTATCAAATCTTGATA
Source organism: Arachis ipaensis (assembly GCF_000816755.2). Taxonomy (NCBI): domain Eukaryota; kingdom Viridiplantae; phylum Streptophyta; class Magnoliopsida; order Fabales; family Fabaceae; genus Arachis; species Arachis ipaensis. Next base: position 28,455,333 of record NC_029790.2, on the reverse strand, counting down.
ATCAACCAATTCCTTGGTCTAATTGCTCATGAAGAGAGATAGGCTTGGTCCCTGATTTTACCATACATCATCATAGATCTAAATATTTGGGCAGATTTTATGTCACCGTATCCAATCCCAAAACCCAGATCTACTTAATTTGAGAAGGGATTTCAAGCATGGTTTCATGTTTCCTTTTCCAAGGTTCTCATGAAACCGAATTTGTATTCAACCTCTTTTCCAAGATGATTGAACACTAAGAATGAAGAACGAAATTCCTTCTAGCAAATCAAAGAGAAGATGAAGAGAAGAAGAAATTCACTATCAATTAATCCATCAAGCACAATAGAGCTCCCTCCCCCAATGAAAGGGAAGTTAGCTACTCATAGCTTCCGGTACAAGATGAAAATTCAATCTGGAAAATAAAACTAAGTACAAAAGAAAAGTAAAATTCCCAAAAGTCTCTAGAAGCTAAAAGTACAAAAGGTTTAAAGTCCAAAAGTCCTTTCCTAATTCAAATTACCACTTATTTATACAAGTTTTCTATGAGTCTTCAGGTGTACTTGCAAGATCTCAAAGTGGGCCTTTCACCTTTTCAATCAGTACAATCCAATTTGGCCAAGTATTTTGCTCCCAGGAGAACGTAGCTCTTTTTAGGAGAGCGAACGCTCATACACCCACGCGTACGCGTCCTATACACGTGCGTGTCATCAAGCATTTTGGCATATTCACGCGTACGCGTCACCCACGCATGCGCTTCATCTCTGTCTTCGGCACTTGTCACGCGTACGCGTCACCTACGCGTACGCATCCCTCTTAGTGCGCTCTCCCACGCGTACACGCCATCTATGCGTACGTGCCATCCACGCGTATGCATGGTCTTTCAATTATCACTTCCACGCTGTAACTTCATCCATGCGTGCGTGTGCTTTGTTCAAAAATGTTGTTTTCACGCGTGTGCGTCCCTCACACATACGCGTGATCTTCAAAATATCACTTCCACGCGTACGCGTCGACAACTGAATTTTTCCACCTCAGTATCGCAGGCGATCTTGGATGGAAAACGTAGCGCTCTTGGGCAATACCACTTCGACGCGTACGCATCGCTAACAAAGCTTTCTTGGGCGAAGAATGCTGTGCTCTTTTAAAGAGAGCGTAGCGCTAAGAGTCATGCTGCAGGGGAACGTAGCGTTCTTCAGCATAAGTGAGCGTAGCGCTATCCTCTGTTATGCTTCCCTGTTTTGTTCTTTTCACCTGAAAATTCATGAAGAACTCATTTCAAAGCAATGTCCTATAAATTTATCATATAGTTCATTTAATTGCATTACTTAAACGAGATTTTATCAATTCTATGGTCCTTTTAGATAAGAGAAAGAGGTAAATGACGTAAGTCATCACTTTCTACTGTTTTCTGGATTGATACTCTGACTATAAATCAGATTGCCGTAGACCCTCAAGATCAAGAGAAGACAACATTCACATGTCCTTTTGTAGTATTTTCTTACCAAAGATTGCCGTTTGGACTCAGTAATGCCCCAGCGACTTTTCAATGGTGTATGCTCTCTATTTTCTCAAACATGGTTGAAAGGTTCATTGAGGTATTTATGGATGACTTCTTTGTTTTTGGTGATTCTTTTAATTCTTGCCTTAAGCACCTATCCTTAGTCTTGAAACAGTGTCAAGAAACAAATCTTGTTTTAAATTGAGAAAAATGCCACTTTATGGTAACTGAAGGTGTTGTTCTTGGTCACTAAATTTCAAGCAAAGGAATAGAGGTTGACAAAGCTAAAGTGGAGGTAATTGAAAAATTACCACCAGCTACTAATGTTAAGGCAATAAGGAGTTTCTTAAGGCATGTAGGATTTTACAGGAGGTTTATAAAGGATTTTTCCAGGATTGCTAAACCTTTGAGCAACATTTTGGTTGCTGACACTCCTTTTGTTTTTGATAATGATTGTTTGCATGCCTTTGAAACTCTGAAAGCAAGGCTTGTTTATGCACCCATCATAGCCCCTCCCAACTGGGATTTACTATTTAAGGTAATGTGTGATGCTAGTGATTATGTTATACGGGTTGTCTTAGGAACAGAGACAAGACAAGCTTATGCACATCATTTACTATGCTAGTCGTGTGTTGAATGACGTGCAAAAGAATTACACTACTACAGAGAAAGAATTACTAGCTGTAGTTTATGCATTTGACAAATTTAGATCCTATTTAAATGGTCCCAAGGTTATTGTTTATACTGACCACGCAGCTCTTAAGTACCTTCTAACCAAGCAGGATTCTAAACCAAGATTGATCAGGTGGGTGCTACTTCTTTAGGAGTTTGACATTGAGATTAAAGATAGGAAAGGGTCAGAAAATCAAGTAGTTGATCATCTTTCTAGGATTGAACCTGAAGAAGGGACGCCACCCTCCACTACTGTGACTGAGATCTTCCCAGATGAGCAACCCTTCATGATTCAGCGGGTTCCGTGGTTTGTAGATATTGCGAACTACAAAGCCATGAGGTTCATCCCCAAGGAGTACATTAAACAGCAAGTTAAGAAGTTGTTGAATGATGTCAAGTACTACTTGTGGAAAGAACCTTATCTTTTTAAGAGAGGCTCAGATGGTATTATTTGGCGTTGTGTCTCAGATGGGGAATCACAGCAGATCCTCTGGCACTGTCATAGTTCTGAGTGTGGAGGCCACTTTGGTGGTGAAAGAACAGCCACCAAGGTTCTTCAGAGTGGTTTTTATTGGCCGGCTCTCTTTCGAGACTCATGGGAATTTGTAAGAAACTGTGACAAGTGTCAGAGTGCTGGGAACCTTCCCAACAAACATGAGATGCCACAGTAAGGGATTCTAGAGATTGAGTTGTTTGATGTGTGGTTTTCATAGGACATTTCCCTCCCTCATACTCAAACACTTACATACTGGTGGTCGTGGATTATGTGTCCAAATGGGTGGAAGTAGTGGCTCTACCCACCAATGATGCCAAAGTCGTGTTGAGCTTTTTGCAGAAATATATTTTCAGCAAGTTTGGTGTCCCAAAGACACTGATCAGTGATGGAGGAAGTCACTTTTGCAATAAATAGTTGGACACACTCCTGTAGAGATATGGAGTCTGTCATAAGGTGGCAACCCCTATCACCCTTAAACAAGTAGACAGGCTGAAGTCTCCAACAGAAAATTCAAGAGGATCCTGGGGAAGACTGTTAGTAGTTCAAGGAAAGACTGGGCAAAAAAACTTGATCATGCTCTCTAGGCATACTGGACTACTTTTAAAACTCCTATTAGAATGTCCCCATACCAGTTAGTTTATGGTAAGGCCTGTCACTTGTCAGTGGAGTTGGAGCACAGGGCATATTGGGCAACAAAGTTTCTGAACTTTGATGCCAAGGCTGCAAGCGAGAAGAGGTTACTCCAACTGAATGAGCTTGATGAGTTCAGAAACTCTGCTTATGAGAATGTCAAGCTCTACAAGGAAAAGACCAAGAAGTGGAATGATAAAAAGATAGCCACAAGGTTCTACTATTCAATTCTCGGCTCAAGCTTTTTTCCGGGAAGCTGAAGTCCCAGTGGTCAGGACCTTTTGTGGTAACTGGAGTGTCCCCTTATGGTCATGTGGAACTTTAAAAAGAAAATTCAGATAGGAGGTTCACAGTCAATAGTTAGAGGGTAAAGCACTATATTGGAGGCGAGATTGATCACCAAAGGTCCATTCATCTGTTGACTTTGCAGAATTGACCGTCAAGCTAATGACGGTAAAGAAGCACTTGTTGAGAGGCAACACAACCCCGAGTATCCTTCAATTTTATGTTCAGTTTGATCTTTGTTTATTTATGATTCTTATTCATAGTTCCTTGGTTTAATTTTGTTTGTGGTCATGCAAAGTGCTTAGAACAGGAACAAGAGGAGTCTGCAAGAGAAATAGAACACCCTAGAGAGCATTTTACTCGAGTGCTCTGGCGCTAAATGCCAAGATAGGCGTTCAGTGCCAGAGATGGCACAATTCTCAAGGAGCTCAGTAAAGGGTGGCACTAAACGTCAGGCTGGGCATTTAGCGCCAAGGAGCATGCATTTTGAGGAAGATTGACGTCGAATTGAGCACTAAATGCCAGACTGGGTGTTTAACGCCAGAAATGGTAGCTAAAGTGCTGGCGTTAAATGCCAAAAAGGGCGTTTAACGTGCTAGATGGCACAAAACCCAAGGAGCTTCAAGCTCATAAGGTGCTAAACACCACTAGGGCATTTAGCGCCAAGTCTCGTCCAAAAAAAAAGTTTTGATGGGTGTGGATGCTAAACACCAGAAAGGGCATTCTGAATGGCACCTATTACAAAGCATTACGGTGCTAAATGCTGAAGCCGGCATTTAGCTCCAACAATGCAGAATTGATCCTTGAGAAAGGAAATTCAAATTTCCAACGGTAACAATCCCACCCATTCCCTTTTTGACCGTTTCAAACATCTCTCTCTCTCTCTTTCTCTCTCTCTCTCTCTCTCTCTCTTTCTCTCTCTCTCTCTCTCTCTCTCTCTCTCTCCT
>NC_029790.2:28438837-28449661 GCF_000816755.2 Arachis ipaensis | reverse complement strand
CTTGCTTAACCCAAATCCATTCATTTAATTTCTCACCCCATAACCATATCAAATCTCATCACATCTCTCCCATATCTCTCTTCCCCATTTCCCGTCCATAATAACTGAGCCTCCCTCCCTCTCTCTATAAATACCTATCTCTTTTTCACTTTTTACCATACCTCCATCCACCTTCTTCCATCTTTTCTCTCCCTTCTCACCTTCGTGCTTCCCTTTCATTTTTCCTTCATTCATTCTTTCCTCAAATCCGAACCATACACCCTCTAACCTTCTTCTTTTCACCACCTCTCACCTTTTCTTTCTCTTTTCTTTGCTCGCGGACGAGCAAAAGCTTTAAGTTTGGTGTTGGGACGCTCCACTTTTCTTCTTCATCATATTTTCTATGGCATCCAAAACCGGAGAATCCTCTTCTAAGAAGAGAAAGGAAAAGGCTTTCGCTACCGGTCTGTTTGACAACAACTGGTTCAGTTCCAAAAGCTATGAGGATCACTTCCATGAGATTGTGAGTAAAAAGAGAGTGATTCCAGAGGTATGTTTTGATTTGCAACCAGATGAGTATCTAGAGATCAGAGATCAAATTCAGAGGAGGGGTTGGGAATTCTTGTGCAACCCTGTGACTGATGTAGGTGTTCTGATGGTCAAGGAGTTCTATGCTAATGCTTGGGTAACCTACAAGCATATCAAGGATGTGAATCCTGAGTTCAAGACCTAGTATACCATGGTCCAAGGGAGGACCTTAGAGTTCGGTCCAGAGAGAGTGAGGGAGATACTTCAGTTACCACCATCCAAAGAGGACCCTCACTCTTACTCTCACAGGCTCACCCGTGATCAGAGGCTGGACCAAATCCTCACTAATATATGCCACCCCGTAGCACAGTGGAGGAGGGATGCTAGAAGGCAACCATACCAGCTGGAAAGGCATGATCTGAAGCTAATTGCTCAGGGGTAGTTGGAGTTTATTCAGTGCTCCATCATCCCCACGAGTAACCAATCCGACGTTACTATTAACCGATCTGTGATGATTCACTGCATCATGCTTGGTAATAAGGTGGAGGTGTATTGGGTGATCCTTCTAGAGTTATACGACATACTCGCGAAGGCCTCCACTTCTGCTAGGTTGGCCTTCCCTCATCTCATCTTCCGCCTGTTTGGGGCTGCTCGCGTCTGCATTGAGTGAGACACCCTTATTGATGTCGATAGGTCGATCACTAGGAGTGGTATGGAGTACGCCAAAGAGCTTGGACGAGCACTGCCTCAGGAGCCAGTTCTCCCGGCTCAGTAGGAGCAGCCTGAGATGCCTCACGGATATTATTTCCCTCCTTGTGACTATTAGGATCAGTTGACCACATCTATTGGGGAGCTAACGTCTTCTGTTGATCAGCTGAGGATAGAACATCAAGACCACTCTGCCCTCCTCCATCAGCTAGTGGAGGAACAGCAGAGCCAGAAGCGAGAGCTGGAGGAGCTGAGGCACTAGAGAGGATTTCTAGGAGGGAGCAGCCTCCAGGACTGAGGTGGTTTAGTTTCATTATCTGCTGCTTTACTTATTTTCTATTTTTCAGTATTATTTTCATGTTTCCTATTTTCTGCTTAAAGCTTTGTATGATCATTAGTAGTATTTTAATGCTTTCTACACTACGGCAGAAGCGGAGAGTAGCGGCAGGGAAATAGCGGTCGTGACCATAATCGCCACAGATTGGAAGGATCGTGGCAGAGGTGAGCGGCGGTCTGGTAAAAGCCACAAAACTCCCCTGGATAGCGGCTGGGGAGTGAACACCGCTGCCAAATTTGGATTTATATCTTCAGGCTTCCTCATTTTACACTATCTTCTTGTCGCGAACAAAGTGGGAGCAGAGGCGCCAAACACACCCACCCCCTATGCCATAACATACCCGGCGATTACTTCAATAAACGCTGCTAGGTGAGTTTCAATTCATTGTTTTAATTCTCCCTTTTATCTTACAACTAGAAATTGCTTCCCCTCAATTGTGCAGAAACCCGCAAGTTGAGTTTGGTAGCGCGCCAACCAAGAGCGGGAGCATAGCCGCGAAATATCAAGGAAGAACCCACCCAGGTGAGGATCTTATCATAATTCAATTTGTCCATTCCCTCTTGTCATGTACAACCATTAATCGACTCCCCCAATTTTGTAGAAACCCCCAATTTTTTGAGCTTTCCCCTCTCATCCACAATTCCTGAAACTCATACTCTCTCAGCCACGGTGTGCAAAATCCCTGACCGTTGCTCCACCCTGCGCTTCCGTATTGGTTGTCAAGTCGCGCAGCTGCCATCCGTGCTTCTCTCACTGGCGTCAAAGTCTCCCATCACCTTGCTCGTACGTGAAACTGTTACACCATCCTCCACCGTGTGTCATTCTGAGCATCGCGACCTCTCCTCTGTCACTGGTTAGTTCTGACACTCTGATCATTTCTTCTTGTTTTCATTTTTGGTTAGAATTTTGAAAAGAATTTATCTATATCTGTCTTTAATTAGGGTTAATTGCTGCTGTTCAGAGATTGGAATTTGAAGGTACCATTTTTTTTATTTAATGGGTGCTTTGTATTGAAAGTGATAGTTAGAGTAGATAAATTAAAAAAGGGTCGTTATCATTATTAGAGGGATGAGTTTCTTTGGTTTGCATCTCTCTTGCATCTAGTTCCTGTTTTTTTAAGTACTCACCAAGAATGTGTTTCTTTTATTTGCATCTCTCTTGCACAGGAGAAAGTGAGAAACTTTGAACACACTAATATGAATCTTTTGTTTATTGATAAATTTATCCTGTAAAGTACAAGACATTGGTAATTTAGAAATTATATAGAGATGTAAGAATAAATATGAGGACATAGTACTTGATCATTGCCCTCTTGTGATTCGAATGAGTGGCTAAGATGTATTGTTATGAACTTGGATAAGATGAAGTTTTCTAGGTCTTGCATTTTTTGTTTTTTTTTTGGATTGGAAAAAAGAGATAATTTCATTAAGATGAAAAGATAATACAAATTGGGGATAAGGATTCCCTATACAAAGAATTGGGAATAAGGTTTTTCACACGCACATCAGTTTTTCAGGTTTTCTTTCTTCTGTTTCTCTTAATCTTCTTGGCTATATCTAAATCTTAAATCTTATCACCTGATCAATCTATTACAAGAAACTATAGTTTCATAAAAACTCTAAAAACTGTTAGAAAAAAAGCTTCAATTTTATGTTCTATGTTCTAACTAATTGTAGTTGATTCCATTGGTTTTCTTTCTTTCCATGATGCTTTGATCCTTGTTCCAAAAAGATTATAGAATTCAGTTTTTTTTTTTTCAAAAAATTGATTAAAAGAAAAACACGCACGCACGCTAGTTATTTTCATTAAAATATTGATACCATTGTGTGATGAGTGTGGAGTTGAGAAACAACGTTGAGGGGTTTGAGTGATCAGAAGAGCATGTTGATACCATTCTATTGTTTTAATTTTACAGATTCTGTTCTTCTCAATTGATTGTTCATTGTTGCTTTTTTCCTCCCCTTTTTCTTACGATCGATCATCAATGGCAAAATTGAAGAAGTGGATGATGATGAGAAACCGTGTTGTTGTTTGATCATGTGTGTGTTTTTATTTTCAATTTGAAGAATCAAAAGTGATAATAAAATAAGAACAGTTAAACATGTTTGCTGCATGTATATGTACGAATTTGCAATAGAGATTTTCAGTTGATGTTTAATCTCCTGAAGAACCTCTGCATAAACAGAAGAACATAGCTAATAACAAAGTCATTAAAGAAAGATTGAAATTAATAGTATAAATATAGATTCATGATGTTAAAGTAAAAAAATTGGAGACACTTCAACGAATTGCAGAAAAAAGTATATGTGTCATGTGTAATGAGTAATCCATATTAATTATAAGAAGTGTGAAGTGGGAGAGATAGAGAGAAAAATTTATTACAAGACAAACACTTTATTCGTTCTAAAGTTTGATTTGAAGTGATCTTTCAATCAAGTAACTGGAAATTTATTTTAAGATTTAATTAAGTTATAGGTTCGTACAGTATTATCAAAATTTTAATAAAAAATTCTATTCGAATTCCCCAAATTTGCAGAAACCCCCAATCTTTCGAGCTTTCCTCTGTCATCCACAATTCCTGAAACTCATACTCTCTCCTGTCTAGTCGCGCAGTTCCCATCACGACCTCTCCCCGTCACTGGTTAGTCCTGACACTCTGATCTTTTCTTGCTTTTTTCATTCTTGGTTAGAATTTTGCAAAAAAAATTTGATTTTATCTGTCTTTTAGTGGGGTTAATTGCTGCTCTTGTGTGATTGGAATTAGAAGGTACCCGTTTTTTTGATTTAATGGGTGCTTTGCATTGAAAGTGATAGTTAGAGTAGATAAATTAAAAAAGGGTCGTTATCATTATTAGAGGGATGAGTTTCTTTGGTTTGCATCTCTCTTGCATCTAGTTCCTGTTTTTTTAAGTACTCACCAAGAATGTGTTTCTTTTATTTGCATCTCTCTTGCACAGGAGAAAGTGAGAAACTTTGAACACACTAATATGAATCTTTTGTTTATTGATAAATTTATCCTGTAAAGTACAAGACATTGGTAATTTAGAAATTATATAGAGATGTAAGAATAAATATGAGGACATAGTACTTGATCATTGCCCTCTTGTGATTCGAATGAGTGGCTAAGATGTATTGTTATGAACTTGGATAAGATGAAGCTTTCTAGGTCTTGCATTTTTTGTTTTTTTTTTTTTTTTTTGGATTGAAAAAAAGAGAGAATTTCATTAAGATGAGACGATAATACAAATTGGGGATAAGGATTCCCTATACAAAGAATTGGGAATAAGGTTTTTCACACGCACATCAGTTTTTCAGGTTTTCTTTCTTCTGTTTCTCTTAATCTTCTTGGCTATATCTAAATCTTATCACCTAGAATCTGATCAATCTATTACAAGAAACTATAGTTTCATAAAAACTCTAAAAACTGTTAGAAAAAAAGCTTCAATTTTATGTTCTAAATTCGAAACTAATTGTAGTTGATTCCATTGGTTTTCTTTCTTTCCATGACGCTTTGATTCTTGTTCAAAAAAGATTATAGAATTTAGTTTTTTTTTTTTTGAAAAATTGATAAAAAGAAAAACACGCATGCACACTAGTTATTTTCATTAATGAGTTCTATTTGTCCATTTATTATTCTTATGATCAGTGCTCGCATATGCTTTTGCATTGCATGTGAAAAAGACACTACTTTTTGTTCAGTTCTTCACAGCACCTTCCCATTTTGCCACATGCAATCTTGCTCTCTTAGCCTGTAATTTTAATTTCAACAATAAATTACCTATTTTGCTATGTATATGTGTAAAGAACGAAGAATGGAAAATTGTTTACCTCTTTGTCCCAGTCACTTCGAATAGTAACTAAGGCCAGTACCAAAGTCTGGACCGCAGTTCCACCAAAAATTAACCCTGCCTATATTCCATGATCATTCATTACTAATTCATATCAGCATTACTACGGCTTGAAGCAAATCAAATTATAACATGCTTAACTAATGAGAGAGATTACATTTTACTATTTACGAACTGTTTAGGAACAAAAGATCTCCAAAAATCTCCAAAATCTAATTTTTCCTCATAATGCTAAGGTGTTACTGATATGTTGCTTACTAATTGTTATACTGCTGTCATTGTGGTGTTACTCTACTCCTAACCAATTTGGTTCATTTCAAACTAATAGCTGATGTTATTATGCTACTATGCTTACCGTGACAATGACTGATTGGTCATGATTCTCTTGATGTCATTCATGTTTTTTTAGTGCTAAATTGGTATTTGCTTTTTTCAGTCCCTTTTTTTATGTCTAACTCTTCTTAAATTGCTTTTTTTATTCTTATTTTTTATGGTTTTTTCAGTCCCTAACTAACGTATTTTTAATTAAGGCATTGCTAGCTTCTTGTATCATCATCATCATCATGTTCATTTTTATCTCGCAATTTATTTCAATTTAATTAAGCCATATTATTGCGCTGCAAACACATTTTTTGCGAGGAGTGTGTGTCAGAATGGTAAGTTCATGCTTATATTCCTTATTTAGATATTCTGTTGTTTTTTAGCATTAATTTATTTTAAAAAGGGAAAACTAGAAATCAGCCAAGAAAGTTTCTAACTAGTTCCTGTTTTGGGAAGTATCCAAGACTGTGTTTCTTTGGTTTTCATCTCTCTTGCACAAGAGAAAATGATAATATATTATTGTGGCTGATTATTGATGTGTTATTATGTTAGTAAGTTGAAGTATGTCATTTTTACCAATAAATTTATCTGTTCATGTTTCAGGGATAAAGCTAATAAATTTATCTAATAACAATCTTATCTTTCCAGCTTGATAACAAAATGCTTTTTATTTATTTATTTATTGGAATTATAATAAAGTAGTTCAGACAAATAATTTTATGTTCTAAATTCGAAACTAATTGTAGTTGATTCCATTGGTTTTCTTTCTTTCCATGACGCTTTGATTCTTGTTCAAAAAAGATTATAGAATTTAGTTTTTTTTTTTTTGAAAAATTGATAAAAAGAAAAACACGCATGCACACTAGTTATTTTCATTAATGAGTTCTATTTGTCCATTTATTATTCTTATGATCAGTGCTCGCATATGCTTTTGCATTGCATGTGAAAAAGACACTACTTTTTGTTCAGTTCTTCACAGCACCTTCCCATTTTGCCACATGCAATCTTGCTCTCTTAGCCTGTAATTTTAATTTCAACAATAAATTACCTATTTTGCTATGTATATGTGTAAAGAACGAAGAATGGAAAATTGTTTACCTCTTTGTCCCAGTCACTTCGAATAGTAACTAAGGCCAGTACCAAAGTCTGGACCGCAGTTCCACCAAAAATTAACCCTGCCTATATTCCATGATCATTCATTACTAATTCATATCAGCATTACTACGGCTTGAAGCAAATCAAATTATAACATGCTTAACTAATGAGAGAGATTACATTTTACTATTTACGAACTGTTTAGGAACAAAAGATCTCCAAAAATCTCCAAAATCTAATTTTTCCTCATAATGCTAAGGTGTTACTGATATGTTGCTTACTAATTGTTATACTGCTGTCATTGTGGTGTTACTCTACTCCTAACCAATTTGGTTCATTTCAAACTAATAGCTGATGTTATTATGCTACTATGCTTACCGTGACAATGACTGATTGGTCATGATTCTCTTGATGTCATTCATGTTTTTTTAGTGCTAAATTGGTATTTGCTTTTTTCAGTCCCTTTTTTTATGTCTAACTCTTCTTAAATTGCTTTTTTTATTCTTATTTTTTATGGTTTTTTCAGTCCCTAACTAACGTATTTTTAATTAAGGCATTGCTAGCTTCTTGTATCATCATCATCATCATGTTCATTTTTATCTCGCAATTTATTTCAATTTAATTAAGCCATATTATTGCGCTGCAAACACATTTTTTGCGAGGAGTGTGTGTCAGAATGGTAAGTTCATGCTTATATTCCTTATTTAGATATTCTGTTGTTTTTTAGCATTAATTTATTTTAAAAAGGGAAAACTAGAAATCAGCCAAGAAAGTTTCTAACTAGTTCCTGTTTTGGGAAGTATCCAAGACTGTGTTTCTTTGGTTTTCATCTCTCTTGCACAAGAGAAAATGATAATATATTATTGTGGCTGATTATTGATGTGTTATTATGTTAGTAAGTTGAAGTATGTCATTTTTACCAATAAATTTATCTGTTCATGTTTCAGGGATAAAGCTAATAAATTTATCTAATAACAATCTTATCTTTCCAGCTTGATAACAAAATGCTTTTTATTTATTTATTTATTGGAATTATAATAAAGTAGTTCAGATAAATAAACTATGTATAAACGGTTTTGATTAATATTTGTTTAGTATTATGATGATAGTTGATAGAGAATTTTATATATATATATTCGAGAAAATAGAAATTAACGCCAAGTTTGATTCTTATTATGATGATAAGGATGTAACTTTCATTGATACTTGCAAATAATTCAAAGACAAATAAATAAATCAGTCACCGTAAGAAGTTGAATCAAATTGTTCTTCACTTGTTTCATCCATTTATTTACCACACTAGTCTTCCATGTAATACGTAGGCCTTCATTTATATATTTTGTAAAATTTATAAATATACGTGTTAATTTCTCAGAGGTTGCTGAATAGTAAAATGTTTGCCTTGTGGTCATGGCTCTTAGTTCTGATGATTGTGTTGGATTAGGGTTCAGTCATCTGTCGATGACTTTCGTACTGGGGTCTATGTAGATATATAAGTTTGGATTTATCTTTAATAGTTGCTGATCTACTAATGTGTGTTAGGAAAATTATCCTACTCATTTTGATGTTGATTGTTGTCATTTTCTGGTCTTTGTGCTTATTATTCTATTGCTTATTTGCTATTGCTATTGGACTATTCTCATGGTGCTGATTTTTTTATCTATGGTGTTCATATATTAAGTGTATAACTATGTTCCTAACAATGCTGAGTTGTTACTGATGTGTTGCTTATCAATTGTTATGCTGCTGCTATTGTGGTGTTACATTACTCCTAACCAATTTGGTTCATTTTATGCTAAGTCCTGCAGTTTGGTTGCTACTATGTTTACTGCGACAATGGACTGATTGGTCATGATTCTCTTGATGTCATTCATGCTACTCTAGTGCTGAATTGCTATTTGCTTTTTTCAGATCTTTTTTTTGTGTCTCACTCTTCTTGAGTTGCTTGTTTTATTATTATTTTTTATGTTCTTTTCGTTGAACTAATTATTTATACCTCTATGATAGATGACAAGACAGAGAAACTATACTCAAATATTTTGCATAAACATACCTAAAAAATGTGTACAGTTTCAGGGTTTTATTATCTATTCATTATGATTGTTTAGTTATATTTTTTGTATTAATTATTTTTTAAATCTAATTTTCACTCTTGTTTTCTTTTTCATTTTTTAAGGAAACTTCTTTATCTTTTCATTTTTTGGACTTGGACCCTGCAATTCTTTCTCCCAGTAATTTTTTAGAAAGCACAGAATTCTATAATGAGTAAGCAACCACCCATTACCTTTTGTGTGCTACATGTTATCCGGGATGCAAGTAACTTTGTTTCTGTTTCCGTTTTGAATTATTCTGTTACCCCCTACATGTATTTGCTTGCAATAAATCGTCAAATATGTTTCGTATGTTACTCTCCCATCTCATAATTATGATAAAATGTTATTGGTTCTCCTAACACATAGTCCTTTTTTTTTTACTTTTTTTGGCTTTATGTCTTTCTTTACACTTTATTCTTTTGTTTGTGCTATTTCATTAAATTAGACATTGATAAGAGCTGGATTACAAAGCCACGAGGTAGTGCAGATTACAGGAATGGTTTGAATAGATTCCTTGACTTTGCATTTTCTAATGCATCATCCGATGGGATGATACATTGTCCGTGTCCTTTGTGTGGGTTCCGATTTTTTCAAACTAGAGAGGATGCGTATGATCATCTTCTGATGAAACCCTTTTCCCCTAACTATACCTTTTGGTTACATCACGGTGAGAGGATCATAGACGAGAGATCCAGTGGTAGAGAAGAACTAGAACCCAGTGGAAATATAGGAGATCAAATGCGTGACATGGTTCACGACGCATTCAACTTGCCGGGACTGCAAAGTGATGATAAAGAATCGATGAATGAGCATGTCGGAGATGTTGCAGAGGGGTTGCCGTACTTATCTGATGAACCTAGCCGCGAGGCTCGTACCTTTCATGACTTGCTTGAGGACGGCGAACAGGAATTATATCCGAGATGCTCAATATTCTCGAAGCTGTCTTTCTTGGTGAGGCTGTACCATATAAAGTGCAAGTGTGGAGTGAGCGACAAGGCTTTCGGGTTGATTCTAGAGCTGTTTGGGGATGCCTTTTAGCATGCAAAGATTCCAAAGACCTTGCACGATGCCAAGAGGATCATAAGGAAGCTCGGTATTGAGTACAAGAAATTAGATGCATGTCCAAATGACTGTATGCTATATCAGGGCTCTGACCAAGACCTGTCTAGATGCAAACGGTGTGGAGCATCCAGGTGGAAGCAAAAGACTCGGAAGAATTCTCTAGTAAGGTTCCACGCCATTGTCAAGAAGAATAGGAAACCTCAGGCGGCGAAAGTTCTTCGTTATTTTCCTCTGATTCCACGGTTGCAGAGATTATTCATGTCCAGCAAGACAGCCGTGGACATGTGGCACAAGAGAGGAACCAACTCTGGCGATTCCTTGAGGGTTGCTATTAGATTGTTTAGGGATTACCAGATAATTAATATGCTGCGAGATTTCTGAACTAAATTTCTTTGGGATGTTTAAGACCAATGATGTACAATCTGCTACAAGGAAAAGTTGTGATTTCAAAATGTCATGTTATAAGAGAAGCTATGTTTAGCTAGATAGTTATGATATTACATCCTTTTAAGTCTTTCTTCTTAAGAAATTGTAAAACTGAACCCAAAAACCTGCAATAATCTCTGCAGGTGTAATAAATTAAAGGAAATTCTGAAACTACATGAAGATAAAGTCATGATGGTAACTTTTATAAATATATAATGGGAAATTCTCAACCTTGGAATGAATCTGAATTCTGAGATTAATTAGGCTTAGCCTTATCCTATTTTAATAGTATTTTCTCAAAAAAAATAAAAAAATTTTATTCTTCTAGAAGGGTTCTAATGCATGGGATTAAAGCATGCTTCTCTATTTGGGAAGATATATATAGATTAATTAATTATATATATAACATTAACGAAAATTGAAAAAA
>NC_029790.2:28432798-28438513 GCF_000816755.2 Arachis ipaensis | reverse complement strand
GTGAATTATTTTTTAATTTTATATAGTAAACTAAACTGTGTGCATGAGGCATAGTTTTTTTTTTTACTTGAGCAGAAAGAACATTCCAAAAGATTCATTCTTTTGCTGGTGTTACTGGTGTTTTCTTTCTTTTATGCCATAGTCTTCTTGCTATCTAATCTATTTTCTATCTCAAAAAAATGTAATTCTTCTACTAGCGAGTCACCCGCTTTCTAATTTTTAGGTTCGGAATTATTTGAATAATTTTTTAATTCATATATTGTAAGGGATTACATTGTCTCAGGTTTTCACAAACAGTATTTCTACATTATTTTTGTGGTGTGTTGTGCAGGCACGCTATGAAAATACTCTTGTTGTTAAACTGGATATTGCAGCACGAGAGGAATTCAAACTCATAGAACATAGATTTGAACGACTATGGGAACGTAAGAAAGACAATGTTTTGGTTATTGATGTAATATGATTACGTTCATACACTAATTCTTGGTATTCTGCGCCTATTTTTGGCTATGATGTACCTCTCAGGGTTATCTCGATCCCAGATTCAGGAGGCATCCGAAGAAACGGGGGGAGGTGGTTCTGGATTCAGTGGAGAAAGAGGACGTTGTCTCCTCCGATGGCTCTGAAGAGGCTGATTCTGATGGACGAAAGACTTCCATGCTGTCCAACGACCTCAATAAAATGCCGGAAGAGAATGAATATCCTTATAGTGGAATGTCTCCTGATAAGAAGAATGTGTGGCACTTGGCTATGTGGGCAACATGATACTTAAATCCTTGAGGGCAATGCTTTAGTTTAGGTGAAGAATTTTGAGTCAGGTTGCATAGGATAGCCGAGACAAAACTATGCTATATTAATTAAGGAGAATATATTTTCACCTTTTATTTATCATGGCACTGTCTGATCTTTAATTTTTTATGTAGTTCTTATTTTAAAGATTTTATTAATTAATTAGTTTACTATATATGCATGATAATAAAATCATCAAGTATGGAAAACTATATGAATGATATAAATCTAATATACACTTTTCAGGCTTCGTATAAATATATTGAAAAACTCAAAATTTATATATTGTTATCATTTTAGCCAATTTTTTACTTAAATCCAAAAAAAAAATATTAGAGTGTTAAATGATCTTGAATATTTTGGAGATTTTATGTAGAATAAAATTATTTATCTAAAGATATTTAAGATGTTGATTTTGTATTTTTCTTTTTTAAGTTGTTTCTGCTTCTAGCTATATTTCCATGATAACATTAAAATCCAAATGTTAACCTAAATAACATGCACTCATTTCGAAAGAAAAATTCCATTTGAACACTTCAACTACATATATATGAATTGAAGTATTCTTCTAGACAAAGCCACAAAGTATTGAAGTCAGCAAATACAGCTACAGCCAGTAGAAAAGGCTTTGTTATTTCTTCGATGGTGTTGCCTGTTTCAATGAATTTTGATTTTAATCAAAATAGATAAAAGAAGATAACTAGTTTTTGTAATTAACATAGTTTAAAAATGATATAGCTGGATAATTAAAGAATTAGAAAGGAGCAAGTTTGATTATCCTTATTATGGGTGGCAGAGGAGGTAAGAGAAATTGAAGTGGATGGATTAGAATTAGTTGCAGGTAAGAGAAATTGAAGTGGAGGGATTAGAATTAGTTGCAAAAGCACAGAGGCCAACATTATAAGCCATGGATTCATCAGTTTTACCCACTCCATAGTTTCTCTCAGAAGTTGGACCTGGCTTCAAATCTTCATTGAACAATGCAAACAAATAAGCCTCCAATCTCATCCTTGGTTTCGATGGTATTCCTTCATTTTGCATTTTGTCTCCTAAACAAGTTCCTATTGTATGTTGGTGCAGCCTGCACTGTTGCTCCTGCTTCATCACTGTCCCCCTTTGGAGGCCACCCCCTTTCTGAAACCTTTATTCCAATATCATTGAACCCTAATTTTGCAAATGCAAATGCAACTGCATCTACCTGAGCATATAGCATGTTGTCATAGTGTAATTTTTTGTTTGGATCAACCATTCCCTCACTTGGATTGAAGAGAACATAGTCTAATGGGATTTTGTTTGGGTTGTCTTTGTATGCAAAGAAAGGGTATGCATTGATCCAAGATGGTAAAATTTTTTTTATAAGAAGCTTAAGAATTATGTCATGGTTTTAGTTATGTCATTCTTGAAGGTACCAGCTGAATGAGTGTATGATTCTTGAAGAACTGCAAGGGAGCTTGGTGATGATACTTGGATGTTCGATGAAATTCCTAGCTGAGATAATGCATTTTGGATATTGATCACTACTGGAGCAAGGTACTGAAACATTGTTGGATTCTCATCTGTGTAAACTTCGTTGCCTACTTGGATTCCTGTGATTTTTGTGTCTGGTAGGTAGGGTTTGATGTTGTTGCTCTCCTATTGAAGTGCTTGTTGTGGATCATATAACTAGCTTAGTATTTGGTTCTCAACTGTTACAATGATTTCAATTTCTGAGTTGGCAAAAGCTTTCAGAATTTCAGGGTAAGTTTTGGGAAAATGATCAACTACAAATTAGATTGAGCTCATTCCAAGAGAAGATAACCAAGTTACATTTTTCTCTTTCTCCGACGATTGGCGATCAGAAGGCTAAACATTATCATGTTCAATATGTATCTCTGATCTGCGTCTTTTTTAAGGATATAGCAGGTAATGTTGGCATATGAAGAGGATGTCAGTATAAATATCTCTTCTTTAGGTTATGTATTTACATTTGCACAACTTAAATTTGTCTCTGAAATTAATATCATTGGAATGGATTCTAACTTAAGGAATATATTTTATAATAGTCATGCATACTTGGATTCCACTGCAGGAAAATCAATTTCAACAAAAATTGGAAAAAATTTCTAAAGACAAATTTCTTTTAAAACTAATGAAAAATCAATTATCCTTCACATGCAAATAGTTTAAAAATCAACAATGGCAAGTTAAGTAATACATTTTTTGATATATTCGATATGGGAATAATATGCCTTTTTTAATAGTAAAAGAGATCACAATTTTTGTTAATCATAAATTCAATAAAAAAGATATGATAAATAATTTATGGTTCATAAATAAAAAATCTCTTTATTATCACTCCTATGTTTAACATATACATTAACGCTCCCCGATACTTATAGTTGATGCGGTGTGTGGGTGTGAATTAATAAGGAGATGCCATTGTTAATTATTGTTGTTTTTATTATTATCCTATTAGTTTTATTATTATGATTATTTTTATTATTATTTTTATTATTAGTATAAAAGAGTGGGAAACCAATTTTCCACACTAACACATTTCCAGCGCAAAAAGTGAGATCAAATAAGAAACGGCGCCCAAATCCTATTCCTCCCTTGCGTCACTCCAATTGAACCTAACCTTCAGCCCTGTCTCACATAGCCTTAAAGCCGTCGAAGCCCTCTCCTGATGAAGGCCTGACCTACCGCTCCTCTCGTCTGTCGCAGCTCTTGCCTTTCCAAGGGCTGTTGTCCCCTCTTCTCTTCTCGGGTAAGCATTCGTCCATCATTTATTTTTTGTATATATATTTTGACTGAAGCTTTTACCTGGACCTAGCAACATGCATGGCTATATAATTTTCTCATAGATGACCCATGGATATAGGTAATGAAACTGCATTGTATTAGGAGCAATTTTCTAAAACTTCCTCTGTTATTGAAAACCTCATAATCTTCTGATTTCATGTTGATTTAAAATTAACATGCATTAAAAAAACAAGAATGAAATGCCTCATGAGCTGATTGAGAATATGAATCAGAGAAAACAACTATGCACCATGACTATTCGTATAATTTTTTGTGTGCTTGTTGGTGTCAGGAGTTTAAGATGGCTCGAAAAGTTCGATTCACGAAAAAATCAAAATTGGGACCAGGAGCTCAGCAACCTCAAGCGGGAGCGACTGCGACTTCGAACTCCCACCATGATGGCTCTCAAATTCTCCCGACCAGTGGTGATAGTGTCCCTGCTACCTCACGCCCTTTCTGTCCCCCGCGAAGTGAACCACGGCCTGCTCCACAGGTGAGCACAAGTAGTGCCCAGAACTCGCTGCTAGGCCATCTAAACTTGGACGCTAACGTAAATAAGGAACCTCTTCTTGATGAAGAAGTTGATGACCTCCATGATGCTTCTGTGGCTCAGAGTTGCAGAGGACGCAAGACTACAGAATTTTGGATGGTTAAGATCATCGGTATCGTATTTAATTATTTTTCTTCCATCAACATGGTTTAGGCTCCACCCGTTATTAATTTACACTATACTCTAGTTCGTTCATCCCAAATGCTTTCCATTGCAACACAGTCAATGACATTTGACCTTCTCCATTGTTTGCAAAGTATTTTTTGTTTTCTTGTTTTATATTTTTTAATTGGATAAAATGTATTCTGTGGCCTATCAAAATATTATAAAAAATTCTGAATTATTATATTATTTTATTTTTGCCTCCGACATTTAAAATAAATTACAAATTTGTACTTATTGTTATTTTTTTACATTAAAAGTCAGTCAATTTTTTTAAATTTGTTTCAAGTGTTGCAATTTTACCCCAATTTATGCATGTTTTATGCTGGTCTGATCCATCGTGCTTCTTTTGCTAGGCGTATAATAAGGTATTATGTTAATATTATTATGTTATATATTAATTCTCTCGCATGCTGTCCACAACGCAATGTTATATTTGGCTTATAGATTCT
Organism: Arachis ipaensis; assembly: GCF_000816755.2. Classification (NCBI taxonomy): domain Eukaryota; kingdom Viridiplantae; phylum Streptophyta; class Magnoliopsida; order Fabales; family Fabaceae; genus Arachis; species Arachis ipaensis. Next base: position 28,433,779 of record NC_029790.2, on the reverse strand, counting down.
GACGGCACAATCAAGCCGGCAAAACTAAGTGTGAGGGAGGCTATGGAACGGACTAATGGTAGGAAGATCATGCTCAGGTTCAACAATGCAAAGCAAGCAATTAGAGACGAAACTGGACTGTTGAGTGGCGTGCTTGGTCTGCTGGGATCTGATTATGGAAAATTTCCTATCTGTAGGAAAAGTTGGCGTCAGATTACCACTAAAGATAATGTTTATAACGAATGTGTCAAGGTAAAAGTTTATATCCCCTTCTGAATTAAATCTGATTATTTTTACAATTATTGACAACTTGTATTATCTGTGTAGCAAAATTTCCACTTTGATGAAGATAGCGAAGGAACTATCAAGAAAAATATTTTGAAAAGTATGGGGAAGTCTTGGAAGGAAACAAGGCTGAGGTTGTATGACCATTTTTATGAGCCAACATTCACGACTGAACAAAATATTGAGCATCGCCTGCCGGGAATTGATCGAGAGCATTGGAGATTATTCCTTGACTATCGCGCCGAAGCTGAGACAAAGGTAATCTACTGTATCGTTGTTACACAACAATACCATTTATGTTGCATTGAGTCTGTTTCTATCAGTTTCTAATTGCCCTTTGTCTCTGATGGACCAATAGGAGAAGTGCAGAAAAAACACAATCAAAATCGATCAAAACAACTATATACTCACACTGGTGGTTCGAAAAATTTCGCACGGCGGATGGAAGAAGAGGTACTTTACTTTTTTTCACTTATTAGACTATCTCTGTGACTTAATTTTCCTTGATTTTGTGGAATACGGTAATGGCAAAAACTTTGTTGTTACAGTCAGAAGAACAAGGAAGGAGAGTTGGTAGAGGAGAGTTATGGATTACAGTGCACAAAAAAAAGATGGCTCATATATCAATGAAGAAGCAAGAGCAATTGGTGTAAGTACTACTTGTTATAATTTACCAACTCTAACTAAGCTTCCAAATTCCAGATTAATCAGATTAAT
>NC_029790.2:28419300-28432465 GCF_000816755.2 Arachis ipaensis | reverse complement strand
AATCGAAAATATTAATTTTTTTATATTTTAAATAATTTTTTAATTTATAATGTTTAAAATTTGTTAGAATAGAAAATAGACAATCCCTTGCAAATAATGGTAAACACAGTCCTTAAAGGCTGACAGGTGTGGTGAGGGCTAGAATGGTAGCTAGCACCACTTGTGTTTTCTGATCCACTATTATTAGCTTTACTTTGCATATTGGATATAATAGAGATTCCCATGCGGCTGCTTACTCTTCTTCTGGGGGACTAAAAAAAATAAAAGCAAGCTATTATATAGTAGTACAGTACAGGAAAAAAGAAAAGTGTGAAAAGGGTGTTGTGGACAAGAAAACAAGCTTCATTTTTCTCTCTTTTTTCCATTAAACTAGGCAAAATATAACAAGAGTGGGGTTCCATAGTTAAAAGGCAAAAACATGCCCCAAGCACAAAGCGTTTCCTGTTTAGTAGTAATTAAATTATAGCTATTAAGCCCTCTCTACAAACACACTTCATTCACTCTCACTCTCTCCCATCGCTTCTTCCTCTGCCTCTCTTGCCTTTGCAGCTACCAGAAAGCACTTGTTTTCTTTCAAGGTAATCAAATTATGACTATCCTCTTTTTTTTAACCTTCTCTTAGCTTTGTCAGGATTGGAGAATTATCAATATTGTGACTGAATGGTTGGGAAATTAAGTACCTTTATCCCACCCCATGTTGTAAATTTATGAATTTGTTAATTGTGTTATTCAAATTAAGTAAATTTATGGCACCCCATGTTGTAAATATGCTCAATTATGCTCCCACGTTGGAATCTCAAGAGTTAATTGATAAAGGTTAACACAAGTAAGTTTAGGAGAATTCCCTTTTTTTGGGTTTTGGTTCATAGTGCATATCTTTGCACATTACTATGATATTGCATGCTCCAAGCTTAAAATATGCTGCACCATGCGTTGCGTATAGGGAGAAGGCTTCTTTGAACTGTTATGGTGTTCTCACTTTATAATGTGATGATCTTACTGTGTGTAAAGAATTAGAGATAGCCTATAAATTCTATAGTATGCTGAACTAAACTATCACATCTTTATGTTGTGAGTTTATATATAATATGATCATTGATGCTAATCTTTAAAACATTTCATTTACTATCAGAAATCAATGCTAATTTCTTGTTTGTTTGTTATTTTTCTTTTCATTCGCCTTTGGCTTTTTTATTGACTGAGAGTTTATGTGTAATATTAAATTTTTTTGCTACTATATTTGTGTGTTTTTTATCGTGATGTAAGTGATACAGTTAATTGAGGAGATTGCTAATTTGTGTATGTAGGAAAGAATTGAGGAGATTGAGCATCAGGATGAGTCTTTTAGAATGTTGTCTCAAAATGATTCCATTGCTTAGGTTTTCGAAAAAGAGAAACCGGGTAGAGTACGTGGTGTGGGTTTTGGACCGACTCCTAGTCAATTCTTTGGTTCAAATTCACATGTGCCTGGCAACAGAGTCCAACTAGAGGAGACCCAGAGGAAGTTGCTTGAACTGCAGGCAGAGCTGGAAGGCGAGAAATTGAAGAGGAAGGCGATGGAGGATGAGGCAGCAACAGAGAAGAAAAAGATGAAGGCAATAGAGAGTGATCTGATTTATCTGTTTCAACGGCGGGGTAAGGAGCTGCCACCTAACATCGCTGCAGGGATGAGTTTCGTGGAATGATAGAGTGAAAAATATAATGTTAGGATTGGAGTTATTTTACATTGAAGCAAACATTTTATTGAAATAGACTGAGCAACTCTTTGAAAGAGATTTATTTACTTTGTATTTTGATGGATATATTATTTTGTTTTGCTTATATTTAAATTTTGTTTTTGCTACAAGTTTAGATTCTAAGGTTGAAAATATTCACTCTTAAAATAATAAAAATTATAAAAAAAATTAAAAAATAATTCAATAATATAATATTATAAAAACTGTTACATCTGGCGGCGGTTTGCAACCGCCGGTAATTTTGACCAAAACTATAGCACCATTTAGCGGCGGTTGTGTGGAAACTTGGACATATCATGATAAATTGCGGCGGTTTGGAAACTGCCGGTAAATATGAAGCAAATTGTGTCCGTCTCATTTGGCGGCGGTTTTCTATTGGTGTGCCACAAAATTTTGATTTAGCAACGGTTATACCAGCGGTTGGTGAAAACCGCCGCCAAACCCAATCCCGGCTCCTATATCCATGGTGGTCCGGTTAACCGCCGGCATTTGAGTTTGCGGCGGTTTCAAACCGTCACTAATCAAGAAAAAAACCGCCGCCAATTCACGCCTCCCTTGTAGTGCTAGTTTAGTTATTTATTTTGATATTTTATGTTTATTTTGAAAGATGTCTCATGTATTGCTCACTGAGTTTGAAAAATCAAAAGAAAAAGAAAAGAAGTAGTAAAATGCATGAGACTTTAGTTATATATTATGAGTTATTTTGGTTACTTTGGTGTGGTGATATTATCTATAATTCTGAATGCATGAACTGAACAGTGCATAATTGATATTATAGTTAAGAATGTTGATTCCTGAGGTATAGGAACTTAGAGAAATATTATGGATTCTCTAAATTGAGTAAGACATTGATGTTTGAAGAAAAACAAATAATAAAAAAGAAAAATAAAAAGCAAGGTCCAACGGTCTAAGCATCAATGGTTAGGAAGGTCAAATATGATTAAAAGCTCAAAGAGTTATTTTCCTAACCATATGCTTATGGTGCGAAAGTGTGAAGTAACCCTTGAGACAGAACACTAAGAGTCGAGACTAAGTGCATTACAGAGTATGCCAAAGGCTCTGAGCACCACTGACTGGGAGAAATTAAATGAAAAATTAGAACTCAAAAAGCTCCTCAGTCAAGTACTTGTGGTGTTCCTGTATCAAGCTAAGCTTGAGACAAAACACTTAGAGTCACGGCTAGGCTTAAGGTGCAAAGCACCAAAGAAAAGAAAAAGCTGCGTTCAAGGATCAATCAGAGCTTAAGATGTAAGAGAATCCACAATATCATCCAAGTTCTAGTTCTGAATGATATCAATATTTCTGAGCTTCAAAGGATAGTGAGATGCCAAACCTATTCAGAATCACAGTGGCACTAACCCCACTCAGTAATTGGACAAGAGCTTAAATGAACACTCAAGTCTTAGGCATGTTCTCTTCTGAGTCCTATACTGTTTTTAGTTGCTTGAGGACAACACTACAAGAAAAACACCCATTCAGGTACATTTGAAAAGTGTAGCCAAAAGTGAAAAAAAATGATGCCTTAGGCTACGGCTACGCTTTTTGGGGTGATTCCTATTCGGCCGTTGCCTTTTCTCAAAGGCTACGCTTTTCTGCACCAAGGGCTACGCTTTTAGCGTTTGGGAATAGGCTACGCTTTTCAAGTGATGCTGTCCAGAACCAAAGGCTACGCTTTTCAGCTTTCATTTTTCCAGAATAGGCTACGCTTTTCAACGCTACTGCATCACTTGTAAAGCGTAACTACATTGTATACCATAACTACTTTTTATAAGCGTAGCCTTAGATCCCTCTTTTTTTTTTGTATACTATAGCTACTATATATAAGTGTAGCCTTAGGTCCCTTATTGTTTATATATATATATTCTAATAATTTTTTTTCTAAAACCTAATAAAAAACTCTGTCTTGAACACAAGAAACATCCATTAATGGCCCTGCACACAGCCTCCATAGCTCTTTAAACAAATCATCACCAGCCCCATCTGCCACAAAACAAAACACAAACATGTTAGAAACTTTGCATGGTTTTTTTCAGACCAAAGTTGGAAACTTTTTTCTCTCGTTTTTGTATTAAGCTCTTCCTTAGTAACCTCCATGTTCACAAGGCAAAAGGGTCATTCACTTCATATTGAAAAATTAAAGGAAAACATTAAAATGAAGGGTCCCAACAACATTAGTCAATTGCTCAAAGAACACAGACATTACTCTTTTTCAGCTCAACACTCACATTAACCAAACATGGTAACAACAAAACCACATGAAAATAAATAAATAAGTGGGAGATATTGAGCAGAGGAAGAGATATTATTAGATCCATTAAGACTTAAAAGAGTCAACTATCTAAGGTAAAGAGTCAACCATAGTCTCTTGAAACTCAGCTCCAAGATAGCCACTAGAAACATGGAACCAGTTATCCAATAACAAGTAGTTTGCCACAGTACCAGAAATATATAGATAATAATAAGAGACAATCAAGAAGACATGAAAGGAGAGAATGAAGGGCACAGACCTCATTTTGGATCCTGTTGCATAAAGATTCAACCAATTGATTTCTGTCAAATTCCATATTAACCACTTCCTAAAGAAGCTCTTCGTCAATCTGCAAAACCATGATATTGGTGGATTTTGTAAGTGAATAAGTGAGTATCAAAATTGTTTAAGGTGGAGTTAATGTCAAAAATAAAAACCAGGCAAATTGATAAACATAAGGACACTATTCTATTCTTTATCAGAAGGTAAGATAAAGAACAAATATGTTCCTTTTGCTTCACTCTTAATAGGTGCTCATTCACGTCAAATTTCGAGTAAGTTCTAGCTGTCTAAAAGAAGCTGAACATTACTAAGATAAACACTTCAAGAAGCAATAGACACCAATGTTTTTTAATAACAATTAGTGAGGGTTATTAGGTTAATTTTGTAAAATTTATTGTTGTTATTAGTACAGAAACTGTTAAATGCTAACAGCCTAACACATATGCCTAGAACAGCTTCAAAAGTTAATTGAATAATCAAACAAGACTACATGTTTCTTTTATGTGCTCATTAAGTCATTAGAGTTAGAAAGTCCCAAATGATCTAGCAAGCACTTAGAAAGCATTTCATCATTTTCTGGATAAAGCTTATGATTTATGAATTAATAAGAGTTTTGACAACTGGACTCGGTGCAAGAGCCACAACATTTCTAGCCTTATCATAAGTCTATTCATAAATAAAAAACAAATAATTAAATGCAGTGAGTCCTACTGAGGAATATGAAGAATGTTTTTTTCTTTTTACTTTGGGTACAAATACCATATTGAGAGGAGGTTTCTGAATAATACTATAGTCATGCAATCTGAAGAGAATAGAAAACACAATTGAAAATAAGCATGAGACCAATATATATTTATAATGATCCAAAATTATTGGGCAAAAATTAATTTAACAAGGCAAAAAATTCTGATTGGTGTATAATTACTAGCAAAGTAGCAAGGAGGCAGGGGAGATAGATAACACTTTTTATTTTGTTATTTATTTGTTTATGATTCTGACCCATTGAGACACATGCATCCAATATTTAGAAATAACAGAAGAAACTTTGGGCATATTTGGATAACATTTGAAGGTTCAGAAGAAATAAAGCCCTAATTCACAAGTACAGAGAAGAAAAAATTTCCAAAATTTCCAGCAATACACCATTATCCCAAGAGAAATGTAACAGAAACTCATGTAACATAGCTCACCAAGCATAGTTAAGTTGAGTCCAGATAGTTACCTTTATAATTACCAAACTTCCTATTGAGTAATACAGGTCAACCAAAGTCTTTGCATACTTGATAGTAGCTTTAAATCTCGAAGCAATATCCTTTATAAAATAAACAAATTGTACCATCAAATTTTCAGACATGCTAAAAAATATGTGAAATGAAATTTCATTGCAAAAGCAATGATAACCGGAACCAAATCAAGACAATAATAATACCTTGAAAACGTCCCCATTAAATTTTTTACAATAGCAAAGCAATAAATTTTTTAAGATTAAGAAGAAACAGTTTTTATTATGCTTAGACTTTTGTTAAATAAAATGAAAATAGTAAAATTAGTTGCAATGTTGCAGAGCAGTCACAGTTAGCCTGTATTGGTATAAGCTGATAATATTCTCGTCTCCATTAGAATCAGTTTCGAAACACCCTTAGCTTTATGATCTTACAATAAAGAAAATTAACAAAAATATAATCAAAACAGGTTGCAATTTGGCTTAGGTGCAGAAATTACATTTAAAGCACGGACACACACAGAGCAACATTCATTTTTCCTTTTTGGTTCAGTCACTATGCATTCAGTAATAGGAATGAAAAAGATGAAGATGAATGAATGAATGGATGCATTTAGCAGAAGCTACACTTACTAATAGTTTCTCCTCTTTTCCGATTAAATGACACTGAGAGAAAATGAAAGCCTATTGCTTGCCATTGATCCTGCAGGAAAATTCGATTTAGGTGGATCATTCTGAAGCTAAAATCCCCAATTCCTAGTGGCATATCCAGTAGCTAAAACCCCCAAATAAAAACCCTAAATCAGAACCCCAAACCTCTCAAATTTCATAGAACAAACTAAAAATTGATACATACCACCGGAAGCAAAATTATACCTGGAAGATGCTTCTCCATTTACAGCAACTTGACTTAGAAAATAAGCAGCAGTTACTCCCTTTACAGCAACACTGGTGCTACAACACATGCATTTTCACAAACACAGAGAGCAACAATAAAACTGTGAAGAAGTACAATTCCAATTTCCAAATCCCTAGTATTCAGCTTCAACAATTAATAAAAAAAGCCACATACAACAACAACCGCCACCATAAAATTCTAATTTCACTATGAAACCCTAAGATACATCGAAATTAACATTGAAAGAACAGGGCCGAAGGAAACTCACCTGGGATCGACGGTGAAGAAAACTGACCAACTGAATTAATGGCCAAAACAAGAAGACGAAGACCACCACCACCCGAGGGACAAGATGCTGGTTCCGTCTTCTTCTACCACCGGCGAAGTGAGCGCAGGGAAGGCGGCGAATGAGTGCGACATGGTGACGACACAAACCGCAACGACGAGCTTGAGTCTGAGACAGTGAGTGCGCGCGCAAGACCGAGAGAGAAGTGAGCTAGAAACCGGAGATGAGAGGTGAGAGCGACGAGAGAACAGAGAAGAGAGTGACGAGAGAGAACAGAGAAGAGAGACGAAGGGGGTTTATTAGATTAGGGATTGGGGGATATGACACCGTTTCTGATTTAGTGAAAAGGTGAAAAAAATTTCCCTTTACAGTCAACGGCGACGGTGAGAATGGGAAGGTGATGAGTGTTGAAAGGTGAGAATGGCGAAGGTGAGGGTTGTTGTGCGCGAAAGGTTAGCGAAGGTGAGGGTCTCACTTTTCGAATTGAAGGTGTGACTTGTGAGGTTTAGTTGTTGCGGGAGAAAGGGTTCGTGTGTGCTTTTGGAGGGAATTGAAAGTGGAATAAAAAATTTACTAAGTGTTGTTAAGATTTGGCCATGCATACATTAGGCATCACTTTTGAAGTGCACCCAAAATTTAATAAATAGGCTACCCTTTAAAAAGCGCTCCCTTAGATATGAAAAAATGAACCCATAGATATCAACATACAGCTACGCTTTATAAGTGATTTTTATAATACCTACGGCTACACTTTTTAAATGATGCCACAATTGTGTATCTTTTTCTCTTATGAAAAGGCAACACGGAGAAAAGCGTAGCCTATTCTATGAATGGGTATTTTTCTTGTAGTGACAAGCAATAGTACAAGTTTGGTATTGTGATGTGTGAGCATCTTCCTTCATTTTTTATTTATTTTAAGTTATAATTTACTGAGTTTTAATTAAATTTTAGTGTTTGAAACCTCTTTGGATGTTACTTTGAGTTGCTTTGGTGTTTTAATCATTTCAGGTGAAGTTTGGATCGGTTTGGCAGAGTTTGTGTGTAAAAAGAGAAGAAGAATTCAAATCTGTCAAGCTGGCGCTAAACCCGGACCTGGGCATTTAGTGCCAGCAACTCAGCAATGTGAGGGAGCTTTCTGCCCACTAGAGCGCTAAACACCAAGCCTGGCATTTAGCGCCAGCAAGCCAGAGAGGAATGAGAGCTTGTTGCCCACAAGGGCGCTAAACGCTGGATCTAGCGTTTAGTGCCAATGATCCGGATTCACACCTCACCAAAGGAGCATCTTTAGTTGGATTTAGCTTTTAATTGTTCTATTTTATTTAAATTTAGTTATTTTTAATTACAAATAAAATCTTTTAGGTTTATAATTTATTATTTATTTTAGTTTTGAAATCAAATTAGGTTGATATAAAAGGAAAAAGATTCAGTCCTTCGGAGGATCTTCTCTCTTACGCACTTTCACATTTTTCTGAACCCTAGTTTTCTCTCTGAGTCATGAGCCACTAAACCTCCTTGGTTAAGGTTAGGAGCTCTATTTATTCCTATGGATTAAGACTATCGTTGTTCTATTTTAATTAATGTATTGATTCAGTTTCAAGGATTACTTTTGTTCTTCATCTTATGAATCTGGGTAGATTGGAAGAATAATCTATATACGTTCTTGTGATTCTTAGAAGAGTTATCTCACTTGAACACTAGCTTGAAAGTGAGCACCTCCTAAATTGCTAATTACTTGAACTTAATGGGATACGTGACATATAATCTTCTCATATTTGGGTAATTGGATTTTTGTGGCTAATAAACTATAATTGAACCTAACTCTCTAAACTACATTAAGTGACCAAGACATTGGTGGTTGATTAGGTTAGAGGAGACTAAATCACTAAGGAATTAGGGTTTACTCAATTACAGTTTGCCATGAAATGAATCTACCATGATTAAAATAGTTGGTAAGAAAACTTAATCCAGACGAGTAAATAACTCTAAAACCTTAACTGCTTTCTCATATATATTTCTCAATGATTTTATTGTTTGCGTTCTCTATTTGCTAAATTACTGTTTAATGCTTTTAAACCAAAAAACATCACTTTCTACTTGCCTGACTAAGTGATTCATTCGACTATTGTTGTTGAGTCTATCAATCCTCGTGGGATAAACCCTCACTCACCTGAGGTATTACTTGGTGCGACCCGATGCTTGCCTGTTCAGTTGTGGACATTCGAATTCCGTGATCAATGTGTTGCGTGGATGATGGTTAAGGAAGAGAAGCTATTGAGAGAGTTTGAGAATCTTAACTTGGGCATCAGATAAGTAATAGGTAATTTGTGTTTGAATCAGTTGCATGTTTCTAGCGGCTTCAAAGCTGAGATTCAGAAAGCTTAGCTGAATGATTAGGAGATGCGGAAAATATTGCAAATAGTTGAAGAAAAGAAACCAGGAGAAGTCACACAAGGCAGAGAAGAAGTATGGAAGTATAAGGGAAGGATCTGTATATCAAATATGGGAGATTTGAGGCAAGATGTGTTAATAAAAGCCCATTGAAGTAAGCTTTCAATCCATCTAAGACGTACCAAAATATATCATGACCTAAAGATGATGTTCTGGTGGCCAGGAATGAAGAACGATGTGGCATTGCACGTTTCGATGTGTTTAACCTACCAGAAAGTAAAAAATGAGCATCAGAAATCGTCTGGAATTCTACAACCTTTGGAAATTCCACAATGGAAGTGGGAAAGTATCGTAATAGACTTTGTGTTTGGACTGCCTAGGACTCACTAGATTTGATGCAGTTTGGGTGAACGTGGATCGGTTTACAAAGTCAGCTCACTTTTTGCCCATCCGGACTTTGGAGAAACTGGCACACTTGTACATTAAGGAGATTGTAAGGCTACATGGTATGCCTACCACCATAGTCTCTAACAGAGATCCTCGTTTCACTTCCAGATTCTGGGAAGCTTTCCAAAGAGCATTCAGAACTCAGTTGAACTTAAGCACAGCGTACCATCCTCAAACTGATGGCTAATCGGAGAGGATGATACAAATCCTAGAAGATATGTTGGGGCTTGCGTGCTGAATTAACCAGCGAGCTGGGATCGTTATATGCTGCTAGTGGAGTTTGCATACAACAACATTTATCATACGAGCATCGAAATGGCTCCATATGAGGCTCTGTATGGAAGAAAATTTCAATCTCCACTGTGTTGGTATGAAGCTGGAGAATCAAGTTTATTGGGGACTGAGTTAGTAGCTAAAACCACATAGCAGATTAAGAAAATCTGGAATAGAATGCGTACCGCTCAAAGCCGCTAGAAAAATTACGCCGATCAAAGAAAAAATTCGTTAGAGTTTGATGAAGAAGACCATGTATTCCTAAAAGTTACTCCAACAACAGGAGTGGATAAAGCAACCAAAGCAAAAAAATTGAATCATCGATACATCAGTCTGTTTCAGATTCTAAAGAGAATTGGGTCGGTGGCATATCGATTAGCTCTACCACCATATCTTTTGAACTTGCACGATGTGTTTCATGTATCGCAACTTCGAAAATACACTTCTGATGTCAGCAACATTCTAGAACCTGAATCGATTCAATAGAGAGAGGATTCGACGGTTCAAGTGACATCGATTCGAATCGACGATAGCAGTATTAAGCGGTTGTGTAGAAATGAAGTGGCACTAGTGAAAGTTGCTTGGAGTTGGGCTGGAATTGAAGAACACACTTGGGAACTTGAATCCGAAATGAAAAAGGACTATCTACACTTGTTTACATGTAACTGAATTTAAATTTTGAGGGAAAAATTCTTATTTAGGTGGGTAGGGTGTAAACCCCGTGTAATTAATGAATAATTAGTCAGTAAATTAATTATTAATAAAAAAATTAGGAAACTAAATTTTATTAAACCAAAGAGTTAAAAATATTAAAAATACGAATTTCGACACTAATTTTAAAGATTTTGGACCAAAATCGAGCCCAAAGTCCATCATATAAAAGCTAAGACATGCACTTTCTTTCCCCCAAATCACATTGAATCATGCTGAAAGGGGAGGAACACAAGGAAAACCTGACCCTTTTTGCTCTCAAATTTTAATTCATCACAACTTTCAATCCGGAGTTTTGATTGCCGCACTGTTTGCGGCACGCGACCACGCATCGAGCTCTGCAAAACTAACCAAACAAATTGGTAAGTATCTTGCTATTTATTACTCAGTCTTTCTCCTTGCAATTTCAAAAATTTGGGTTTTGATTTTGAAAGATTATGTGATTTTGGTGCTTTAGAATTGAATTAGCTTTGGAAACTTGTCGGGTCTTGTCCCAAATGACCGTGGGTAAGGTGAGAAACTACTAACTCTTATAAATCATTGATAATTATGAACCCTATGTTGATTTTATGTGATATTGTTGGGTATTAGATTAAATTGTATGTGTTGGGATCAAATTGATGGTATTGGAGGTTTAAGATTGAACCTTGGAAATTGAGTTAGTGATTGGTGAGAAATTAGCGCTTTGAAGCTTGTGGAACGAAGGAATTTTGAGGTGTCCGAGCATTAGGGAGGAATCGGCCAAGGTATGATTTTGGTTTCTTGTAGATAATATATAATGTCACGTGAAAACGTAGGCTAGATTACCATATAATAGGTTGAATTATGTAAGTATGTTTAGGGTTAGTAACTTTGATGAAAATGCTGAGTTATCTTGAGAATGAGTTGATGATTGATGATTTTGATGATTGATTATGATAATGAATTATGATGATGGTAGCTTGATGAATAATGAGTTATGTTATTTTGAATTTGGATTATTTGGAGTGAAAATGAATATAATTGAGTAAATGGCATAATGAGAAAGAGATGGAATATGTATGGAACTATTTTGTACACAAGGAGAGTTGTTTTGGGGTGTGAGTTATTGGTTTTGAATGGAAGAATGGTAAAAATAGAGGCTTAGAACATTTGGTGAAAAACTGATTTTTAACCCAATTTCAGCAGGTCATAACATGGCTTCCGGACCCTCAAATTTTGTCAAACTTATTTCAAATGAAAATTATGTCCGTGAAGTTTATGCAGTTTGAAAAATAGACTAAAATTGATTTTTAACAAAAAAAATTATGTGCGTTGGAAGTTTGGTGTGCAAAAGTGATTTCTGCAGAACTTAACAGCTTTTTACTATTGCAGGGCATGTGTACGTAGACCCTGGGATCTGCCTAGACGTCCCGCGTATGCGAGTGTGTGCATGCGTACACAGAATGAGAAGATTTATAGGCTTGTGTACATGGGCAGTACCACGAGACGCGGGAAGGCTTCCCTGTCCAAGGAGCTTGCGTACGCGAGATGGAAAAATTTACACCTTCGCGTACGCAAAACATGGCATGCATACGTGAAACCTCTATTTTGGAAAAAGTTGTATTTTTGTGATTTAAACCTATTTTCTAACTTCTAAACCTCTATAATTACCTTCTAAGATCCTATACCTAGTCCCTAATCATAGGAAGATGGGTGAACTTAGAGAAAGAGTTAACTTGGCAGTGAAGAAAGATTTTTGAAGTAATGATTTATGTTTGAAAAGTTCAAAAATAATGAATATGTGATGAATGACGGCTGTAATGTTAATGATTAATTGAATTTGAATGATTATTGGCTTGTGCATTTCTATTATCTGAGATACGAGTTTTTCTGAATAGATGCAGTGGCCAGCCACCACTCACTCTAGGTTGAGACTCGATACTTTGTTGATCCTACGTCACAAGATATGGCCGGGCACTTTAACTCCCCAGAATTACCCCAATGAGATGAAAATTTCAATGATTGAGATTATATGCATAGACTCTTGGGGATGCACACACGGAGGCACTATCCAAGGTTAGCTACCGAACATGTCTGGTTTGGTTTTATAATCGACATATGAGACTCATCAGCCATAGGGCAGACATACATCATATGCATTGTATGTTTTGTTTAAATGTGCATTATTTGGGTTTGTCTATTTATTTTTCCATGCTTATTTGCTACTTGTTCTATTTGCTATAACTGCATCCTATTTGTGTTTTCTTTGCTTGTCTTGTTTGTCTTTGCAACTGAGAGATCTCTTGTCTGGCGAAAGTTTGACAAGGGTAGTTTCACCGGTGTTTCGGAGGGTTGGAGGAGATAGAAAGTGAAGTGTTGAGTTTAAGTTAGGTCCAGAACGTAAATACCTTAGATAATTTACCCAATTTATGGCTTAGTATATTTTTCTAAGTTTAATTCTGAGTGTCGAAGTTCTAGGATTGCCTCTGGCTTTTCTGAGACCTTATATATTACCTATATTGGCACCATTACCATACTGAGAACCCCGGTTCTCATTCCATACATATATAGTTACTTCTTAGATGCAGGATGAGAGACACTTCAGTGAGCGTCTGGAGTTTTCTGCTGCAAGCGAAGTTTGGGATGCTGTATTTTGTTGTTATGCTATATATATATATATATATATATATATATATATATATTTATGTTTCTC
>NC_029790.2:28411789-28419261 GCF_000816755.2 Arachis ipaensis | reverse complement strand
CTCCATTTATGCTTTAAGTTTTATCCTCCTAGAGGCTTTTACGGAGAAATAGGTGCTTGCTTTATGTATTTTGGAATATTTTGGGATGTATATGTATATATATAAATATTCTTCGGCCAGCCTTGGCTTCGCAGGTCGAGTATGGAGCTTGATATTCTGTATCTTTTGGTATTCCACTCTTTCTTCCTATCTGAGTATTCGTTTACGTGTGCAATGCGCTTTTCTTTTTGTGATTTTGCTTAAACCTCCTTTCAAGGCTCCTAGTTATGCATTTCTTTGGAATATGTTTATATATGTATATATTTTTATTTTAGAGGTCGTAATACCTCACCACCCCTGTTTTATAACTTAAGCGTAAAGCTCTGTTTGGTAGGGTGTTACAATGTTCAAGCATAACAACTGAAAAGAATAAAAAATAGGGGAATTCTCAAAAGAAATAACAAGTAATATATGAGAGAGAGAGAGAGAGAGAGAGAGAGATAGAGAGAGAGAGAAGAAGAAGAAGAAGAAGAAGAAGAAGAAGAAGAAGAATTATTTTCAAGGAGAGGGTCACCAGAGGTAGTTCTTTATTCTTGCAAATTATTCCATCACAAAAACAATAGTTTGGGTCATAATTTTCCCAAGAGCTTTCTTTTTTCCTTCGTACACCAAAAAATTTATGTCTAACTAGATCCCCCATAGGAGGTAATCAATTTAAGTCACCTTCGTCTTGGAATCCCTTCCTCTAATCACCGTTTTCACAAGTTCAATCCACCACCGCCACAGCTCAAGAACTTGATTCCTGGGTATTAAGCTGGACACTGTTGAGTTATTCTATACAACTTATGATTCTGGACATAATACAAGGGTGTGAAGAGCAAATTCTGGTGCAGTGGAGCAACACGTGTTGCTCGGGTCAACTTATGGTATGTGTTCATGGATCATCTCCTTTACTGCTATTCCATTGTGGATCAATTTTTATATAAAGACTTTTCTTTTTAATTGGCAGATAAGCTTCCAAATTGCTTTCCATATCACTTTTCCCTTGAATCGTTCATGTAGGAGTTCAATAGAGGGGTTGAAGAATTGATGAACAACTTTCTAACCAGTTTTCATAGAGTACACTCCAAAGCTATTGTGAATCCATACTAGTAAATCTTTTACTCCTTCAATCTCTATTTGGTAGATTTTTGTTGATATATCTTGTTTATAGTTTTATTTATTTTCTGTAACACTGATGAGCGAATAATTTATACCCTTTTTGACATTGTTTTTACATAGTTTTTAGTATGTTTTAATTACTTTTTGTTATATTTTTATTAGTTTTTATGCAAAAATCACATTTCTGGATATTACTATGAGTTTGTGTATTTTTTTTGTGATTTCAGGTATTTTCTGGCTGAAATTGAGGGATCTGAGCAAAAGTCTAATTTAGAGGCTGAGAAAGGACTGCAGATACTGTTGGATTCTGACCCTCCTGCACTCGAAGTGGATTTTCTGGAGTTACAGAAGCCCAATTGGCACACTCTCAATTGCGTTGGAAAGTAGACATCTTGGGCTTTCCAGCAATGCATAATAATTTATACTTTGCCTGAGATTTGATGGCCCAAACTGGTGTCTAAACGCCCACCAGAGACCCTTTTCTGGCGTAAAACGCCAGAACTGGCACCAGAACTGGAGTTAAACGCCCAAACTAGCACCCAAGCTGGCGTTTAACTCCAAGAACAGCCTATGCACGTGAAAGCTTCAATGCTCAGCCTAAGCACATACCAAGTGGGTCCCGGAAGTGGATTTCTGCACTATCTGCACTTAGTTACTTATTTTTTGTAATCCCTAGTAACTAGTTTAGTATAAATAGCACTTTTTACTATTGTATACGGGGGATCTTATCATCTTTTGATCACTTTTAGATCTTTAGACTTTGGAGGCTGGCCATTCGGCCATACCTAGATCTTTTTTTCTTATGTATTTTCTACGGTGGAGTTTCTACACCTCATAGATTAAGGGGCGGAGCTCTGTTGTTCTTCATGAATTAATGCAAGTACTATTGTTTCTCTTTCAATTCACGCCTACTTCTTCTCCAAGATATACTCTCGTATTTAATTCAGTTAAGTCAGAATGAAGGGGTGACCCGTGACAATCACCCACTATCTTCGTTACTCTCTTAGCCAAGATCCGCGTGCCTGATAACCACAAGCGGTCTACATGATGTTCAATGCAGTCATTGGACGATAGCCGGAGTATATTCTCTTAGGTCTCTAATCCACGATTTGCATTGCCTCTCTTGACAACAGAGCATCCGAATCCATGAGATTAGAACCTTCGTGGTATAGGCTAGAACCAATTGGCAGCATTCCTGAGATCCGGAAAGTCTAAACCTTGTCTGTGGTATTCCGAGTAGGATCTGGGAAAGGATGACTGTGACGAGCTTCAAACTCGCGAATGTTGGGCGCAGTGACAGTGTGCAAAAGGATAGAGAGATCCTATTCCGACGCTAGTGAGAACCGACAGATGATTAGCCGTGCGGTTGCTGTACCTGGTATTTCTCATCCGAGACGAGAAATCCGACAGTTGATTAACCGTGCAGAAACCGTACCTGGTATTTTTTATTCGAGAGGATCATACAACTTGCCATGGGCACATGATTGGATGAAGGCAATGGGAAAGCAGAAGTTCAGAAGCAACAAAGCATCTCCAAATGCTTATCTAAAATTCCCACCAATGAATTACATAAGTATTTTATCTTTATGTTATTTTATTTATCTTTTAATTATCAAAACCTCATAACCATTTGAATCCTCCTGATTAAGATTTATAGGATGACCATAGCTTGCTTCAAGCCGACAATCTCCGTGGGATCGACCCTTACTCACGTAAGGTATTACTTGGACGACCCGGTGCACTTGCTGGTTAGTTGTGCGGAGTTGTGAAAAGTGTGATCACAATTTCGTGCACCAAGTTTTTGGCGCTGTTGCCGGGGATTGTTCGAGTTTGGACAACTGACGGTTCATCTTGTTGCTTAGATTGGGTAATTTTTATGTTTAAGTTTTTTTTATTTTTATTTTCGAAAAAAAACAAAAAAATTTAGTTTTCGTAAAATTCAAAAAAAATTGTTCTTCAGAATTTTTAAGAATGAATTCTAGAGCTTCTTGAGATATGTTGAAGCCTGACTGGCTGTTAAGCCATGTCTAATCTTTTGGACCGAGGTTTCCACTTTCCATTATAGAAAGGACATGTCTGTATTTGTTATGCTAAAGCTTGGCTGGCCATTTGGCCATGTCTAATTCTTTTGGACTGAAGCTTTAGACTAACATTGCATGAATCCAGGAATTCTTATTAAAAATTTTGAATTTTTTTATTTTCTTTTTCTAAAATAATTTCGAAAAATATACAAAAAAATTAATAAAATCATAAAACCAAAAAAATTTTGTGTTTCTTGTTTGAGTCT
Source organism: Arachis ipaensis (assembly GCF_000816755.2). NCBI lineage: Eukaryota > Viridiplantae > Streptophyta > Magnoliopsida > Fabales > Fabaceae > Arachis > Arachis ipaensis. Next base: position 28,415,834 of record NC_029790.2, on the reverse strand, counting down.
TGTGTCAAATTTTAAGTTTGGTGTCAATTGCATTTTTTTTAACCTTTCTTAAATTTTCAAAAATATATGCATTGTGTTCTTCTTTGATCTTCAAGTTGTTCTTGATGATTTTCTTTGTTTAATCTTGTGATTTTCTTGTTTTGTGCTTTTTGTTGTTTTTCATATGCATTTTCGAATTCATAATGTCTAAACATTAAAAATTTTTAAGTTTGGTGTCTTGCATGTGTTTCATTTCTTAAAAATTTTCAAAAATATATTCTTGATGTTCATCATGATCTTCAAAGTGTTCTTGGTGTTCATCTTGACATTCAAAGTGTTCTTGCATGTATTATTTGTTTTTATCTTAAATTCTTATGTTTTGTTTCATTTTGTTGTTTTTCTCTTTCTTCATTAACTCAAAAAAATCAAAAATAATATCTTTCCCTTAATTCACTCATAAATTTCGAAATTTTGGGTTGACTTAGTCAAAAAATTTTAAAATTTAGTTGTTTCTTGTTAGTCAAGCCAAAATTTCAATTTAAAAATTCTATCTTTTCAAATCTTTTTCAAAATCAAACCTTTTTCATATTTCTCTCATGTTTTTCGAAAATTCTTCAAAATAAATTTTTCAAAATCTTTTTCTTAATTTTATTTCACATTTTCGAAATCATTGCTAACATTTAATATTTTGATTCAAAAATTTCAAGTTTGTTACTTTCCTGCTAAGAAAGGTTCAGTCTCTAAATTCTAGAATCATATCTTTTAGTTTCTTGTTAGTAAAGTCATCAACTTTAATTTTCAAAATCAAATCTTTTTAAATGTCTTTTTCAAATCTTTTTTAAAATAAATTTCAATCATATCTTTTTAAAATTTTAATTTCAAAATCTTTTTCTAACTTCTTATTTTTTAAAAATTTACTTTCAAATTTTTTTAATTAACCACTTGACTTGTTTGTTTTAATTTAAAAAAAAGTTTACTATTTCTTATCTTTTTCAAAACCACCTAACTACTTTTGCACTTCTAATTTTCGAAAATAACTAACCACTTTTTCAAAATTCTTTTTAATTAACTAATTGTTTTAAATTTAAATTTTATTTTATTTCCTTTCTTAAATTTCGAATTCTAACTTATAATTAAAATAAAAACAAAAATATTTTTCTTTTCTTTTAATTAATATTCGAATACTTTCTCTCTCATCTCTTTCTATTTATTTTATTTATTTACTAACACTTCTCTTCTACTCATAATTCGAACCCTCTCCCTCTCTCTGTGTTCGAATTCCTCTTATTCCCTTTCTACCTCATTCTTCTATTCTTCTTTTTCTCTGACACATAAAGGAATCTCTATACTGTGACATAGAGGATTTCTCTTCTTTTCTATTCTCTTCTTTTTCATATGAGCAGGAATAAGGATAAAGACATTCTTGTTGAAGCTGATCCTGAACCTGAAAGGACTCTGAAGAGGAAGCTAAGAGAAGCTAAAGCACAACACTTTGGAGAGGACCTTACAGAAAATTTTGAAAAAGAAGCAGACATGGCAGCCGAACCCAACAACAATGGTGGAGATGCAAGGAAGATGCTTGGTGACTTTACTGCACCAACTTCTGACTTCTATGGAAGAAGCATCTCAATTCCTGCAATTGGAGCAAACAACTTTAAGCTTAAGCCTCAATTAGTTTCTCTAATGCAGCAGAATTGCAAGTTTCATGGACTTCCTTTGGAAGATTCTCATCAGTTTTTAGCTGAATTCTTACAAATCTGTGACACTGTTAAGACCAATGGGGTTAATCCCGAGGTCTACAGACTTATGCTTTTCCCCTTTGCTGTAAGAGACAGAGCTAGGATATGGTTAAACTCGCAACCTAAAGAAAGCCTGAACTCTTGGGAAAAGTTGGTTAATGCCTTCTTGGCTAAATTCTTTCCACCTCAAAAGTTGAGCAAGCTTAGAGTGGAAGTCCAAACCTTCAGAGAGAAGGAAGGTGAATCCCTCTATGAAGCTTTGGAAAGATACAAGCAATTGATCAGAAGATGTCCTTCTGACATGCTTTCAGAATGGAGCATCTTATGTATATTCTATGATGGTTTGTCTGAATTGTCCAAGATGTCATTGGACCACTCTGCTAGTGGATCTCTTCATCTGAAGAAAACACCTGCAGAAGCCCAGGAACTCATTGAAATGGTTACAAATAACCAGTTCATGTACACTTCTGAAAGAAATCCTGTGAATAATGGGATGACTCAGAAAAAAGGAGTTCTTGAGATTGATACTCTGAATGTCATATTAGCTCAGAATAAAATATTGATTCAACAAGTCAATCTGATTTCTCAGAATCTGACTGGAATGCAAGCTGCATCCGGTAGTACTAAAGAAGCCTCCTCTGAAGAAGAAGCTTATGACCCTGAGAATCCTGCAATGGAAGAGATGAATTACATGGAAGAATCTTATGGAAACACCTATAATCCTTCATGGAGAAATCATCCAAATTTCTCATGGAAGGATCAATAGAAGCCCCAACAAGGCTTCAATAATAATGGTGGGAGAAATAGGTTTGGCAATAGCAAGCCTTTTCCATCATCTTCTGAGCAACAGACAAAGAATTCTAAGCAGAGCCTCTCTGACTTAGCAACCATAGTCTCTGATCTATCTAAGACCACTCTCAGTTTCATGACTGAAACAAGGTCCTCCATCAGAAATTTGGAGGCGCAAGTGGGTCAGCTGAGTAAAAGAGTTACTGAAACTCCTCCTAGTACTCTCCCAAGCAATACAGAAGAGAATCCCAAAAGAGAGTGCAAGGCCATAAATATACCCAAATTGGCTGAACCTATAGAGGAGGAAGAGGCAGTGATTTCCAGTAAGGAAGACCTCAATGAACATCCACTGACCATTAAGGAGTTCCCTCCTGAGGAACCAAAGGAATCTGAGGCTCATACAGAGACCATAGAGATTCCACTGAACTTACTGTTTCCATTCATGAGCTCTGATGAGTATTCTTCCTCTGAAGAAGATGAAGATATTGTTGAAGAGCAAGTAGCTCAGTATCTAGGAGCAATCATGAAGCAGAATACCAAGTTATTTGGTAATGAGACTTGGGAGGATGAACCTCCATTGCTCATTAAGGAACTGAATGTTTTGGTTCAACTGAAATTACCTCAGAAGAAATCGGATCCCGGAAGGTTCTTAATACCTTGTACCATAGGTACCATGAACTTTGAAAAGGCTTTGTGTGACCTGGGGTCAGGTATAAACCTCATGCCACTCTCTGTAATGGAGAAACTAGGGATCTTTGAGGTACAAGCTGCAAGAATCTCACTAGAGATGGCAGACAAATCAATGAAACAGGCTTATGGACTTGTAGAGGATGTCTTAGTGAAGGTTGAAGACCTGTACATCCCTACTGATTTCATAATCCTAGACACTGGAAAGGAAGAGGATGAATCCATTATCCTTGGAAGACCCTTCTGGTGCACGAATTATAAATCACACTTTTTACAACTCGTACCACTAACCAGCAAGTGCACTGGGTTGTCCAAGTAATACCTTACGTGAGTAAGGGTCGATCCCACGGAGATTGTTGGCTTGAAGCAAGCTATAGTTATCTTGTAACTGTCAGTCAGGAAAACAATAAAACAATTCACTTATCAAATTTGATTGCAAGGAATAACAGAGCATGAAATAAATACTTGTTATGCAGTAATGGAGAATGTGTTGGAGTTTTGGAGATGCTTTGTCCTCTGAATCTCTGCTTTCCTCTGTCTTCTTGTTCACGCATGCACGTCCTCCTATGGCAAGCTATGTGTTGGTGGATTACCGTTGTCAATGGCTACCATCCATCCTTCCAGTGAAAAGGATCCGGGTGCACTATCACCGCATGGCTAATCTTCTACAGGTTCTCAATCATACCGGAATAGGATTTACTATCCTTTTACGTCTGTCACTACGCCCAGCACTCGTGAGTTTGAAGTTCGTCACAGCCATTCAATCCCAGAATCCTACTCGGAATACCACAGACAAGGTTTAGAGCACCATATTCGATCTAACTACCGTCGTAAGTACTCTTAGGCCTTTC
>NC_029790.2:28397020-28411712 GCF_000816755.2 Arachis ipaensis | reverse complement strand
GATGGTGCAGAAATCCACTTCTGGGGCCCACTTGGTGTATGCTGGGGCTGAGACTAAAGCTTCTCACGTGCATAGGGCTGTTTTGGGCGTTCAACGCCAGCTTTGGATCCATTTCTGGCGTTGAACTCCAACTTTTGACTTGTTTCTGGCGCTGGACGCCAGACTGCAGCATGGAACTGGCGTTGAACGCCAGTTTACGTCATCTATCCTTGAGCAAAGTATAGATTATTATATATTGCTGGAAAGCCCTGGATGTCTACTTTCCAAAGCAATTGGAAGCGCGCCATTTGGACTCTTGTAGCTCCAGAAATTCCATTTTGAGTGCAGAGAGGTCAGAATCCAACAACATCAGCAGTCCTTTTTCAGCCTGAATCAGATTTTTGCTCAGCTCCCTCAATTTCAGCCAGAAAATACCTAAAATTACAGAAAAACACACAAACTCATAGTAAAGTCCAGAAATATGAATTTTGCCTAGAAACTAATGAGAATAAACTAAAAACTAACTAAAATATACTAAAATCTATATGAAATTAACCCCGAAAAGCGTATAAAATACCCGCTCATTACCTTCCTAGTCACAGCAAGAGCTGTGATTGATGTGGACAGAGGAGAGTTAGTCCTTCAATTGAATGAGGACTACCTTGTGTTTAAGGCTCAAGGATCTTCTTCTGTAACCATGGAGAGGAAGCATGAAAATCTTCTCTCAATACATAAGTCAAACAGAGCCCCCACACTCAACTTCTAAGTTTGGTGTTGGGAGACCATCATTAAGCTCTGAGTCACTGTGAAGCTCTCTAAGAGCACACTGTCAAGCTATTGACATTAAAGAAGCACTTATTGAGAGGCAACCCAATGTTATTTAATTAAATTTATTTTTATAGACATTTGTTTTCCATTGTTATTTTATATTTTCTTTAGGTAGATGATCATGTGAAGTCACAAAAACAGCTGCAGAATTAAAGTGGAATAAAAAACAGCATCAAAAATAGTACACCCTGGAGGACAGGCTTACTGGCGTTTAAACGCTAGTAAGGATAGCAGAATGGGCGTTTAACGCCCAGTCTGGCAGCATTCTGGGCGTTAAATGCCAGAAATGGCAGGCAGACTGGTGTTAAATGCCAGAAAAGGGTATCTGGTGTATGGCTGGCGTTAAACGCCAGAAAGGGGCATCAGCCTGGCGTTTAACGCCAGAAAAGGTAGCAGAGATGGCGTTAAACGCCAGAAATGGCACACAGAGGGCGTTTAAACGCCAGAAAAGTGTAGGGAGCAGAATTCCTTGACACCTCAAGATCTGTGGACCCCACAGGATCCCCACCTACCCCAACTCACTCTCTCTCCTCTTCACACCTATCCATAACACTCTCCCCCAAATACCCTTGACCAATCACATCAAAACCTCTTCCCCATAATCTCTTCACCACTCATATCCATCATAAAATCCCACCCACCCACCATTCAAATTCAAAACATTTCCCTCGCAAACCCAACCCCTTTCGTACATGACTTTCCTCTTCTTTTTGTTTTTCCATAACCATTAATGGCACCTAAGGCCGGAGAGACCTCTAGAAAGAGGAAAGGGAAGGCAGTTTCTTCCACCTCCGAGTCATGAGAGATGGAGAGATTCATCTCAAAGGTCCATCAAGACCACTTCTATGAAGTTGTGGCCAAGAAAAGGGTGATCCCCGAAGTCCCCTTCATGCTCAAAAAGACTGAATATCCGGAGATCCAACGAGTGATTCAGAGAAGAGGTTGGGAAGCTCCACCAACCCCATCCAACAAGTCGGAATCTTAATGGTTTAGGAGTTATATGCTAATGCATGAATCACTAAGAACCATGATCAAAGTGTGAACCCGAACCCAAAGAATTAGCTCACAATGGTTTGGGGGAAATACTTGGATTTCAGTATGGAAACTGTAAGGTTGGCATTCAATTTGCCAATAATGAGAGGAGATCCTCATCCTTTCACTAGAAGAGTCAACATTGATCAAAGGTTGGACCAAGTCCTCATGGACATCTGTATGGAAGGAGCTCAATGGAAGAGAGACTCCAAAGGCAAGCCGGTTCAACTGAAAAGGCTTGACCTCAAGCCCGTGGCTAGAGGATGGTTAGAGTTCATCCAACGCTCTATTATTCCTACTAGCAACCGGTCTGAAGTTACTGTGGACCGGGCTATCATGATCCATAGTATCATGATTGGAGAGGAAGTAGAAGTTCATGAGATCATACCTCTAGAACTATACAAGGTGGCTGACAAGCCCTCCACCTTGGCAAGGTTAGCCTTCCCTCATCTCATCTGTAACCTATGCAATTCAGCAGAAATTGTTATAGAGGAAGACATCCTCATTGAAGAGGACAAATCCATCACTAAAAAGAAGATGGAGCAAACAAGATAACCCATTCATGGACCTCAACAAGAGCATGAGGAAATTCCTCATCAAAAATCCTTGAGATGCCCCAAGGGATACACTTTCCTCCACAAGGCTATTGGGAGCAACTCAACACCTCTTTAGGAGAATTGAGTTCCAACATGGAGCAACTAAAAGTGGAGCACCATGAGCACTCCATCATCCTCCATGAAATCAGAGAGGACCAAAAGGCCATGAGAGAGGAGCAACAAAGGCAAGGAAGAGACATAGAGGAGCTAAAGCACTCTATAGGATCTTCAAGAGGAAGAACTAGCCGCCGTCACTAAGGTGGACCCGTTCTTTAATTTCCTTATTCTTATTTTTCTGTTTTCGGTTTCTATGCTTTATGTTTTGCCTATGTTTTTTGTCTTTATTACATGATCATTAGTGTCTAGTGTCTATGTCTTAAAGCTATGAATGCTCCATGAATCCTTCACATTTCTTAAATGAAAAATGTTTTCTGAAAAAGAAAAAAAGTACATGAATTTCGAATTCTATCTTGAAAATAGTTTAATTATTTTGATGTGGTGGCAATACTTTTGTTTTTTGAATGAATGCTTGAACAGTGCATATTTTTTATAGTGAAGTTTATGAATGTTAAAATTGTTGGCTCTTGAAAGAATAATGAAAAAAGAGAAATGTTATTGATAATCTAAAAAATCATAAAATTGATTCTTGAAGCAAGAAAAAGTAGTGAAAAGCAAAAGCTTGCGAAAAAAAATGCGAAAAATAAAGAAAAAGAAAGAAAAAGAAAAAGCAAGCAGAAAAAGCCAATAACCCTTTAAACCAAAAGGCAAGGGTAAAAAGGATCCAAGGCTTTGAGCATTAATGGATAGGAGGGCCCAAAGGAATAAAATCCTGGCCTAAGCAGCTAAATCAAGCTGTCCCTAACCATGTGCTTGTGGCGTGAAGGTGTCAAGTGAAAAGCTTGAGACTGGGCGGTTAAAGTCATGGTCCAAAGCAAAAAAAGAATGTGCTTAAGAGCTCTGGGAACCTCTAACTGGGGACTCTAGCAAAGCTGAGTCACAATCTGAAAAGGTTCACCCAGTTATGTGTCTGTGGCATTTATGTATCCGGTGGTAATACTGGAAAACAAAATGCTTAGGGTCACGGCCAAGACTCATAAAGTAGCTGTGTTCAAGAATCAACATACTAAACTAGGAAAATCAATAACACTATCTGAATTCTAAGTTCCTATGGATGCCAATCATTCTGAACTTCAAAGGATAAAGTGAGATGCCAAAACTGTTCAGAAGCAAAAACTACTAGCCCCGCTCATCTAATTAAAACTAATCTTCATTGATAATTTTGGAATTTATTGTATTTTCTCTTCTTTTTATTCTGTTTTGTTTTTAGTTGCTTGGGGACAAGCAACAATTTAAGTTTGGTGTTGTGATGAGCGGATAATTTATACCCTTTTTGGCATTGTTTTTACATAGTTTTTAGTATGTTTTAATTACTTTTTATTATATTTTTATTAATTTTTATGCAAAAGTCACATTTCTTGACTTTACTATGAGTTTGTGCGTTTTTCTGTGATTTCAGGTATTTTCTGACTGAAATTGAGGGATCTGAGCAAAAGTCTGATTTAGAGGCTGAGAAAGGATTGCAGATGCTGTTGGATTCTGACCCTTCTGCACTCGAAGTGGATTTTCTGGAGCTACAGAAGCCCAATTGGTGCGTATCCCAACAGCCTGTTCGGGTTAAGAGACGCCCCAATCCAGCCCCTCGGGTACATTCCACTGCACACGACCTTTGGAAAGGGAACTCGGTCCAAAACACTGAGTATAGACTACATCGTGGTTGATGTAAACTCCGCATAATGCCCTTATAAGCCGGACAACCTTAAATCAGCTCGCCGCAGTAGTCTCCACTCCCCAACTATGCATGAAGTTCCCAACCCCAGAAGGCATAGCCACCATCAAAGGAGACCAAAAGCTCACACGACGGGGCGACCCCAGAAGAAAAGAAGCCAATGCCATTGAACTCGGAGGAGCCCGGGTTCGTGAAGAACTTCGACCGCAACTAGAAGGCGAGACAGAAGAGGTCCAAATTGGAGACACCCGAGACAAAACAACCAACATAGGTGCGAACCTAAAGGAAGGCCTAAAGGAGCTGCTAATAAAGTTCCTAAAGGACAATTCCGACCTCTTCGCATGGAAAGCCGCGGACATGCCAGACATAGACCCCAGATTAATGTGCCACAAACTGGCAGTATACCCCAAATCTCGAGCAGTGCAACAAAGGCGCAGGAAGCTCAGCCCGGAGAGATCACAAATCATGGAGGAACAAGTACAAGCCTTACTAGAGGCAGGGTTCATAAGGGAGGTCAAATAGCCACTATGGCTGGCCAACATCGTACTGGTCAAAAAGCCGAATGGAAAGTGGCGAATGTGTGTCGATTACACAGATCTCAACAAGGCCTGCCCAAAAGACCCTTACCCCCTCCCGAATATTGACACCCTAGTCGACGCCTCATCAGGATACAAATATCTCTCCTTCATAGATGCCTACTCGGAGGTACAACCAAATCCCAATGCACCAACCCGACCAAGAGAAGACCTCGTTCCTAACCCCAAAATAAAACTGCTGCTACATAGTCATGTCGTCCGGACTCAAGAATGCGGGGGCTACATATCAGAGATTGATGAACAAAGTATTTGTCGACCACATCGGGAAGCTGATGGAAGTCTATGTAAACTATATGCTGGTAAAAACCCAAAGAGAAGAAATGCTGCTACCCGACCTCGCCGAAGTATTCGGCACCATAAGAAAGCATGGGATGAGACTAAATCCCATAAAATGCACTTTCTCAATAGAAGCTGGCAAATTCCTAGGGTTCATGCTCACCCAGAGAGGGATTGAAGCAAACCCAGACAAATGCCAAGCTATACTCAACATGAAAAGCCCGACCTGCGTCAAGGAGGTACAGCAATTGAACGGAAGACTAGCAGCCCTATCTAGATTCTTAGCCGGATCGGCCTTAAGATCTCTCCCTTTCTACGCAACTGATGAGCGGATATTTTATACGCTTTTTGGGGGTATTTTCATATAGTTTTTTAGTAGGATTTAGCTACTTTTTAATATAGTTTTATTAGTTTTCATGCAAAAATCACATTTCTGGACTTTACTATGAGTTTGTGTGTTTTTCTGTGATTTCAGGTATTTTCTAGTTGGAATTGAGGGACCTAAGCAAAAATCTGATTCAGAGGCTGAAAAAGGACTGCAGATGCTATTGGATTCTGACCTCCCTGCACTCGAAATAGATTTTCTGGAGCTATAGAAACTCAATTGGCACGCTCTCAATTGAGTTGGAAAGTAGACATCCAGGGCTTTCCAGAAATATATAATAGTCTATACTTTGCCCGAGTTTTGATGACGCAAACTGGCGTTTAAACGCCAACTTCCTGCCCTATTCTGAAGTTAAACACCAGAAACAGGTTACAAACCAGAGTTAAACACCACAAACAGGCTGTAAACTGGCGTTTAACTCCAAGAGAAGCCTCTACACGTGTAGAGCATAATGCTCAGCCCAAGCAGACACCAAGTGGGCCCCGAAAGTGGATTTCTGCACTATCTATCTTAGTTTACTCATTTTCTGTAAACCTAGATCACTAGTTTAGTATAAAAACTACTTTTAGAGACTTACTATGTACATCATGACATTTTACACATTTCATATTCTATCTTTGATGGCATGAGTCTCTAAACTCCATAGTTGGGGGTGAGGAGCTCTGCTGTGTCTCGATGGATTAATGCAATTACTACTGTTTTCCATTCAATCACGCTTGTTTCTATTCTAAGATATTCACTCGCACTTCAACCTAATGAATATGATGATCCGTGACACTCATCATCATTCTCACCTATGAACGTGTGCCTGACAACCACCTCCGTTCTATCTACAATAGCTTGAGTGCATGTCTCTTGGGTTTCTAATCTAAAATTAGAACCTTCGTGGTATAGGCTAGAATTATTGGTGGCCATTCTTGAGATCCGAAAAGTCTAAACCTTGTCTGTGGTATTCTGAGTAGGATCTGGGATGGGATGACTGTGACAAGCTTCAAACTCGCGAGTGCTGGGCATAGTGACAGACACAAAAGGATCAATGGATCCTATTCCAACATGAGTGGGAACCGACAGATGATTAGCCATGCTGTGACAACGCATTTGGACCATTTTCACTGAGAGGACAGATGGTAGCCATTGACAACGGTGATCCACCAACATACAGCTTGCCATGGAAGGAGCCTTGCATGCGTGAAGAAGAAGACAGTAGGAAAGCAGAGATTCAGAAGACAGAGCATCTCCAAAACCTCAACCTGTTCTCCATTACTGCATAACAAGTATTATTTATTTTATGTTATTTACTTTTCATAAACCCAATCATTTTTATTACTAATTTCCTGGCTAAGAATTACAAAATAACCATAGCTTGCTTCAAGCTGACAATCTCCGTGGGATCGACCCTTACTCACGTAAGGTATTACTTGGACGACCCAATGCACTTGCTGGTTAGTGGTACGAGTTGTGAAAAGTGTGATTTACAATTTCATGCACCAAGTTTTTGGCGCTGTTGCCGGGGATTGTTCGAGTTTGGAAAACTGACGGTTTATTTTGTTGCTTAGATTAGGAAATTTTTTTCTTTTTGGCTCAGAATCTTCCGTTTGAGTTTAGTTTCATATTTTAAGTTTGGTGTCCTTTGTGTTTTAGTTTTCTTAAAACTTTTTCAAAAGTTGCTTTTGGTGTTCATCTTGATATTCAAAGTTTCCCTGTTTGTTTTCTTTGTTTTGATCTAAAAATTCTAAGTTTGGTGTCATTTTAGTGTTTTTCTCTTTCCTCATTAAATTCAAAAATATCTTTTCTCTCTATCCAATTGAATTTTCGAAAATCTCATTTAAAAATTCAGATTTCTATTTTAAAATTTTCATTTTATCCTGTTTTAGTTTTAAAATTTCAAAATTCAAAATCTTTTTCAAAAATCATATCCAAAGTTTTTCAAATCTTCTTAATTAAGTAATTATTTTAGTTTTCGAATTTATTTTTCCTTTTTCTTTTAGTTTCAAAATTTATATTTTTATTTCTAATTATTTTATTGTACCAAGGCTCTATGTGACCTTGGGTCAAGTATCAATCTATCCCTGCATCCACTATCAGAAAGCTTGGCTTGACTGAAGAAGTCAAACCAACCCGGATATGTCTTCAACTTGCTAATGGCTCCATTAAATATCCATCAGGCATCATTGAGGACATGATTGTCAAGGTTGGGCCATTTGCCTTTCCCACTGACTTTGTGGTGCTGGAAATGGAGGAGCACAAGAGTGCAATTCTCATTCTAGGAAGACCTTTTCTAGCAACTGGACGAACCCTCATTGATGTCCAAAAAGGGAAAGTGACCTTGAGAGTCAATGAGGATGAGTTCAGGCTGAATGCTGTTGAGGCAATGAAGCATCCAGACACATCAAAAGACTGCATGAGTGTTGATATTATTGACTCCCTGGTAGAGGAGATCAACATGACTGAGAGTCTCGAATAAGAGCTAGAAGACATCTTTAAAGATGTTGAGCCTGATCTGGAGGAATCAGAGGAAATAAAAGAGCCTCTAAAAATTCCTCAGGAAGAGGAGAAACCTCCTAAACCCGAGCTCAAACCACTACCACCATCCTTGAAATATGCATTTCTGGGAGAAGGTGACACTTTTTCGGTGATCATAAGCTCTGCTTTAAATCCACAGGAAGAAAAAGCATTACTTCAAGTGCTAAGGACACACAAGACAGCTCTTGGGTGGTCCATAAGTGATCTTAAGGGCATCAGCCCAGCAAGATGCATGCATAAGATCCTATTGGAGGACGATGCTAAGCCAGTAGTTCAACCACAAAGGCGGCTAAATCCAACCATGAAGGAGGTAGTGCAGAAAGAGGTCACCAAGTTACTGGAGGCTGGGATTATTTATCCTATTTCTGATAGGCCCTGGGTGAGCCCTGTCCAAGTTGTCCCCAAAAAGGGAGGCATGACAGTGGTTCATAATGAAAAGAATGAACTGGTTCCTACAAGAACAGTTACCGGGGGGCGTATGTGTATTGATTACAGAAGGCTCAATACAGCCAGCAGGAAGGATCACTTTGCTTTACCATTCATAGACCAGATGCTAGAAAGACTAGCAGGTCATGAATACTATTGCTTTTTGGATGGCTATTCAGGTTACAACCAAATTGCAGTAGATCCTCATGACCAAGAGAAAACAACATTCACATGTCCTTCTGGAGTGTTTGCCTACAGAAGGATGCCTTTTGGTCTGTGCAATGCCCCTGCAACCTTTCAGAGGTGCATGCTCTCTATTTTCTCTGATATGGTAGAGAAATTTCTGGAAGTCTTCATGGATGACTTTTCAGTATTTGGAGACTCATTCAGCTCCTGCCTTGACCATTTAGCACTTGTTCTGAAAATATGCCAAGAGACTAACCTAGTTTTAAACTGGGAAAAATGTCACTTTATGGTGACTGAAGGAGTTGTCCTTGGGCATAAAATTTCAAACAAGGGAATAGAGGTGGATCAAGCTAAAGTAGAAGTAATTGAAAAATTACCACCACCTGCCAATGTTAAGGCAATCAGAAGCTTTCTAGGGCATGCAGGATTCTATAGTAGGTTTATAAAGGATTTTTCAAAAATTGCAAAACCTCTGAGCAATCTGCTAGCTGCTGACACGCCATTTGTGTTTGACACAGAGTGTCTGCAGGCGTTTGAAACTCTAAAAGCTAAGCTAGTCACAACACCAGTTATTTCTGCACTAGACTGGACATTACCATTCGAACTAATGTATGATGCTAGTGACCATTCCATTGGTGCAGTATTGGGACAGAGGCATAACAAGCTTCTGCATGTCATTTATTACGCTAGCCGTATTTTAAATGATGCACAGAAAAATTACACAACCACAGAAAAGGAGTTGCTTGTAGTGGTTTATGCCATTGACAAGTATAGATCATACTTAGTATGATCAAAAGTGATTGTGTATACTGACCATGCTGCTCTTAAATATCTACTTACAAAGCAGGACTCAAAACCCAGACTTATAAGATGGGTGTTACTTCTGCAAGAGTTTGATATAGAAATAAGAGACAGAAAAGAGACAGAGAACCAAGTGGCTGATCATCTGTCCCGAATAGAACCAGTAGAAGGGGCGTCCCCCATCCCTCTATTGAGATCTCTGAAACCTTTCTGGATGAGCAATTGTTTGCCATTCAGGAAATACCATGGTTTACAGACATTGCAAACTATAAAGCTGTAAGATTCATACCCAAAGAGTACAGCAGGAAACAAACAAAAAATTAATTACTGATGCAAAGTACTACTTGTGGGATGAACCATATCTCTTTAAGAGATGTGCAGACGGAATAATCCGTAGGTGTGTGCCGAGAGAAGAAGCACAGAAGATGTTATGAAATTGTCATGGTTCACAATATGGAGGACATTTCGGAGGTGAGCAAACAGCCACAAAAGTCCTCCAATGTGGCTTCTACTGGCCTACTCTCTATAAAGACTTCCAAGAGTTTGTGGGTAACTGTGACAGTTGCCAGAGAGCTGGTAATCTGCCTCATGGTTACGCCATGCCTCAGCAAGGAATCTTAGAGATTGAGTTGTTTGACGTATGGGGTATTGACTTCATGGGGCCTTTCCCACCATCATACTCAAACACTTATATTCTGGTGGCAGTCGACTATGTATCCAAATGGGTAAAGGCTATTGCAACACCCACTAATGATACTAAGACAGTGCTGATGTTCCTCCAGAAACATATCTTCAGCAGGTTTGGTGTCCTTAGAGCACTAATCAGTGATGGGGGCACTCACTTCTGCAATAAACATCTTTACTCTGCTATGGTTCGATATGAAATTAGCCACAAAGTAGCAACTCCATGTCATCCACAGACAAATGGGCAGGCTGAAGTCTCTAATAGAGAACTAAAAAGAATCCTGGAATGGACTGTAAATATCCGTAGAAGGGATTGGGCAAGAAGCCTGGATGATGCTCTGTGGGCATACAGAACAACATTCAAGACTCCTATAGGGACCTCTCCATACCAGCTTGTGTATAGTAAGGCCTGTCATCTGCCCGTGGAACTGGAGCATAAGGCCTACTGGGCAACCAGATTCCTAAACTCTGATGCCAAATTAGCTGGAGAGAAAAGATTGCTCCAGCTGAATGAGCTAGAGGAATTCAGACTCAATGCTTTCAAAAATGCTAAAATTTACAAAGAGAAAGCAAAAAGGTGGCATGATAAGAAACTGTCATCCAAAGCCTTTGAACCAGGACAAAAGGTTCTGCTGTTTAACTCTAGGCTCAGATTATTCCCCGAGAAACTGAAATCCCGATGGAGAGGACCATATGTCATTACAAGTGTGTCACTGTATGGCTTTGTGGAGCTTCAAGACATTGATTCTAATAAGAAGTTCATTGTTAATGGATAGAGAGTCAAGCATTATCTTGAAGGCAATGTTGAGCAAGAATGCTCAAGGTTGAGACTAGATTAAAAGCTCAGTAAGGTCCAGCTAAAGACAATAAAGAAGCGCTTGCTGGGAGGCAACCCAGCCATTAGCAAGGAGTTCACAGAGTTACTGAAGGATACAGAGGATTCACAGAGAAAAGGAGCTCAGTGGCACGAAAATGCCAGTAAGAGGTGTTTTTGGACGTTAAACGCCCAAAAGAAGCATCAACTCGGCGTTTAACGCCAGTAAAGATACCTTTCTGGGCGTTTAACGCCAGAATTGCAGCATCCTGGGCATTTTTCACAAAGGATTTCTGGCGTTTAACGCCAGCCAGAAGTAACAGCTGGGCGTTAAACGCCCAAAAGAAGCATCAGGTGGGCGTTAAATGCCCAAAACATGCAACAAATGGGCGTTAAACGCCAGAGTGAGTGCCATTCTGGGCGTTTAACGCTAGGAATGTGGAGGGGAGGAAGTTTTGTTTCCAACTCAACTTTTTTTCAAATTTCCATGGTTCCATCCAAAATTTCTTGCACAAACATGTTACAAACTATCATCTTTCAATTTCAATTTCAAAAAAATTATATAAAACAATTTAAAAATAAATTTTTCTTTAATCCTAAAAAAATCTTTCTCAAATCTTCTTCAATTTCTTTTCAAATCTTTTTCAAAACTAATCTATCTTTTTAATTTCTTCTCAAATCTTTTTTCAACTCATATTATCTTTTCAAATTCAAATTTATCTTTTTCAAATCTATCTCATATCTTTTCAATTTTAAAATTGCATCTTTTGAATATCATATTTATCTTTTACAACTCACATCTTCTATCATATCTTTTTCAAAATTTTTGTGCCCACCCCCTCCCTTTTAAATTGCCATTCGGCCACCCCCTCTCCTCCACCATTCGAATTTGGCTCTCCTTCTATTCCTCTCCTTTCCTTTTTTTTGCTTGAGGATAAGCAAACCTCTAAGTTTGGTGTATTTTTCCGTGATCACCAAGCCAAGACTCACTAAGATCATGGCCCCCAAGGGAAAACAAACCACTTCAAGAGGGAAGAAAGAGAATAATCCAAAACCACTTTGGAATCAAGAGAGATTCTTAACAAAAGAACATGCAGACCATTATTATAAAATAATGGGTCTAAGATTAGTGATCCCGGAAGTTAAATTCGATCTGAAAGAAGACGAATATCCGGAGATCCAAGAGCAAATTCGAAAAAGGGGCTGGGAAATCTTAGCTAATCCTGAGATAAAGGTGGGAAGAAACATGGTTCAGGAATTCTACGCAAATCTGTGGCAAACAGATAATCAGAGAAGGACTGGAACCGCCTTCTACACATTTCGAACCATGGTCAGAGGGAAGGCTATTTACTTCCACCTTGACAAAATAAGAGAGGTCTTCAAGCTAAAACAACTACAAGATGACCCGGACTCCTTTAATAGGAGAATGGTGAGATCAGATAAATGCTTGGACCAAGTTCTAGAGGACATATGCATCCCTGGAACCAAGTGGACAACCAACACAAAGGGTGTCCCAAATCAACTCAAGAGAGGGGATCTCAAACCAGTCGCTAGGGGCTGGCTGGACTTCATTGGGCGTTCCATACTGCCCACCAGTAACTGCTCTGAGGTCACTCTCAAAAGGGCAAGAATGATCCATTGTATTATGCAGGGAAACGAAGTGGAGATTCATCATCTGATTTCTTTAGAGCTCTACACAATTGCAAACAAAAACTCCAAAGAAGCCAAATTGGCTTACTCAGGCTTAATTTCTCTGCTATGTAAAGATGCTGGGGTGAAGATGGGAGTGGATGAGTATATCTCAGTCGAGCACCCAATCACCAAAAAGTCAATGGAAGGACAACAAGTGCAAGATAACTCCATCAAAAGGAGGGCACAGGAGTTTCTCCCAGAAATCCCTCAGATTGACTACTAGACCCGCCTAGAAGCATCTGTCACCAAGCTGCAAGAAGCTATGGATCAACTGAAAGAAGAACAGCAAGTTCAAAATAGCATGCTCTGCAAACTGCTGAAGGAACAAGAGAAGCAAGGGCATGAGCTACAGGAGCTGAAGCGCCAGAAGCTGTCTCTTGAAAGGCCAGACACCCCACAGATTAAAGGAGCATCCATCTCCCAAAATAAAGGTTGTTGAGTCCTAATCTTAACTCTGTGATAACTTTTGCTATTAGAGATCTACCTTAGGAGTCACATGAATAATAGTAATTAGTATCTTTATTTTTATTTTTATTTTTTTTATTGTCTCCAAGTAAGCTTGACGTGGCAGAAATTGGCTAGTTAAGAAATTTATATAAGAGATACGTTGCAAGTACAGTTCTTAACCAACCAAAAATCCGCTTATCAATTTAGAAGGTTGTCACAAAATTTAAATTAAAATACTGGGAGTATGAATCCCAGGTCGTCTCCCAACGAGTTACAGAAATGTGTGCTATTTTATTAATCAGATGTTTTCAAAAATGGTTTGAGTTGAATAACAGGAAATTAAATTAGAGAATTTATGTAATTTTAAATGAAAGCCTTGGCTGGGAGTAGATTAGTTGGAAGCCCTATTCTTGTTGGAGTACTCTCAAGATTAATTAATAATCGAGGGTTATTCTGTTTAGTTATCCCTTACTAGGTAAGGGAAAGTCAAACAAGTTGGAAAGCTATTTCTATTCACAAGTCCCAATCCGCGTACTTGGAAGGATTGGTGTCAGTGACTAGAGAGCAATCCAACAATAAACCCAATTACAATTTTTCTTTTAAGCATTCCAACTCAAGGTCTTCCTTTCAATCAACTCCCATCCAAGTTATGGAACTACTCGCTCATTATGAATGTAGAATTCATAACATAGGAAAGGGAAATATAGAAAGACATGATAAACAATAATCAAAGGGATCAATTAAAAATAAAAATAGTTCTTGTATTAATAAACTCTAAAAAAATTCAATAATAATTCTAAATAAACAAAGGACATGGAAGAGTAAGAGACAGGTAAAAGAAAACAAACTAGAATGACGAAGTCTTGTTGAGGTAATAACTCTTCTCAATATCCCAATGTAAAAAGCAATAAAAATAAAAACCTAAGAACTATGAATGTGTAGAGAAAAAACCTAGAGGAGGAGTAAAACTAGATCTAAAACTGAGAATTGTCTGTAATGAATTGTTGTTCTCGTTTTTGCATGTTCCTTGGCTCTAGTCTGCTTTTCTGGGCCGAAAATTGGGTCAAAACAGGGCCCAAAATTGCCCCCAGTGAATTCTGCAGATTCTGCAGATCGTGCATGTCACGCGATCGCGTCATTCATGCGGACACATCATTTGGCGTTTTGCCTTGCCACGCGTGCTCGTCGTCCACGCCTCTGCGTCACTTGTGCAATTCTAATCCGCGCGGTCGCGTGAGCCATGCGTCCGCGTCACTTCTCGCTGATCATCTCCTCAATTTCTTGTGTTCCTTTCATTTTTGCAAGCTTCCTTTCCAATCTCCAAGTCATTCATGCCCTATAAAGCCTGAAACACTTAACACACAGATCACGGCATCTAATGGAATGAAGGAGAATTAAAATACGTAATTAAAAGTCTTTAGGAAGCAAATATTCAATCATGTAATAATTTTAGGAAGGAAATATAAATGCATGCCAATCATATGAATAAGTGGGTAAAGAATTGATAAAACCATACAATTAAGCACAATATAAACCATAAAATAGTGGTTTATCAACCTCCCCACACTTAAACATTAGCATGTCCTCATGCTTAGTTGAAGGAGATAAAATAAATGAGTAGGAACATGTAAAACTCATGCA
>NC_029790.2:28370319-28387936 GCF_000816755.2 Arachis ipaensis | reverse complement strand
ATGAATAAGTGGGTAAAGATCATGATAAAACCACACAATTAAACACAATATAAACCATAAAATAGTGGTTTATCAACCTCCCCACACTTAAACATTAGCATGTCCTCATGCTTAGTTGAAGGAGATAAAATAAATGAGTAGGACCATGTAAAACTCATGTAATGCAATGCAACCTATATGTATGAATGCAACTATATGATTCTTGCCTACTTGATCAAAAGTAAATAGGTTCTTCAAGACAATCACAAATCAAACTCTACTAATTCAATTCTTATACAGTAAGAATAGATAAAATAAAAAAAATTTGGAAGAAGGTAGCTCATGAAAGCAGGGAACATAGAAATTTAAGCATTGAACCCTCACTGATGATGTATGTACACTCTAATCTCTCTAGTGTATAGGGCAATCACTCTATCCTTCTCTAATCATGTTTTCTAATTTTTGTTCTTCTCCTAACCAATCAACAACATTTAATATATTAATGCAAACATCATGAGGTCTTTTCAAGGTTGTAATGGGGTCAAGGTAAGGGTAAGGATACATATATGGCTAAGTAAGCTTATAAATTAAATCTTTAATTAACCCAAGCTTCAACCCAACATATATATATTTTATATAACTTAAAATTCACACCCAGCTACCCAAAATTTCTCTTTTACATTCCATACTCATGTATCAACTTTTTATTTTAATTTTTTTATCATACATGCATTGATCTTTGAATTCTTAACTCAGCATTGGGGTAATTTTGTCCCCTTAATTATTTATTGAATATTTTTGGATTTTTTTTTAAAATAAACATAAAAATAAACATAGCTAATCAATGCACATAGATTTTTAATTCTTATAGTTTCACATGAGTAGGTATCCAAATTCCCATTATATTATCATGACACATTCCCTCATTATCTTTTGTTCCCACAATTTCCCATACTTAATTTAACACACACAATTCTATCTTAAGCTAACCAAAGATTCGATTGGGGTATAAAATTATTTTTCCGCTTAAGGCTAGTAATGTGGTAAAATACAGAACAAAATGGGATTTAAAGGCTCAAGGTGGTTAACAAAGGTAATTGAAAGCGTAGGCTTAATTTGGATAAGTGAGTTTAAACAAATAATGGCCTCAATCATATCCAAACATATAAATATATTAAACATTGGAGATATAGGATGAAAAAAAATGTAGATTACAATCATAGAGAAGTAAACACACAAGAATAAAATAATTATGGTTAAATAATGTAACCATGCATTTGGGCTCAACTCTCACAGGTTGTGTGTTCTTTAGCTCAAAAATCATGTTCCAAATACAACTTCAAGCAGTTTTAACATAAGAGTTTTGATAAAAATTAGTGAAATTTTGTTCTAAAGATAGGGTCTTAGAAGAAACTTATTGTCTTTTCGATCAAGTAGAACATGCATGCAACTAATCTATTACTATGTAATTTATCCTATTCTACAAAAGAAAAACTAACTAAATATCCTAATTTATTGGTGTTAGGGAAGAGAAATTACCTCCAGAAGTCAGGTACTGACCGACCTCCCCACACTTAAGGCTTTGCACCATCCTCGGTGCCATTTGTCAGGAACAGGGGTGGGCTGGTAGCAGTATCTCCACAGTCGGGGCCATCATGGCTCCCTGTGCTGGTAAAGGAAGTGGAGTCCGGGGTGTCTGAGTCCTTGAATTTTCCCATAATCAGCTCCTTAAGGTATGTGAATCGGCGCTTGTTACGGCGCTCTCTTATCTTAGCTTTCTGTTCCTGCCGATCCAACTTTTTGAGTATCTGATTGAGCAGTTGGTTTGTTGTAGGTGCTTGTGCTGCTGATGGAGGGATGTCCTCAGCCGGTTCAGTAGGCTGGCTAGTAGTAGCTGCTGGGAGTCTAATATATTTCCTGTTAGGGACGTATTGATCATCCCGTGGAAGCATGACTTTGGTGTCCCCAGCTCTTTAGGAGACTCCGGCTGCTGAGACGAGATCTGAGACCAAGGCGGGAAAAGGTAAGTTGCCCGCAATCTGTACGTGTCCATGACATTCCGGATGTGTCTTGGTAGGTTCAGAGGCTGGTCTGTAAGGATGCACCATAGTAGAACGGCCATGTCTACAGTTAAGGAGGATTCGTGAGTGCTCGGAAAGACGTAATGGGACATGATTTATGCCCATACGTGAGCCTCCAAGGTAAGTGCCGAAGCCGATATTCCCTTAGGACGGGAACGGTGGTATCCGTAGATCCATCTGCTGCCAGGTAGTGCGATAACTCTGAGAACGGCGTCCCAATCAAATTGGTACATCTGGCGCTTGAGTGCGGCTTCTTGAAAGGCGTCCAATCCTTCTGGAGCAGAGGGAAGATCTAGAGCTCGTTGAATGGCCTCTTCTGTAATGGGGACTTGCTTCTGATGTACATAGACAGACTGCAGGGTTGGTAGGTGAAAATTAGAGTAGAACTCAACTACCCAAGAAAGATTAGCCTGCCTTGGCTGTCTCTGGAGGAAACCCCATTGTCTTCGTTCAATTTATGGCTCAACAAAGGTAGCAATATTGGGCAGGAGGATAAAAAGGTATTCGTTGTTGTAGCTCCGTTCTGCCAAGATAGGGAACATCTGCTCACAGTAGCGATTGGGAAATCGCGCAGTGTCCTTTGCTGGGAAAGCTTTCTCTTTTTCATCAACCTTTATAATCCTCTTAATTCTTTTTGTTGAGGGCTTGACTGCAGTTGAAGAAGGCTCTGCTACTAATACTCTTTTTGTTCCTCTTCTTGCTGGTGGTTTGGGAGTAGCTTTCTCTTTTCCTTTCTTGGTGGCCATCCTGAAAAGGGAAAAAGAAAGTAACATGAATTCAAAGGGATAGAGCAAGGAAGAGGATGGTATAAGTGATAATCAATGCACGGTGAAGAGGATGTCGTTAACACATGGTCATGACTACATGTGAAAAGTTCACCAATGGTAATATAGCAAGTGCATGTGATGACAATTAAATGCAAGGTGTTTATTGGCATGCAGGCAAAGGCATGAGTAGCATAGATCAAGCATTTAATTTGTTAAATATGTTATCATTCGTAACAAACTAACCATCCTGTTTGTATTGACAATTAAATTTTAATTAATACAATAGTAAAGGGAATTTGTGAAAAGCATAATGCCATATGGGCTTTTGCACAAACACATAGCATGCATGACGAAGAAACTATTGAAAATAATGATTTGAACATGCAAGCAACCCTTTTAAAAAGTACTATATAATTGCCAAACAATTTTGCAACAATCCACAAGCATATAATGAGAAATAATGACTCAAATAAATTCTAACACCAATTAAAAGAAAGAAAGAAAAAGAAAAAATGGATAATAAAAGTAAAAAGAAAAGAAAATAAGAAAACATAAAAATAAAAAAGAATAATAGAAAAGTAAGGAAGGAAGAAGAAAAGAAAAACCTTGTTAATGTTGGTGAGAAAGTAGAAAGTGAGAAAGAAGGAAGAAGGAAGAAGGAAGAAATAAGGAAGGAAAAAAAGAAAATAAGATTTGGGGGAAAAGAAAGATAAGATATTTGGCAATTTAGGGTAATCTATGCGGTGCAAGCAACGCGGACGCGTAGGTGACGCGTTCGCGCGACTTGCGCTTGAAGTTAATCGACGCGGTCGCGTCGGTCACGCGGACGCGTGACTCGTTTTATGCTACTGGCGTGAGGGCAGCCTCGCGCTCGCACAACTCTCTGTTCAAAATCTTATTCTGCCAAATTTTTAGGTGACACGATCGCGTGGTCGACGCGATCGCGTGAGTGGCCAAAATGGGGATATGACGCGGACGCATGAGCCATGCGTCCGCGTGGTAAGGCTGTGCGTTCAGCACCAGTCCAGCACCACTCCAGCATAACTTTCGGCTATGCACCCTTTTCACGTCGATTTTCATGTCATGCGGCCGCGTGGGTGACGCGGTCGCGTGGGAGGCCAAAGTTCCCACATGACGCGGACGCGTGGGGTGATTTGTGCCAAAGGCACGCCTCTAGCCACGCTCCTGCGTGACTTTCTATTCGCTTTCTTATTCTTTCTGAGCCACCTGCGAAGCGGACGCGTCATTGACGCGGTCACGTCGCGTGAAAATTTTTTTTTTATAGAAATATGAAAATGCAGATGCAAGCTAAATGTGCGAATAAGGAGAAGAGTTATTGAAGAAGAAAACTAAGAATAAAGAAAAGAACGATCATACCATGGTGGGTTGTCTCCCACCTAGCACTTTGCTTTAACGTCCGTAAGTTGGACGCTCCACTAGCTCAGTCTTCGGCTATGTGTGGATCTTCCAAGAGGAAAATCTTGAGCTCCTTGTTTTTCTTCAACTTCTCACCATGGTACAGCTTTAAACGATATCCATTAACTTTGATGAGTTCAGAGCTTGAAGGATGACTTAGGTGAAAAACTCCGTACAGCTCAGCCTTCTCTACTCTATATGGACCTTCCCATCTTGATCTCAACTTGCCTGACATGAGCCTCAGTCGAGATTTATAAAGGAGGACTAAGTCCCCAGGTTGGAACTCTCTCCTCTTGATGTGCTGATCATGTACAACCTTCATCTTCTCCTTGTACAGCCTTGAGTTCTCATAAGCTTCCAGGCAAAGGCTTTCTAATTCTTGCAGTTGCAACTTCCTCTCAGTTCCGGCTGTTTCAAATCCCATGTTGCATTCCTTTACTACCCAAAAGGCTTTGTGCTCTACTTCCACTGGGAGATGACAGGCTTTTCCATAAACTAAGCGAAAGGGACTCATCCCAATGGGTGTCTTGTATGCTGTTCTGTATGCCCAAAGTGCATCTTGTAGCCTGGTGCTCCAATCTCTCCTATGAGGTTTGACTATCTTCTGCAATATACACTTTATCTCTCTGTTTGACACCTCGACTTGCCCATTAGTCTGAGGATGGTAGGCGGTTGCAACTTTATGAATTATCCCATGCTTCTTCATTAATCCTGTTAGTCTCCTGTTACAAAAATGGGTGCCTTGATCGCTCACGATTGCTCGTGGGGATCCAAAGCGACAAATAATGTGGTTTCTAACAAAGGAAATAACAGTGTTAGCATCATCAGTGTGGGTAGGAATTGCTTCCACCCATTTGGAAACGTAATCCACAGCTAACAATATATAAAAATAACCATTAGAATTTGAAAATAGAACCATGAAGTCAATGCCCCAAACATCAAAAATTTCACAGAAAAGCATAATTTGTTGAGGCATCTCATCCCTCTTGGATATATTACCAAATTTTTGGCATGGGAAACAAGATTTACAAAAATCAGCAGCGTCTCTAAAAAGAGTAGGCCACCAGAATCCACAGTCTAAGATTTTTCTAGCTGTTCTTTGAGGGCCAAAATGTCCTCCACTCTCAAATGAGTGGCAGGCCTCTAAGATGGACTGGAATTCTGATTAAGGCACACACCGTCTAATTACCTGGTCAGCGCCACATCTCCATAAATATGGGTCATCCCATATATAATATTTAGACTCGCTTTTCAGCTTGTCTCTTTGATGCTTAGTAAAGTTTGGAGGAAAAGTGCGGCTAACTAGATAATTAGCTACAGGTGCATACCAAGGGACTACCTCAGATACTGCTTGCAGGTTATCAAATGGGAAATTATCAGCTATAGGAGTGGAGTCATGCTTAATGTGCTCAAGGCGACTCAAGTGGTCTGCCACTAGATTCTGGTTACCACTCCTATCCTTAATTTCTAAATCAAATTCTTGTAGTAGCAGTATCCAACGTATAAGCCTTGGTTTGGATTCCGTTTTAGCTAATAGATACTTTAGAGCTGCGTGGTCTGAGTATACTACTACTTTCGTACCAAGTAAATAGGCTCGGAATTTATCCAGAGCAAAAACAATAGCAAGAAGCTCTTTCTCGGTAGTAGTATAATTAGACTGAGTGGCATCTAAAGTTTTAGATGCATAAGCAATTACAAAGGGGTCCTTACCTTCATGCTGAGCCAGTGCTGCACCTACTGCATGGTTGGAAGCATCGCACATTATTTCAAATGGCTGGCTCCAGTCTGGTCCTCTCACAATTGGAGCTTGAGTCAGGGGCGGTCTTCAGCTTATCAAACGCTTGTTTGCAATTCTCACTGAACTCGAACTCAACATCTTTCTACAGTAGTCTGGATAAGGGAAGAGCTACCTTACTGAAGTCCTTAATAAATCTCCTGTAAAAACCTGCATGGCTAAGGAACGAACGGACTTCCCTCACAGAAGAAGGGTAAGGTAAACTAGAAATAACATCCACCTTTGTAGGATCTACAGAAATGCCAGTATTAGACACAACATGTCCTAGTACAATCCCTTGTTTGACCATAAAGTGACATTTTTCAAAATTCAATACAAGGTTTTTACTGACACATCTTTCTAACACTCTAGATAAACTATCCAAGCAAAGATTGAAGGAACCGCCATATACACTAAAGTCATCCATAAAAACCTCCATACAATCCTCAATAAGATCAGAGAAAAGACTCATCATGCACCTTTAAAAAGTAGCTGGTGCATTGCACAAGCCAAAGGGCATTCTCTTGTAAGCATAAGTCCCAAAAGGACATGTAAAAGTGGTCTTTTCCTGATCTTCAGGAGCTATATGAATCTGGAAATAGCCTATGTAACCATCTAAAAAACAATAATGTGATTTACCTGACAGGCGATCCAGCATTTGATCAATGAATGGAAGAGGATAGTGATCCTTACGAGTGGCTTGGTTAAGACGCCTGTAATCAATGCAGACTCTCCAGGCGTTCTGTACTCTGGTTGCCATGAGCTCTCCATGCTCATTCTTCACTGTAGTGACTCTAGATTTCTTAGGCACCACTTGTACTGGGCTTACCCATTCACTGTCTGAGATGGGGTAGATGATATCTGCCTCCAGTAGTCTAGTCACTTCCTTTTTGACAACCTCTAAGATAGTGGGGTTCAGTCTTCTCTGGGGTTAACGGACAGGCTTTGCTCCCTTTTCTAGAAATATTCTATGCTCATAAACTTAAGGGTTGATGCCTACTATGTCCGCCAAACTCTAACCAATTGCCTTCTTGTGCCTCCTCAGCACACTAAGTAGCTGCTCTTCTTGTTGGGAGGTGAGTTCCCTTGCAATGATAACTGGAAACTTCTGCTTGTCTTCAAGATAAGCATATTTGAGGTGTGGAGGGAGGGGTTTCAATTCTAACTTCTGCTCATGGTCAGGCTCTGGGTTGTCTGGAGCTGGTAACAATGGTAGAGCATTGTCATTGTCCTCTGAGAATGTCCCCACACTTGGACCTTGTCCTATGTACTTCTTTTTAAATTCCTCCTGGTGAACTTCAGCCACGGTTTCATCTATGATGTCACACTGGAAGATAGAATGATCCTCCGGAGGATGCTTCATAGCTCCATTCAGATTGAAGATTACTACTCGGCCATCTATTTCAAAAGAGTATGTGCCTTAAAAAGCATCCAATTTGAACTTTGAGGTCTTCAGGAATGGTCTTCCGAGTAGGATTGATGAGGGCTTCTCTGAGTCATTTTGGGGCATCTCCAGGATATAAAAATCATTGGGAAAGGTGAGCCCCTTAATACCCACTAATACATCTTCAGCAACTCCAGCCACTGTAATAATGCTTTTATCTGCTAACACAAAACGAGCTGCCGACCTTTTTAAGGGAGGGAGCCTCAAATTATCATATATAGACAAAGGCATTATACTAACACATGCTCCTAAATCACACATGCAGTCAGAAAATATCACACCACCAATAATACAATTAACCATAAATGGACCTGGGTCACTACACTTTTCAGGTAAACCTCCCATTAAAGCAGATATGGAACTACCTAAAGGAATAGTTTCTAATTCATTAATTTTGTCTTTATGTATACATAAATCTTTCAGAAACTTTGCATATTTGGGTACCTGTTGAATAACATAAAAAAGGGAAACAGTTACCTCAACCTTTTTGAATATTTCTACTATTTTGGGATCAAGTTCCAACTGCTTCCTAGGCTTCCTTGCAAGTTGTGGGAATAGAATGGGAATGGTGTCCTTCACAGCTTCAGCGTCCTCTGGTGCTTCTTCTTGTGATTGAGCTTCTTCTTCTTCAGCCATGTCCTGTATATCATCTTCCTCTTCAACATCTTCTACCTCCACCACCTCTTCAGCTGAGGCGTGTTCTGGTGGGTTTGGCTCCTCCTGATTCCTCTCCTGCAGTGTGGTTCCTAACCTTAGGGTGATGGCATTAATGTCACCCTTTGAATTGGGTAATGGTTGAGAGGGGATTCCACTAGAGCTCAAAGGCTAGTTATTGGAGTTATTCATTGATCCAATCTGTGAGATAAGAGCTTGCAAGGTAGAGTTCAGACCATTTAGAGTAGAATTAAGGTTATTTTCCATGGCCTGTTGTCTCCGATCAATAGATTGTAGTAACTCATCATTAGCAGATGAAGAAGGATAAGTGATCTGAGAGGTCTGCTGTTGGTTATTCAGCGGTCCTTGGGATTGCCTCAGGTGAGGTGCTCTGTATGGCTGGTTCTGGTTCTGCTGCCTGTTGTTGTTATTATTCCACCTCTGATTTCCCTGATTGTCTCTGTCTCCTCTGTTATTGTTGTCCCTCCAATTCTGATTAGAATTATCTCTCCAATTCTGGTTAGAATTGTCCTGCCATCCATGGCTGTAACTGCCACCTTGATTATACCCTTGGTTGGGGCAGTCATAGAAGTTATGAGTGGCTGCCACGGTGTTATCTTCCTGCTAGAGCTGCGTACATTCATCAGTATAATGGCTATAATCAGCACAGATTCCGCAAACTCTCTGTGGGACTAACTGTTGGCTTTGCTATGGTGGAGAAGGTTGAGCTTGCTGACTTTGTTGTTGATTCAATTGCATCTGCTTCAGTAAGTTGGTCATTTCACAGATACTCTGAGTTAGAGCAGTAGTCTCTCTGCTAGAGGACACTTCTGCAATAGCTTTTGAACGGCCTTGTTTCTGCCTGTGATTCCGAGTAGATTCAGCTAAGTCGCTGATCAATTGCCATGCCTCATCAGTGGTCTTGTACTTTTTCATAGACCCATTGCTAGCACTTTCCAATGTGGTCTTATCTTGGGGCCTTATGCCCTGTGTGACGTAGCCGAGCAACACTATCTTGTCAATCATATGGTGGAGGCATGCTTCCAGAAGGTTGTTGAAGCGCTCCCAGTATTCATAGAGAGTCTCGGATTCATCCTGAACAATCATGGAGATGTCTTTCCTCAGTTTATCAGTAACTTCAGATGGAAAGAATTTTTCCAAAAATTCTCTTTTAAGTGTATCCCAGTCGGATACAGTTGCTGCGGGTTGAGTGTAGTACCATTCTCTCGCTTTTCCCTCAAGAGAGAATGGGAAAGCTTTCAGCAAAATAGAAGTTTCATCCGCACCATCGCGCCTGACAGTAGAACAGGCTACTTGGAAATCTCTCAGGTGCTTGATAGGCTCTTGAGCAGGTAAGCCATGAAACTTAGGCATCAAGTTTAGCAGTGCAGTCTTTATTTCAAAGTCTGTAGCCACCGCTGGGTGATACGCTTGAAATGGTTGCATTGTAAAATCAGGGGCTCCAGCCTCCTGGATAGTAACTCTCCTAGGTGCTGCCATGTCACCTACACGTAAATCAACCAAATCTGTAGAACGGGGGCTGGTTTCTTCCTCAAATGACGTTTTAGATCTGCCCTCAGAGAGGACTAACTGATGCCAAGCTTGCCTTATTCGTGAAATAGTTCTTTCAATCTCAGGATCGAATACTGGCAAGCTTGGATCAGGAACTGAACGCGTCATCTAACAAAAGAACCATGCAGCTCATAGTAGCAAAATAAAATAAAATGCAAATAAATAAATTCCAATTAATAACTTTAGCAATCTATTGCAACTCCCCGGCAACGGCGCCAAAAATTGACGTGGCGGAAATTGGCGGGTTAAGAAATTTATATAAGAGATACGTTGCAAGTACAGTTCTTAACCAACCAGAAATCCGCTTATCAATTTAGAAGGTTGTCACAAAATTTAAATTAAAATACTGGGAGTATGAATCCCAGGTCGTCTCCCAACGAGTTGCAGAAAGGTGTGCTATTTTATTAAGCAGATGTTTTCAAAAATGGTTTGAGTTGAATAACAGGAAATTAAATTAGAGAATTTATGTAATTTTAAATGAAAGCCTTGACTGGGAGTAGATTAGTTGGAAGCCCTATTCTTGTTGGAGTACTCTCAAGATTAATTGATAATCGAGGGTTATTCTGTTTAGTTATCCCTTACTAGGTAAGGGAAAGTCAAACAAGTTGGAAAGCTATTTCTATTCACAAGTCCCAATCCGCTTACTTGGAAAGATTGGTGTCAGTGACTAGAGAGCAATCCAACAATAAACCCAATTACAATTTTGCTTTTAAGCATTCCAAATCAAGGTCTTCCTTTCAATCAACTCCCATCCAAGTTATGGAACTACTCGCTCATTATGAATGTAGAATTCATAACATAGGAAAGGAAAATATAAAAAGACATGATAAACAGTATTCAAAGGGATCAATAAAAATAAAAATAGTTCTTGTATTAATAAACTCTAAAAATAATTCAATAATAATTCTAAATAAACAAAGGACATGGAAGAGTAAGAGACAGGTAAAAGAAAACAAACTAGAATGACGAAGTCTTGTTGAGGTAATAACTCTTCTCAATATCCCAATGCAAAAAGCAATAAAAATAAAAACCTAAGAACTATGAATGTGTAGAGAGAAAACCTAGAGGAGGAGTAAAACTAGATCTAAAACTGAAAATTGTCTGTAATGAATTGTTGTTCTCGTTTTTGCGTGTTCCTTGGCTCTAGTCTACTTTTTTGCGCCAAAAATTGGGTCAAAATAGGGCCCAAAATCGCCCCCAGCAAATTCTGCAGATTCTGCAGATCGCGCATGTCACGCAATCGCATCATTCATGCAGACGCGTCATTCGGCATTTTGCCTTGCCACGCGTCCGCGTCGTCCACGCCTCCACGTCACTTGTGCAGTTCCAATCCGCGCGGTCGCATGAGCCATGCGTCTGCGTCACTTCTCGCTGATCATCTCCTCAATTTCTTGTGTTCCTTCTATTTTTGCAAGCTTCCTTTCCAATCTCCAAGTCATTTATGCCCTATAAAGCCTGAAACACTTAACACACAGATCACGGCATCTAATAGAATGAAGGAGAATTAAAATACGTAATTAAAAGTCTTTAGGAAGCAAATATTCAATCATGTAACAATTTTAGGAAGGAAATATAAATGCATGCCAATCATATGAATAAGTGGGTAAAGAATTGATAAAACCATACAATTAAGCACAATATAAACCATAAAATAGTGGTTTATCAAAGCTATAATTTATTTTTCTCATCATCATTAAACATGAATAAAATAGCAGATTTTTTTAGAATAAGGAGGCAGTTTTATTTTCAAGTTCTTAATAAGAAAAATTCGCATTATTTATATGTGGTGGCAATACTTTTTTTCTTCTGAATGAATGCTTGAACAGTGCATAATTTTTATAGTGAAGTTTATGAATGTTAAATTTGTTGGCTCTTGAAAGAATAATGAAAAAGGAGAAATGTTATTGATAATCTGAAAAATCATAAAATTGATTCTTGAAGCAAGAACAAGCAGTGAATACAAAGCTTGCAAAAAAAAAAAAAAACAAGCAGAAAAAGCCAATAGCCCTTTAAACCAAAAGGCAAGGGTAATAAGGATCCAAGGATTTGAGCATTAATGGATAGGAGAGCCTGAAGGAATAAAATCCTGGCCTAAGCGACTAAACCAAGCTGTCCCTAACCATGTGCTTGTGGCGTGAACGTGTCAAGTGAAAAACTTGAGACTGAGCGGTTAAAGTCGTGGTCTAAAGCAAAAAGAGTGTGCTTAAGAACTCTGGACACCTCTAACTGGGGACTTTAGCAAAGCTAAGTCACAATCTGAAAAGGTTCACCCAGTTATGTGTCTGTGGCATTTATGTATTCGGTGGTAATACTGGAAAACAAAGTGCTTAGGGCCACGGCCAAGACTCATAAAGTAGTTGTGTTTAAGAATCAACATACTAAACTAAGAGAATCAATAACACTATCTGAATTCTGAATTCCTATAGATGCCAATCATTCTGAACTTCAAAGGATAAATTGAGGTGCCAAAACTGTTCAGAAGCAAAAAGCTACTAGTCCCACTCATCTAATGAGAATTTGAGCTTCATATAAAACTCTGAGATGTTATTGCCTCTTGATTTTCTTTCTATCCTGTTTTATTTATCTAGTTGCTTGAGGACAAGCAACAGTTTAAGTTTGGTGTTGTGATGAGCGTATATTTTATACGCTTTTTGGGGGTATTTTCATATAGTTTTTAGTAGGATTTAGCTACTTTTTAGTATAGTTTTATTAGTTTTCATGCAAAAATCATATTTCTGGACTTTAATATGAGTTTGCGTATTTTTTTGTGATTTCAGGTATTTTCTGGCTGGAATTGAGGGACCTGAGCAAAAATCTGATTCAGAGGCTGAAAAAGGACTGCAAATGCTGTTGGATTCTGACCTCCCTCACTCGAAATAAATTTTCTGAAGCTACAAAAACCCAATTGGCACGCTCTCAATTGCGTTGGAAAGTAGACATCCAGGGCTTTCCAGCAATATATAATAGTCCATACTTTGCCCAAGTTTTGACAACGTAAACTGACGTTTAAACGCCAATTTCCTGCCTTATTCTGAAGTTAAACGCCAGAAACAGGTTACAAACCAGAGTTAAACGCCACAAACAGGCTGCAACCTGGCGTTTAACTCCAAGAGAAGCCTCTACACGTGTAGAGCTTAATGTTCAACCTAAGCACACACCAAGTGGGCCCCGAAAGTAGATTTATGCACTATCTATCTTAGTTTACTCATTTTCTATAAACCTAGGTCACTAGTTTAGTATAAAAACTACTTTTAGAGACTTACTATGTACATCATGACATTTTACATGTTTCATATTGTATCTTTGACGGCATGAGGAGCTCTGCTGTGTCTCGATGGATTAATGCAATTACTACTGTTTTCCATTCAATCACGCTTGTTTCTATTCTAAGATATTCACTCGCACTTCAACCTGATGAATGTGATGATCCGTGACACTCATCATCATTCTCACCTATGAATGTATGCCTGACAACCACCTTCATTCTATCTGCAATAGCTTGAGTACATATCTCTTGGGTTTTTAATCTAAGATTAGAACCTTCGTGGTATAGGCTAGAATTATTGGCGGCCATTCTTGAGATCTGGAAAGTCTAAACCTTGACTGTGGTATTCTGAGTAGGAACTGGGATGGGATGACTATGACAAGCTTTAAACTCGCGAGTGCTGGGCGTAGTGACAGACGCAAAAGGATCAATGGATCCTATTCCAACATGAGTGAGAACCGACAGATGATTAGTCATGCGGTAACAGCACATTTGGACCATTTTCACTGAGAGGACGGATGGTAGCCATTGACAACGGTGATCCACCAACATACAGCTTGCCATGGAAGGAGCCTTGTGTGCGTGAAGAAGAAGACAGTAGGAAAGCAGAGATTCAGAAGACAGAGCATCCTCCAAAACCTCAACCTGTTCTCCATTACTGCATAACAAGTATTATTTATTTTATGTTATTTACTTTTCATAAACCCAATCATTTTTATTACTAATTTCCTGACTAAGAGTTACAAAATAACCATAGCTTGCTTCAAGCCGACAATCTCCGTGGGATCGACCCTTACTCACGTAAGATATTACTTGGACGACCCAGTGCACTTGCTGGTTAGTGGTACGAGTTGTGAAAAGTGTGATTTACAATTTTGTGCAATTGAACGGAAGACTAGCAGCCTTGTCTAAATTCTTAGCCGGATCGGCCTTAAGATCTCTCCCTTTCTACGCAACCCTAAGGAAAGGAAAGAGGTTCGAATGGACCTTAGAATGTGAACAAGCCTTTAAAGACTTCAAAACATTCTTGGGGCAACCACCTATCCTAACCCGACCTCGACAAGGAGAAGAACTGATACTATACCTCGCCGTTGGAAGTCGGGCGATAGCATTAGCTCTAGTCAGGGAAGACGACAACGGATAACAACCCATCTACTTTATCAGCAAGGCTTTATAAGGGGCTGAACTAAACTACTAAAAGATAGAAAAGTTCGCCTACGCCCTCATACTTACTTCCTGATGGCTTCGACCATACTTTCAAGCCCACACCATCAGAATACGGACCTACCAACCCATGAAAGGCATCCTATAGAAAATCGACTTGGCTGGAAGAATCTTACAATGGGCAGTTGAGCTGTCCGAATTTGACCTCAAGTACGAAGCTCGCACAGCCATCAAGTCCCAGTACTTGGCCGACTTTATCGCAGAGTACACCGATACCCCAGGAACCCCATTGACTGGAACCTCTATGTTGACGGCTCATCAAATAAAACCGGGAGTGGAGCCGGCGTTATCCTGGAAAGTGACCAAGGGACCCAACTTGAACTCTCCTTAAGGTTCGAGTTCCCCGCCTCAAATAATCAAGTCGAGTATGAAGCCCTACTGGTTGGTTTGAAGCTGGCTAGGGAAGTCGAAGCATAAAAGCTTACCATCTTAATCGATTCACAAGTAGTCACCTCACAAATAGAAGGAAACTACCAGGCAAAGGAACCCACCATGAAAAAATACCTAGACAAAACCAGAGAACAGCTTGGGAAATTCACGGGATACGAGATCTGACATATACCTCGGGAGCAAAATGCTCAAGCCGATGCACTTTCAAAACTAGTCAGTACCAAACCAGGGGGTAATAATAGAAGCCTCATCCAAAAAACCCTATAAAACCCATCAACCTCGGAGGAAGAGAAGGTCCTAAACATATCATACCAGGACCAAGGGTGGATGACTCCCATAATCAACTACCTCAAATCCGAAACACTCCCCACAGATAAAAAGGAGGAAAAAAGGCTTGTACAAGAGGCACAATATTACACCATGGTGCACGATGTCCTGTATAGGAGAGGGATCTCAACACCCCTTCTAAAATGCATCCCGACCTCAGCCACAAAGGAAGTCCTAGAAAAAGTCCACAACGACATTTGCGGCAATCACCTCGGGGCACGAGCTCTATCCAAAAAGGTACTCCGAGCCGGTTTTTACTGGCCGACCTTACAGAAGGAAGCAACAGAGTTCGTTAAACATTCCCCCATGCCAAAAGTACGCCAAATTTCATATCGCCCCACCTAAAGAGCTCATATGCATCACTTCACCCTGGCCGTTCGCAAAGTGGGGGCTTGACCTTCTCGGACCATTCCCCCAGGGATCAGGACAAGTCAAATTCCTCATTGTAGGAATAGATTACTTCACAAAGTGGATGAAGTTTTCTAGAGAGAGACAACTTTCATTCACATAATATTAGGTTTTAGATGTAGTTTTCTAGAGAGAGAGGCTCTCTCCTATCTCTAGGTTTTAGGATTCATAGTTTTATTCCTTTTCAATTTCTGAGTTCTATCTTATTTCAATTTAATTTCTTTTCTACTTTTAATTGTTCTAGCTTTCTAGTATTATTTCCCTTATTAATTACTTTGTGTTGCTACTTTAGTTTATGAATTCTCATGTTAGATTTGATTTCCCTTTTAATGCAATTTGAGGTATTTCATGTTTATTGCTTCTTCCATTATTTGTTATTATTGATGCTTGCAATTGTTGGTTTTAGATTTTTTATTCTCTATTGTTTTTTCTATGCTTTTACTTTGCGCCCATCAAGTGTTTGATGAAATGCTTGGTTGGATTTTAAACTAGCTTTTTATGTTCTTAGCTAAGATTGAGTAATTAGAGACTCTTGAATTGTCAAAGTCTCTTGTTGATTGATAATTGAAAGTTGCTAGTTGATTTGAATTCCACTAACTCTAGTCTTTCCTTAGGAGTTGACTAGGACTTGAGGATTCAAGTTGATTTATCCACTTGACTTTCCTTCATAGTTAGAGGTTGACTAAGTGGGAGCAATGGACAATTGATATCACAAGTGACTATGATAATGGGGATAGCACTTCTAATTATCAATCCTTGCTAAGACTTTTCTTAATCGTCATTTTATTTCCTTATTATTTACATCCCTTATTCCTTATTTCAAAAACCCAAAAAGATACTTTTCCATAACCAATAATAGATACACCTCCCTGCAATTCCTTGAGAGACGACCCGAGGTTTAATACTTCAGTTTATTTTATTGGGTTTGCTTAAGTGACAAACAAATTAAATTTGATTGAGGTTTAATTGTGGGTTTAGATCTATACTTACAACGCGATTATTTTTGTGAAATTCTTTACCGACAATTTTTCCCGATCAATTTTTGGTGCCGTTGCTGGGAAATTACAAACGTGTGCCTTATTATTGGTTATTGTACATATTTTCCTTTTGCTTATTTGTTCGTTTTTTGTTAGTTTTAGGATTTTATTGCATATTTTCTATTAGCTTTTGTTTTTATTTGCTACTATGAATTCTCACCCCTTTGGCTATAAGTTTGGTTCAAATTATGTTGTAGAGAATGGAAGCTATAATGAGAACATGCATCAAGGTTGGGACAATTAGAGATGGGAGGAGCCACAAGGATTTGATCAACCCTCTTGGCAACAACCTCCTCCAACTTACTATGAGCAAGAGCCATTCCGAGGTGCGTACCAAGACAATGGATATGGTGGACCCCCTTGTAGTTACCAACAAGCCCACCATATGCCTATGAACCCCCTCCTCAACATAGCTTTGAACTACCATACTCACAAGCCCCTTTCCACCATTCACCTCCATATGACCCTAACCCTTATCCACCACA
Organism: Arachis ipaensis; assembly: GCF_000816755.2. Classification (NCBI taxonomy): domain Eukaryota; kingdom Viridiplantae; phylum Streptophyta; class Magnoliopsida; order Fabales; family Fabaceae; genus Arachis; species Arachis ipaensis. Next base: position 28,371,113 of record NC_029790.2, on the reverse strand, counting down.
CCAACCACCATACGAACCATATGAACCATACCCAGAACCACCACCTCAATATACACCATCTCCACACTCTTATCAAGAAGAACCACCTCCGTATTATGAGCCTTTTCTCCCAACAAATGAACCCCCCCTATCCACCCCAAGCTCCCATAGATGATACCTTTTGTGCAATTCACCAAGGGCAAAGAGAGCTTCAAACCACACTTACCTCTGCTCTCACCGGTCTCACCTCTACTCTCCAAGCTCTTATATCCCGTGTGGATCCATCCTTTACCCCCAATACTCAACCCTCAAGCTCTGGTGCACTTACTTTTCACCCATATCCATCAATCCAAAAGCAACATGATCCCAATTATGCTATTGACATGGAACAAGAGAGAAGGGATCATCTTAGGGACGTAATGGATCGGGTTCACGCATACATACTTCAAGAGAAGCAAGAGGAGGCCCAAAAAGTGGAGGTAGGAGAGACCCTTGAAGATGAAGGAGTAGTTGAAGAATTAGGGGAACTGAAGAAAGTTGTCAAGAGGTGGAAGTTATCAAGGAGGAGTTAGATTTTGTACTAGAGCAAGTGGAGAAAACCGAAATTATCAAAGAAGAGAAAGTGGTTGAGGACTTAGGAGATACAAAACCTCCATGGGAATCTTAAGTCATAGAGCATCCTTCCAAAATGTTTGAATTTGATGTTGAGGAGGGTGTACAACCTCCAAGGTATGTCATGGTTGAAGACTTGGAGGAGGTTGATCATGAGATGCATTCAATAATTGATGAGTTTTTATCAACAATTGAATCCCCCC
>NC_029790.2:28321430-28370300 GCF_000816755.2 Arachis ipaensis | reverse complement strand
TCAATGTTGCAGAAGCTTGTCAAGAGGTGGAGATCATCAAAGAGGAGCCCAAGAGATTGAAGCATACATTGGCAAGGCCGCCACTAGAGATACTGATAAACCACTATTTTATGGTTTATCTTGTGTTTAGTTGGGTGGTTTCATCAAGCCTTTACCTACTTATTCATATGATTTGCATGATTTTATAATCCCTTCCTAGTATTGTTTTATGATTGAAAACTTACTTCCTAGTGATCTTTAATTAGTATATTTTAATTCTCCTTTATACCATTCGATGCCGTGATCCGTGTGTTAAGTGTTTCAGGCTTTATAGGGCAAGAATTACTTAGAGAATGGAGAGGAAACTTGCAAAAATGGAAGGAACACAAGAAACTAAGGAGATGACCAGCGAACACTGACACGAGCGCATGGCTGACGCGAACGCGTGGAATAGAGAAAAATGCAGCGACGCGTACACGTGCCTGACGTGTACGCGTGGATTGGAGTCTACACGAATAATGCGAACGCGTGGACGACGCGCTCGCGTGACAAGAAAAATCGTTGAATGACGCGAACGCGTGGACAACGCGTACGCGTAACCTGCGCGATCTGCAATCTTAACAGAAAACGCTGGGGGCAATTTCGGGCCGCGTTTTGACCCAGTTTTTGGCCTAGAAACACAGAATAAAGCCAGGAAACATGCAGAGACTCAACACACACGCAGACAGAGATTACACACCTCTTTACACAACTTTAGACGACTTCACATATTATTATTAGGATAGTTTTAGGTTTTTAGATCTGAATTTAGAGAGGATTACTTCCCCTCTAGGTTCTCTTTACATTCATAGTTTATTGCTTTTGCTTTTGGATATTGAAGAAGTCATTACCTCCATTGAAGACATTATTCTAGTTTGTTTCCTTACTTACTTTTTTATTTATTTCATATTCTTAATTATTGTTTAAAGTAGTAATTGGATTATTTTCATAAATTGTTAGTGCAAAGGATTATTTTATTTTTAATCAATTTAAATCCCTATTTTTATTTAATTTATCATGTCTTCTTCTATTATTTTTATGAGCGTTATATCCATGTCAATGGATTAGATTCCATACTTGACATGGGGGTTGATTAAAAGGAGACACTTGAGTTGGAAGGCTTAAGTGTTGTTTAAACTGGAAATTGTTGACTAGTTCTGTATTTACTAACGCTAGACCTTCCCAAGGGAGAGGACTAGGATTTGCGAATAAGAGTTAGCTCAATCGCTTGACTTTTCTTTATTTAGTAAGGGTTAACTAAGTGAAAACAACAACCTTTTTAATACTACACGTAAGAGATCCCAACAAGGATAGAACTTTCAATTAATCATTCCCCCAATCAAGGCTTTTTGTTTAGAATATCAATAATTATTCTTAGTTTATTTTTATTGCTTAAATTTACAATTATTTAATTGCCCATTATTCAACTCTCAAAACTCTCGGAAAATTCCTAATTAATAAAATAGCACCCTTTCCTACAACTCGTTGGGAGACGACCTGGGATTCATACTCCCAGTATTTTTATTCTAAATTTTTGTGACACTCTTTTTAAATTGGTGAGGCAGATTTTAGCTGGTTAAGAGCTATACTTGCAACACTGTTCTATGATATTATAATCTCTTAATTGGCCTAACTTCTGCCACGCACCAGTTTTTGGCGCCGTTGCCGGGGAGTTGCAATTGTGTGCTAAGTTATTAATTAGTGTACATATTTTTATTTTTATTTGAATATTTTATTTTTATTTTATTACCATGAGCTATATTTTCCTTCATTGAATGACGCGTTCACTGCCTGATCCGAGCTTAGCCGCTTTGATCCTGAAATTGAAAGAACTATTTCACGTATTAGGCGAACTCGACGCAGGTTAGCCTCTGAGGGTGGTGAAGTGATTGTTATCAATTCACCAGTCTCATCTGAGGGCGAATCTGAACCGCCATCTGAGAATGAAACAAGCTCCTTTACTACTGATTTAGTTAATTCACGTGCAGATAACATGGCAGAACCTAGGAGGATTACTCTCCAGGAAGCTGGAGCCCCAGATTTTACACTTCAGCCGTATCAAGTGCATCATCCAACTCTGGCTGCAGATTTTGAGCTGAAGACTGCATTAATCAACTTGATGCCCAAGTTTCATGGCTTACCTGCTCAAGAGCCTATTAAGCACCTAAGGGATTTCCAGACAGCCTGTTCTACTGTTAGGCGTCATGGTGCGAATGAAACTTCTATTCTGTTAACTGCCTTCCTGTTTTCTCTTGAGGGAAAGGCAAGGGAGTGGTACTACTCCCAACCTGAAGCAACTGTTACCAACTGGGATACGCTCGGGAGAGAATTTCTGGAGAAATACTTTCCAGCTGAAGTTACAGACAGACTAAGGAAAGAGATCTCATGCATTGTTCAAGGAGAATCAGAAACTCTCTATGAGTACTGGGAGCATTTTAAGAACCTTCTGGACGCATGCCCCCATCATATGATTGACAGGCTAGTGTTAATCAACTATTTCACTCAAGGCATGAAGCCTCGAGATAAAACCACACTAGATGGTGCTAGTAATGGTTCTCTAAAAAAGTATAAGACCGCAGATGAAGCATGGCAACTGATCAGCGACTTAGCTGAGTCTACTAAAAATCACAGGCACAGGAGGACCCACTCAAAAGCTGTTGCAGAGGTCTCCTCCAGCACTGAAACTTCTTCTCTTACACAGAGTATATGTGAAATGACCAACCTACTAAAGCAAATGCAGTTGAACCAACAACAACAAGCTCAGCCTGTCACACCACAACAAAGCCAACAGCTAGTTCCACAAAGAGTATGCAAAATCTGTGCTGACTATAGTCATTATACTGATGAATGCCTGCAGCTCCAACAAGAAGATAACACTGTGGCAGCTACTCATAACTTCTATGACCGCCCGAACCAGGGATACAACCAACAAGGCGGAAACTACAACTAAGGAGGAAACTATAACCAAGGATGGCAGGACAACTCCAACCAAAGTTGGAGAGATAATTCCAACCATGGCTGGAGAGACAACTATAACAGAGGAGGTAGAGATAACAATGGAAACTAGAGGTGGAATAACAACAACAGACAGCAGAATCAAAACCAACCTTACAGAGCTCCTCACCTAAGACAGTCACAAGGACCACAGCATAACCAACAACAAGTCCCACAGATCACTTATCCCACTTCCTCATCAAATGAAGAGATGCTTCGTTCTCTTACACAAGGACAACAAGACATGCAGACTGCACTGAACTCTACTTTAAATGGCCTGAATGCCACTTTACAAGCTCTCGCCGCCCGGATAGAATCACTACCTACTTCTACCAACCAACCTTCAAGCTCCAGTGGATTTTCTTCTCAATCCTTACCTAACCCCAAGGGTGGCATCAATGGCATCACTTTGAGGTCCGAAACCACACTGCCAGAGAGGAATCAAGAGGAGCCAAGCTCAATAGATCACGCCCCAATTGAAGACTCAGTGGAAGTAGAAGATGCTAAAATGGAAGATGCTGAAGAGAAAGATGAAGTACAAGACAAGGTTGAAGAAGAATTAGCTCGGCCAAGGAATGGAGCACAAAAGGATGTAGAGGCCGCAAGTGGCGCCATCCCTATCCCATTCCCACACCTTGCAAGAAAGCCAAGAAAGTAGACAGAACTTGATCCCAAAATGGTAGAAATTTTCAAAAAGGTTGAGGTAACTGTTCCTCTTTTTGATGTTATTCAGCAAGTACCTAAATATGCAAAGTTTCTAAAGGATTTATGCATTCATAAAGATAAAATTAATGAATTAGAAACTATTCCTTTAGGTAGTTCTATATCTTCTTTAATGGGAAGTATACCTGAAAAATGTAGTGATCCAGGTCCATGTATGGTAAACTGTACCATTGGAGGTGTCATATTTTCTTATTGCATGTGTGACTTAGGAGCATGTGTTAGTATAATGCCATTGTCTATATATGATACCTTAAGGCTCCCTCCCTTAAAAAGGTCGGCAGCTCGTTTTGGGTAAGCAAATAAAAGCATTATTACAGTAGTTGGAATTACTGAAGATGTATTAGTGAGCATTAAGGGGCTCACTTTTCCCATTGAATTCTACATCCTGGAAATGCCCCCTAATGACTCAGGAAGACCATCATCAATCCTGCTTGGAAGACCATTCCTGAAAACTTCAAAGTTCAAGCTGGATGCATTCTCAGAAACTTACTCCTTTGAGATAGATGGTAAAACAGTGAGTTTCAGTTTAAATGAAGCTATGAAGCACCCTCCGGAAGATCATTCTATCTTCCAGTTTGACATTATTGATGAAACTATAGCTGAAGTTCACCAAGAAGAATTAGAAGAGAAGCACATGGAGCAAGGTCCAAGTGTGGGGACACCCTCTGAACATAATGAAGACACTTTACCATTACCACCAGCCCTGGATGATCCAGAACCTAACCATGAGCAGAAATTGGAATTGAAGCCCCTCCCTCCACACCTCAAGTATGCTTACCTTGAGGATAATCAGAAGTTCCCAGTCATCATTGCAAGGGAACTCACTTCTCAACAAGAAGAACAACTGCTTAGTGTATTGAGAAAGCACAAGAAAGAAATTGGATGGAGCTTGGCGGATATAGTAGGCATCAGCCCTCAAGTTTGTGAGCACAGAATATATTTAGAAGAGGAATCAAAACCCGTCCGCCAACCTCAAAGAAGATTGAATCCAACCATCTTAGAAGTTGTCAAGAAAGAAGTAACTAGACTACTTGAAGTAGATATCATTTACCCCATCTCAGACAGTGAATGGGTTAGTCCAGTATATGTGGTGCCCAAGAAGTCTGGAGTCACAATAATAAAGAATGAGCATGGAGAGCTCCTGACAACTAGAGTGCAGAATTCATGGAGGGTTTGCATTGACTATAGGCGTCTCAACCAAGCTACTCGCAAGGATCATTATTCCTTGCCATTTATTGATCAGATGCTCGATCACCTGTTAGGTAAATCCCATTATTGTTTTTTAGATGGTTATACAGGCTACTTTCAAATTCATATAGCTCCTGAGGATCAGGAGAAGACCACTTTTACATGCTCCTTTGGAACCTATGCTTATAAACGAATGCCTTTTGGCTTATGTAATGCACCTGCTACTTTCCAAAGATGCATGATGAGTATCTTTTCAGATCTTATTGAGAAATGTATGGAAGTATTTATGGATGATTTTAGCATATATGGAGATTCGTTTGACCTTTGCCTGGATAGTCTAGCTAAAGTATTAGACAGATGTGTTAGTTCAAACCTTGTATTGAATTTTGAAAAATGTTACTTTATGGTAAAACAAGGGATTGTTCTAGGACATGTTGTCTCTAAAACTGGTATTTCAGTAGATCCAGCAAAGGTGGATGTCATTTCTAGTTTACCTTACCCCTCCTCCGTGAGGGAAGTCTGTTCATTCCTGGGCCATGCAGGTTTTTACAGGAGATTCATTAAGGACTTCAGTAAGGTAGCATTACCCTTATTCAGACTGCTACAGAAAGATATTGAGTTCAGATTCAGTGAAGATTGCATGAAAGCGTTTGATAAACTAAATATCGCCCTGACTCAAGTCTCAATTGTGAGAGGACCAGACTGGAGCCAGCAATTTGAAATTATGAGTGATGCCTCCAACCATGCAGTAGGAGCAGCACTGACTCAGCGCGAAGGTAACGACCCTTTCGTCATTGCTTATGCATCTAAAACCTTAGATGCTACTCAATCTAATTACACTACTACTGAAAAAGAGCTTCTTGCTATTATTTTCTCTCTAGATAAATTTCGAGCCTATTTACTTGGTACTAAGGTAGTAGTGTACTCAGACCATGCAGCTCTAAAATATTTATTAGCTAAAAAGGAGTCCAAACCAAGGCTAATACGATGGGTACTGTTGCTACAAGAGTTTGATTTAGAAATTAAGGATATGAGTGGTAACCAGAATTTAGTGGCGGACCACTTGAGTCACCTTGAGCACATTAAGGATGACTCCACTCCTATCAATGATACTTTTCCATTTGATAGTTTGCAAGCAGTATCCGAAGTAGTTCCTTGGTATGCACCCGTAGCTAATTATCTAGTTAGCCATACTTTCCCTCCAAATTTTAATAAACATCAAAGGGACAAGCTGAAAAGCGAGTCTAAATATTATATATGGGATGACCCATATTTGTGGAGGTATGGTGCTGACCAGGAAATTAGAAGATGTGTACCACAATAAGAATTCCAGTCCATTTTAGAGGCATGCCACTCTTCTGAGAGTGGAGGACATTTTGGCCCTCAAAGAACAGCTAGAAAAATCTTAGACTGTGGATTCTGGTGGCCTACTCTTTTTAAAGATGCTGCTGAATTTTGTAAATCTTGTTTCCCATGCCAAAGATTTGGTAATATATCCAAGAGGGATGAGATGCCTCAACAGATTATGCTTTTCTGTAAAATTTTTTATGTTTGGGGCATTAACTTCATGGGTCCATTTCCAAACTTTAATGGTCACCTTTATATACTGTTAGCTGTGGATTACGTTTCTAAATGGGTGGAAGCAATTCCTACCCGTACTAATGATACTAACACTATTGTTTCCTTTGTTAGAAGTCATATTATATGTCGCTTTGGATCACCACGAGAAATCGTGAGCGATCAAGGCACTCACTTTTGTAACAGGAGACTAACAGGATTACTGAAGAAGCATAGGATTGTTCACAAAATAGCAACAGCTTATCATCCTCAAACCAATGGACAAGTAGAAGTGTCTAACAGGGAGATTAAACACATTCTGAAGAAAATAGTAAAACCCCATAGGAAAGACTGGAGTGCAAGGCTACAAGATGCACTCTGGGCATATAGAACAGCATACAAAACAGCTATCGGGATGAGCCCCTTCCGCTTAGTGTACGGAAAGACTTGCCACCTCCCAGTAGATGTGGAACACAAGGCTTTCTGGGCTGTAAGGGAATGCAATATGAATTTTGAAGAATCTGGTGTTGAAAGAAAGCTGCAACTAGCAGAATTAGAGAATCTTTGCCTAGAAGCATATGACAACTCCAGGCAATACAAGGAGAAGATGAAGGCTGTCCATGACAAACACATAAAAAGGAGAGAATTCAGACCAGGGGAGTTAGTTCTTCTTTATAACTCCAGACTGAGGCTTATGCCAGGTAAATTGAGATCAAGATGGGAAGGTCCCTATAGAGTAGAAAAGGCAGAGCCATACGGAGTTTTTCACCTGCGTCATCCTTCTAGCTCCAAATTCCTAAAGGTCAATGGACATCGCCTGAAGCTTTATCATGGAGAAAAGACAAAGGATCACAAAGAACTAGAGGTCTTCCTCTTGGAAGACCAAGCAACAGTAGCAGAATAAGCTTGAGGAACGTCCAACTTAAGGACGTAAAAACAAAGTGCTAGGTGGGAGACAACCCACCATGGTATGATCGTTCAGTTTCAGTCTTAGTTTTATTTTACTTTATTCTATTTTTATTTTTATTTTTGTTAATGACTCTTCTCATAATTTCTACATATACCTGCATATATCCTGCATTTACATTTACATACTGCATATAAAAAAAAGAGAGGCACGCGACGCGCCAGCGTCGCTGACGCGTCCGTGTCATTAGTATATTTGAAACAAGGAGAAAAGAAGCAGAGAGTCACGCGAAAGCGTGGCTGGAGGCGTGTCCTAAGCACAAATATACCCACGCGACTGCGTCGCTGACGCGCTTGCGTCATTTGCGAAATAGCCTCCCCACGCGTCCGCGTCACCTACGCGAACGCGTGGCCCTACAAAATTGACGTAACTTGGTGTATGGCAGCAAGTTATGGTGGAGTAGGGCTGGAATGATGCTGGAAGCACAAGCCTTACCACGCGACCGCGTGCCACACGCGGCCGCGTCGTTTTCAAAATATGGTCATTCATGCGATCGCGTCAACCACGCGAATGCGTCACCCAGATTTTTTGCAAAATGCGTATAAAACAGAGAGTAGTGCGTACGCAAGGCTGCACTCGCGCCAATAGCACAAATCAGGTCACGCGATCGCGTGACCCACGCGTCCGCATCACCTGAACTTATCGTCCACCACGCGATCGTGTGACCCACGCGTCCGTGTCACATGCGGCGCACAGCTTATCCAGATCAGCCAAACATCTTATCTTTTCATTCCCAAATCTAAATCTTTTCTTTTCCTTCTTATTTCTTTCTTCTCTTTTCTTCCTTCTCTATTCTTTCTCACTTTTTACTTTTTCCTTCCTTATTTTTCACATCCATTATCAAGGTTCTTTTCTTTCTCTCTTAATTTTTTACTTTTCCATTATTTTTATTTATGTTTTCTTCTTTTACTTTCATTACCTATATTTTCTTTTTCTTTCTTTTTCTTTACTTTTCATTCCTTTAATTGGTGTTAGAAATTTAATTAGGTGATTATTTACTTTTATATTTTGCTTGTGAGTTATTGTGGAATTGTTTGACAATTAATATTACTTCTTAAAGGGTTGCTTGCATGTTCAAATTAATACTTTCAATAACATATTCACCATGCATGCTATGTGTTTGTGAAAAAGCCCGTATGGCATTGATCATTATTTTAAATTATTCTTCTACTCTAATGCCTGTTTTTCACAAAACTCCTTTTATATTTTATTAATTATATATAATTGTCAATACAAACAGGTTGTTAGTTTGAACGGGTTGGTAATCTAACTTGGACATTGAATGCTTGATCTATGCTACTCATGCCTTTGCCGGCATGCCAATAAACATCTTGCATTTAATAGCCATCACATGCACTTGCTATATTTCTATTGATGAACTTTTCACATGGATTCACGACCGTGTGTTAACGACATCCTTCTTTACCGTGCATTGATTATCACCTGTACCCTTTTCTTCCTTGCTCTAACCCCTAAAGTTTTAAAATTACTTACATTTTCCCTTTTTAGGATGGCCACTAGGAAAGGTAAAGAGAAAGCTAATCCCAAACCACCAGCAAGGAAAGGAACTAAAAGAACATTAGTGGCAGAGCCCTCTTCAACAGCAGTAAAGCCCTCAACAAAACGAATCAAGAGGATCATCAAGGTCGATGAAAAAGAAAAAGCTTTTTCAGCAAAGGACACTGCGCGGTTCACTAACCGCTACTGTGAGCAGATGTTCCCTATCCTGGCTGAGAGAAATTATAATAATGAATACCTTCTCATCCTCCCGACCAACATTGTTAAATTTGTTGAGCCGCGAATTGAACGAAGACAATGGGGATTCCTACGGAGACAGTCACGGCAGGTTAATCTTTCATGGGTAGTTGAATTCTACTCTAATTTTCACATGCCAACCATGCAGTCTGTCTATGTCCGTCAGAAGCAAGTTCCCATAACAGAAGAGGCCATTCAACGAGCTTTAGATCTTTCCCCTGCTCTAGAAGGATTGGACGCATTCCAAGAAGCCTCATTCAAATGCCAGACATACCAACTTGACTGGGACGCAGTTCTCAGAGTTATAGCACAACCTGGCAGTAAATGGATTTATGAATACCATAGATCTCGACCTAAGAGCATATTGGCTTCAGCACTCACCGTGGAAGCTCAAGTATGGGCACAGATCATGTCCCATTACATCTTTTCGAGTACTCATGAGTCCTCCTTCACTGCAGACATGGCTGTTCTACTCTGGTGTATCCTTACAGACCAGCACCTCAATTTACCAAGACACATTCGGCATGCTATGGGACACGTACAGATTGCGAGCAACCTACCTTTTCCCGCTTTAGTTTCAGATCTAGTCTCAGCAGCCAGAGTCTCCTACAGAGCTGGGGACACCAAGGCCATGATTCCACGAGATGATCAATATGTTCCTAACAGGAAGTATATCAGACCTCCAGCAGCCACTATCAACCGGAGCACAGAACCAGCAGAAGATATCCCTTCTCCTTCCACATCACAAGCACCTTCAACACACCAACTACTCCATCAGATACTTGAGAGATTAGACCGGCTTGACTGGAAAGGAAAGCAGAGAGAGCACCATAACAAGCGCAGATTTACATACCTCAAGGAGCTGATTGTTGGTAACCACCCGCCTAAAGAAGACCCAGACACCCTGGACTCTACTTCATTTACCAGTACATGGAGCCATGATAGTCCCAATTGTGGAGATGCTGCTACCAGCCCCCCTTTGTTCCTGACTAATGGCACTGAGGACAGTGCCAAGCTTTAAGTGTGGGGAGGTCGATCAGTACTTGACTTTCGGAGGTAATTTCTCTTTCCTAGCACCAATAGAATAGGATATTTATTTAATTTTTTCTTTGTTTAGGATAGAATAAAATAACGTAGTAATAGGTTATTTGCATGCATGTTCTAATTGGTTGAAAATCAATACGTTTCTTTTTAAGACCCCATTTTCGATTAATTTCACTAATTTAAATCAAAACTTTGTGTTAAACTTGTTTGGAAGTTGTATTTGGAACATAGTTAAAATCTAGAACACACAACCTGTGAGACTTGAGCTTAATGAAATGGTTGCAATATTTAAACATAAAATTTTATTCTTCCGTGTTTACTTCTCTATGATTGTAATCTATATTTTGTTCCATCCTATATGTCCAATATTTAATGTGTTATATGCATGCATATGATTGAGGCCATTATTTCATTAACTCACTTACCCCAAATAGCTTACCCTTTCATCTGCCTTTATTAGCCACTTTGAGCCTCTTAATCCTATTTGTTCTATATTTTACCACATTACTAGCCTTAAGTAGAAAAACAAGTAATACCCCAAATTGAATCTTTAGTTAGCTTAAGATAGGAATTGTGTGCCAATAAAGTATGGGAAAATTGTGGGAACATGGGTTAATAAGGGAATGTATCATGATAAAATATTGGAAATTTGGGTACCTACTCATGTGAAACTAAGAAAAATTATAAATCCATGTGCATTGGCAATGTTATTCTTATGCTGCAAAAAAATCCAAAAATATTCAAGTAATTAGATAAATGAATAAGGGGACAAAATTACCCCAATGCTAAGTTAAGTTCAATAAAAATCAATGCATAGGTGATACAAGTTAAGAAAAAAGTTGATACATGAGTATGTAAAACAAAAGTGGGAGAATTTTGGGAAACCTAAGGATGATTTAAGAAGAAAATAGAGTATGTATGTTAGGTGATAGCTTAGGATAATCAAGGATTCAATTTATAGCTCACTTAGCCATATATATACCCTCACCTTTACCTTGGCCCTATTACAACCTTTAAAAGACCTCATGATGTTTGCATTGGTACATTAAATACTTGTTGATTGGTTAGGTGAAGAACAAGGTTTAGAAAGCATGATTAGAGAAGAGTAGAGTGATTACCCTATACACTAGAGTGACTAGAGTGCACATACACCATTAGTGAGGGTTCAATGCTTAATTCTATGTTCCCTGCTTTCATGAGCTGTCTTCTTACAGGTTTACTTGCTTTTATTGTATGATTTGAGTTAGTGGAATTTAATTTATTTTTGTCTTGAGAGAACTTATTTATTTTCAACTAAGTAGACAAAATCATATAGTTGCATTCATATACATAGGTTACATTGCATTGTATGAGTCTCACTTTTCCCTACTCATTTATTTTTTTTATCTCCTTAAGCTAACCATAAGGACATGCTAATGTTTAAGTGTGGGGAGGTTGATAAACCAGATACCTCCCCCCAAGCCATTACCATCCAACACAACATTCAAGTGGGTAAAATTATTATCCTTAAACTCTACCTTCCCACTTGAATATGGTCTGCTTGAAACGGATGGACAACTTAGAGCTATCTGCGGTTTTAAGAGTAAAAAGGAGATGGTTAGCGGTTGGCAACACCATCTTAGGTGCGTTATGGTTGGAAGCTCAAGGCCTAATTGCAAGGGTTGGTATAATTCTCAATTGATTGGGTCTAGGAGGATGTTTGGGTGCTTAAATGAGAATTCCAAGGCTAAACCACCCGGATGGAATCATGTTGATAAACTTGAAGACGGGTGTGGAAACAAGATTTGGGATACCGACATACAAGAGGATCAACTTTGGGAGCTCGAAGCTTGTAAAGAACTTCATCAAGGCTTGGTGAATTCACTTGGAGATGTTAGAGCTTATTGGAAGTCCAAGCATTGGTGGAAGTTTCAAGATGAGTTCAAGCACAAGCCACCATGACACGGAGCTCACCAAATGTCTGACTTAAGGACAGTAAATAAAAGTGCTAGGTGAGAGACAACCCACCATGGTATGATCTTTCCTTTTATTAGTTTTAATTCATTTTTGTCAGTTTTAATTTCCAGTTCTGCATAATTACTTTTATTTTGCTTTATATTTAAAAAAAAATCTGCAATCGATGCGTAAGCGTCGATGACGCGCACGCGTCACATGCAGGTTCGCAATATTAATAAAATAAACAGAGAGTTGCGATGGAGACGCGTGGAAGGGGTGTGTGGCGCACAAGCCACCCCACGCGTACGCGTGCCTCACGCGTACGCGTCCCCTGTAAATTTTTCAATCCACGCATAAGCGTTAGCGACACGTACGCGTGGAAATAAAATTCGGCGTAAAGAGTGAATTGAACAGAGAGTTGTGTGGCTATGATGCTGGAGTCGCACGAGTAGTCACGCGTACGCGTGACCAACGCTCACGCGTCAGTGTGCACTTTTGGCCACCCACACGTACGCGTGAGCGACGCTTACGCGTCGCATGGCCGTTTCCATTTTCACTCGCACGCGTGATGCATGTGCGCGCGTCGCGTCCGTTTCTTGTTCTCTTATCATTTCTCCCTCTTTCTTCCTCCTTTCTTACTTTCTTCTTCATTTCTTTACATTCTCATCCATATTCTCTTTCCAATTCTTTTACTTACTGCATTTGCATACTCTTCTTCCTTGCATTTTAATTTTGTTTATGTTTTTATTTTCTTTTCTACGTTTATTATTTTCTCTGTTGGTGTTAAATGTTCTTATTCAACTGTTGTATCTTTTATGGTATTATTTTAGTGCTTAGTGACTTGTTTTACATTGTTGGGTGATATTATTTATCTGTCAATGCCAATTTTTTATGATACCTGTATTCCTTTTGCATTGACATGAATCTATATTGTCTTTCATTACCCACTCTCTCTTCTCCTTTATTGCAATTTTTGCACTATTGATATGCTCTTTGCTTCTACTGTTTTCTCACTTGCATGTTGTAGCTACCATGTAATTCAGACCCTCATTATTTGGCATTAACCTAACCATATTTTATTTGTTTTCTATCTTTGTTTTTGGGTTACTTTTCTTTACTTTTCTCTTCTTTCAGGATAGCCACCAAGAAGGGAACCGAAAGACGTTTCAATGGGGCGACAGACAAGTCCATCTGTATAATCTTTGGAGAAAAGCGTCAGTTGTAGTAGCCTGTCCACTTGCACATCTTAGCATGCACCGAGGACAGTGCAATCTTTAAGTGTGGGGAGGTCGATACCAACTTTCGTGGGTTATTTATTTCCTATTTCAACACCAATGTTTAATTCTCCTTGTTAAATTAGTTGTTGCATTTGCATGTTTGATTGCATGTTTGTTGATTTTGTGCATGTTCTTTTACCACTACTTGGTTAGAGTGATAAATTCTTTTTCAAGACCCCTTTTATAGCATTTCACTAATTTAAATTAAAACTTTTTTGTTAAATTTGTTTGAAAATTTTAATTTGGAACATGGTTTTTGAGCTAAGAACACACAACCTGTGAGATTTTGAGCTTAGTTATATGGTTACATTATTTGACCATAATATTTTATTCTTGTGTGTTTTCTTCCCTATGATTGCAATCTATAGTTTGTTCCATTCTATATGTCCATTGTTTAGTGTATTTGTATGCATACATATGATTGAGGCCATCATTTGTTATTAGCTCACTTGTCCCAAATAGCCTACCATTCCATTTACTTTTGTTCGCCACTTTGAGCCTTTTTAACCCCCAATTGTTCTTTATATTACCACATCACTAGCCTTAAGCAGAAAAACAATTAATTATCCCATTTGAATCTTTGGTTAGCTTAAGATAGAGATTGTGTGTCAACTAAGTGTGGGGAATTGTGGGAACTTGGGTTGATGAGAATGTGTTGTGTTTTATTGACAAAAATATTGGGAATTTGGGTGCTTACTCATGTGAAAATTGAAAAAATCATATGCATTGATATATTATGCTTTTATTTATATACATATAAAAAAAATAAAAAATAAAAAAATAAAAATAAAGAAAAAAAGAAAGAAACCAAAAATACTTATGAATAGGGGACAAAATTACCCCAATGTTAAGTCCAATAAAAAGATCAAGGCATATGGGATGGAATTAAAAATTGATACATGAGTATCTGATGAAAAAGTGAGATTTTGGATAGCTAGGCATGATTTTAGAATTATATAGAGTATGTGTGTGTGTTTTAGGTAAGAATTTAGGTTAGTCAAAGATTCAAGTTATAACTCACTTGGCCATACATGTATCCTCACCCTTACCTTAGCGCCATTACAACCTTAAAAAGCCCTCATGATGTTTGCATTTGTACATTAAATATTTGTTGATTAGTTAGATGAAGAACAAAGTTTTAGAAAGCATGACTAGAGGAGATTAGAGTGAATTAACCCTAGACACTTGAGCGATTAGAGGGCATATACACTTCCAGTGAGGGTTCAATGCTTGATTCTGTGTTCACGGCTTTCATGAGCTATCTTCTTACAAGTTTACTTGTCTCTTATTGTGTGATTTGAATTAGTGGAATCTGATTTATGTTTGTCTTGGAGAATTTTACTTTTAACCAAGTAGGTAGAAGTATTTTTGCATGTAGTTGCATTCATATAGATAGGTCGCATTTCATAAATTCCACCATTTCTCTTCACTCTTTTAGTTCTCTTGAGCTTAGCATGAGGACATGCTAATGTTTAAGTGTGGGGAGATTGATAAACCCCATTTTTAGGGTTTATCTTGTGCTTAATTTAGTAGATTTTATCCATTATTCTCACACTTATTCATATAATTCGCATGTTTTACATTTTCTTTCCTAATTCTGTGCTTTGATTGAAAACATGCTTCTTTGGCCTTAAAATTACTAATTATTAATCCTCTCTTATTACCATTCGATGCCGGGATATGTGTGTTAAGTGTTTTCAGGGTTTATAGGGCAGGAATGGCTTAGAGGATGGAAAGGAAGCATGCAAAAGTGGAAGGAACACAAGAAAATGGTGTTTTGAGAAGCTGGCAGTGACGCGTACGCGTGACTGGCGCAGAAGACGAGTGACGTGTGTGCGTGACTGACGCATATGCATGACCAGAATTTTTGCCAAACGACGCAAACGCGTGATAAAATGTCACGTGCTGTATTACAGAGATGACGCTGGGGGCGATTTCTGGGCTCCTTTTGGCCCAGTTCCAAGCCTGAAAACACAAAACAGAGGTTGTAGAGTGAGGAAATCATAGAGACAACTTTTATTCACATAATATTAGGTTTTAGATGTAGTTTTCTAGAGAGAGGGGCTCTCTCCTCTCTCTAGGTTTTAGGATTCTTAGTTTTATTCCTTTTCAATTTCTGAATTCTATCTTATTTCAATTTAGTTTCTCTTCTACTTTTAATTGTTCTAGCTTTCTAGTTTATTTATTTCCCTTATTAATTACTTTATGTTGCTACTTTAGTTTATGAATTCTCATGTTAGATTTGATTTTCCTTTTAATGCAATTTGAGGTATTTCATGTTTATTGCTTCTTCCATTATTTGTTATTATTGATGCTTGCAATTGTTGGTTTTAGATTTTTCATTCTCTATTGTTTTTCTATGCTTTTACTTTACGCCCATCAAGTGTTTGATGAAATGCTTAGTTGGATTTTAAACTAGCTTTTTATGGTCTTAGCTAAGATTGAGTAATTAGAGACTCTTGAATTGTTAAAGTCTCTTGTTGATTGATAATTGACAGTTGCTAGTTGATTTGAATTTCACTAACTCTAGTCTTTCCTTAGGATTTGACTAGGACTTGAGGATTCAAGTTGATTTATCCACTTGACTTTCCTTCATAGTTAGAGGTTGACTAAGTGGGAGCAATGGACAATTGATATCACAAGTGACTATGATAATGGGGATAGGACTTCTAATTATCAATCCTTGCTAAGACTTTTCTTAATCGTCATTTTGTTTCCTTGTTATTTACATTCCTTGTTCCTTATTTCAAAAACTCAAAAAGATACTTTTCCATAACCAATAATAGATACACCTCCCTGCAATTCCTTGAGAGACGACCCGAGGTTTAATACTTTAGTTTATTTTATTGGGTTTGCTTAAGTGACAAACAAATTAAATTTGATTGAGGTTTAATTGTCGGTTTAGATCTATACTTGCAATGCTATTATTTTTGTGAAATTCTTTACCGATGATTTTTCCCCCATCAGGTGCCAACTCCCGAGCACAAAGGAAAGAACTCAACCTGCTTCCAGAAGTCCGAGTAAGACCTCGGATTAGAGAGGAAGCCTTGAAGTGTCGAATGGCCTCAAGGTATAACCAAAAGGTAATCGAACGAAGCTTCGTGACCAACGACCTCATCCTAATCCAAAATGACATCGGAACAGGTCGGTCAGGAGAAGGAAAGCTAGCGGCCAACTGGAAAGGACCGTACCAAGTTACAAAAGTACTAGGGAAAGGTTACCATAGGGTGGCCGACCTCCAAGGGCGAGAGCTCCCAAGGTCTTGGCACGCCTGTAACCTAAAAATGTACTATAGCTAGAGAAAGATCTTGAGCTAAGGTGCGCTTTTTTTCCCACTAAAGAGTTATTTTAGTGAGGCACCAGGCCAAGGCCCGACTAGCAGGGTAAGTGACGAACGAATTTTTGCTAGTACAGAATTTTACAGATAAAGTCTCGCTGCTAGTATAGTTTCTAAACCAACAAAGAATCCTTTTGTACAAAAGTTTGGTTGTTACTAAAGCAAACCCAATAAAAATAAACTGAAGTATTCAAACCTCGGGTCGTCTCTCAAGGAATTGCAGGGAAGTGTAGTTATTATTGGTTATGAAAAAGTATATTTTTGGGTTTTTGAAAGGTTGAACAAGGAATGTAAATGATAAAAAAATAAACTAATAATTAAGTGAACTCTTGGCAAGGTATGAGAATTAGACATCCTATCCTAGTTATCCTTATCAATTGTGATGAGAATCGTTCATTGCTCCCACTTAGTTGACCCTTACTAAATAAAGGAAAGTCAAGTGGGCTAATCAATCTGATTCCTCAAGTCTTAGTCAACTCCTATGGAAAGACTAGCTTCAGAGGTATCCAAATCAACCAGCAACTTTCAATTATCAATTAACAAAAAAGTTTGATAACTCAAGAGTCTCTAATTACTCAACCAAAGCCAAGAATCATAAAAAGCTAATTTAAAACCCTCTCAAGCATTTTATCAAACACTTAGAAGGCATAACATAAAAACATATAAAAGTAATAGATAATGTAAAATCTAAAACCAACAATTGCAAGAATCAATGATAACAATTAAAGCAAGAGCAATAAATATGAAATAGCTCAAATTGCATTAAACAGGAAATTGAATCTAACATAAAGGGTTCATATGTTAAATTGGGGAAATAAACAAACCAACAAGAGAAATAGATAAACTAAAGGACTAGAACAATTAAGAGTAGAAGAGAATTAAACTAAAGGAACATTGAACCTGGAATTGAGAAGAAATAAACCTAAAACTAAGAGAAATCCTAAAACCTAGAGAGAGGAGAGAGCCTTTCTCTCTAAAAACTACATCTAAAACCTAAATTGTGAATTATGCGAAGTATGATTCCATGGATGTTGATTCCGCCATTCTGCAACCTCTATTCTGTGTTCTTGGGCTTGGAATTGGCCCAAAAAGGAGCCCAAAAATCGCCCCAGCGTTTTCTGCAACTTTCTGCACGTGACGCATGTCACGCGTATGCGTAGGTCACGCGTGCGCGTCATTGGGCGAATTTCTATGTCACGCATATACGTCAGTCACGCGCGCGTCGTCCATGTGTGCGCGTCTATGCCAGCTTCTCAAAACTTCATTTTCTCGCGTTCCTTCCACTTTTGCATGTTTCCTTTCCATCCTCTAAGCCATTCCTGCCCTATAAAGCCTGAAAGTACTTAACACACAGATCACGGCATCGAATGGTAATAAAGAATAATTAAAATTGACAGTTTAAAGGCCTAGGAAATACGTTTTCAATTATATCACAAAATTAGGAAGAAATTGTAAAATCATGCAATTTATATGAATAAGTGAGTAAAGAATTGATAAAAAACCACTCAAATGAGCACAAGATAAACAATAAAATAGTGGTTTATCAATCTCCCCACACTTAAATATTAGCATATCCTCATGCTAAGCTCAAGAGAAACTGTAAAAGAGTGAAGGCAGAATGGTGGAACTCATGCAATGCAATCTATCTAAATGCCAACTACCTACATGAATCATGCAATTCTAATTACTATCTACCTATATATATACATAAGCATACATGTGGTTAAATTGAGTCAAATTCTCAAGGAATCATATATGTACAATCAATAACTAAATCAAAACACATTCACAATTGAGTTGAGTCAACCAAAAGAGTTCACAAACTTGCAAGACAAGCAATGATCAAACATGGACAGATGGAGATGAGCCATTGAACCCTCACTGGAATTGTATATGCACTCTAATCACTCAGTGTTTGAGGTTAATCACTCTACTCTTCTCTAGTCATGCTTTCTAAGACTTTGTTCTTCATCTAACCAATCAACAAATATTTAATATATAATGCAAACATCATGAGGTCTTTTCAAGGTTGTAATGGGGTCAAGGCAAGGGTGAGGATATATGTATGGCCAAGTGAGCTATAAATTAAATCCTTGACTAGCCTAAGTTCTCACCCAACATACACATACTCTATGTACTTCTAAGATCATGCCTAGCTACCCACAATTCCCACTTTTGCATCACAAACTCATGTACCAAATTATCTTTAATTTTATCACATATGAATTGACCTTTTATTAAACTTAACACTGGGGTAATTTTGTCTCCTTATTTATTTGTTTAATTTATTATATCCATGCACATGAATTTTTAATTTTTCTGGTCTCACATGAGTAGGTACCCAAATTTCCAATATTTTATCAATGAAATACTGTACACTTTTATCAACCCAAGTTCCCACAGTTTCCCACACTCAATTGACACACAATCTCTATCTTAAACTAACCAAAGATTCAATTAGGGTAATTAATTATTTTTCCTCTTAAGGCTAGTGATGTGGTAAAATATAGAACAAATGGGGATTAAAAGGCTCAAAGTGGCTAACAAAGGTGATTGAAATGGTAGGCTATTTAGGATAAGTGAGCTAATAACAAATGATGGCCTCAATCATATGCAAGCATGTAAATACACTAAACAATGGACATATAGAATGGAACAAAGTAAAGTCTGCAATCATAGTGAAGAAGCACACAAGAATAAAATATTATGGCTAAATAGTGTAACCATGTAATTAAGCTCAAAAACTCACGGGTTATGTGTTCTTAGCTCAAAACCATATTCCAGTCATGTATATCATGCAAGTAAAAATAAAAAGTTTTAACTCAAATCAATGTGAATCATTAAATGCCTTTCCTAAAAATAAATATATTCCTTGAAAATGTCATTAATTGACCAACATTTATTACTATATATATTAAATGGATTTTTGTGATTATGAAAAACTAAAAATTTCTAGTTTACTCTCTATTTTCAATTAAACCAATTTCTCATATGCTAAAAGGGTAAACTAAGCTCAATAATCCATATTTTTCTATATCACAACTAATAGACTAAAGGTGCAATTTAAGCTAAATATCTCAGATATATACAGCCCAAAGTGCAAAATGTAACAAAGTAAAAATAAACAAAAGTACAGTAAAAGAAAATGTGCAAGTACTGAAAGGAAAATAAGATAAAATAAAATAAAATAAAGCAAAAATACAAAAATGAAGCAAAATAGGATAAAAGGGTCTGAAATAGTTCACCAAAGTAAGATCCGCCAGAGATGGCGACCTCCCCACACTTATATCTAAGCATCGTCTTAGATGCTCTAGTCAAGTTGGGTGTGAAGGATCGTCGCCTCCTAAAGGGTGTGCTGCTGCTGGCTCTGTGGGCTTTGGCTGTGTAGGGGCCTGTGGCTCTGCCGGCTGCTCAAGCTAAGGCTCTTCCTGCTGTGCGTGCTGCTGGTCATCCATCTGTGCTTCATCCTCCTCCGACTCCTCAGAGTGCTCTGATGGTGTGTCAGGCTCGGAGGGGATATCAGTATGCCCAGTCCCCATCCTCAGCTTTAGATGCTCATAGCATCGCTTGTTGTGATGCTCAGACTGCTCAATACGCCGTTGAGTGCGGCGCTCCATCTGATCGATGCGCTCAAAGAGGCGGTGCACTAGATGGTAGACAGGCTGGGAAGCGGGTGAAGGTGTTGTGGGTGCTGGAGGTGCAGCAGGCGCTGAGGGTGCTGCGGAGGATGTGGCCGCGTCAGTAGAGGTAGTAAGAGAGG
Source organism: Arachis ipaensis (assembly GCF_000816755.2). NCBI lineage: Eukaryota > Viridiplantae > Streptophyta > Magnoliopsida > Fabales > Fabaceae > Arachis > Arachis ipaensis. The sequence continues at coordinate 28,349,745 of NC_029790.2, read as the reverse complement.
GTGGTCTGTGGCCCAAAGCTTCGAACCGCTTGCCGTGTGGAATAATCTTCTTGCAGTCAGCAGCTGGTGGCTTCTCATCCTCAAGCTCCCAAGGCACCTCAGCTCGGAGGGCCATCTGGGTAACCAGATAGGGAAATGGTAGAGTGCCTCAAACATGGACCCTAGCTATGTACTTCCTGATGAACCGTGGAAGGTACAGGTCCTTGCCTTCCATAACGCACCAGATGAGAATTATCATAGCAGCAGACACCTCGGACTCATGAGTGCTCGGCATAACATAGTTACTCAGGATTTATTGCCATAGCCGAGCCTCATCATTAAGATAGATAATCTTGATGCCCTTTGGATTTACCGTTGACTTACGCATAGCCCAGGGAATAGCAGGATCAATGGCTATGGTGCGCCTCACAGCATCTCAGTCAAAGCTCATAAACCTAAGGGACTCCTCAGCCTTCTGGTAACCATCTGGCTCGTTTGATTTAGGCTAGAAATGGAGGATATCTTCTATGGCCTCCTCAGTAACCAAGATCTATTTTCCTCTTAGCTGTACTGCATCCAGGGTCGTTTTGTAATAGTTGCAGTAGAATTCACGGACCCAAGATGCGTTCACCTCAATCAGATTTCTCTCCAGAAAGAACCAACCTCTCTGTTTGATTTGTTCTGCAGTGTACTTTTGTAATTCAGGTGGTATTCAGAGAGTCCTCTCCAAATAGAGGTGCCTCTTTTTCGCAAAGACCGGAAATTTTAGTTCACAGTAGAGGTTTGCAACTTTAACTGGGTCAGAAGCAGGCACTAGTTGATCTTCCTTTTCCTGTGGAGTGAAGTTCTTCTCACGCCAGGATTCATCTCCTAGAATATCTGCCAGAGCGACAGATGACTATCCTCTTTTCCTCTTACCCGTGTTGGCTTTGGCCTTGCCTTTCCCTTTTTGATCAGACATCCTGAAAAATAGAAATTCCAGGATACAATTTATCAAACTAAAGCAGAAAAATAGAAAGGCAAATAGTAGGCAAGTAATATAAGCAGTAGATGGGTAAAAGAAAAATGAAAGACAAATCATAAAGTGAGTCAGAAGATATAGAATGTTGGACTGAATGCAAGGTAGGATTCAAAAAATCAATCAGAAAGAATAATCTAAGAATCTATTAAATGAAATTCAAAATGCTTGTTTGTCAAGAAACAACAGTAAACATGCTATGAAAGGGGTGAAAGGAGTTAGTGTAAAACTAAGAGAAAAGTTAGGAAGTCAATGAAGTCAAGAGTTAGAAAGGTAAGTTAAAATTAGTGGCATGGTACTGTAGTTCCTAGCTAACAGAAGTTCATAAGGTGGAAGAACAAGCAAGCTCACGCTCAAGCAAAGATTGCAGATTATTGGTGATAAATCAGGTAGTAAAGAAAGCACAAAGAGAAATAAAATCATCAACAATTGTACTTCAATTAAGAAGGGAACCAATTGGAATGGAAATGCTAGCCCAGCATCTCATGAAATGGTTTGGGTGTAAACCAAGTAAATTGCAATTTCAAAAGCACTAAAGTCAATTCATGAGTGAAAGTGAAGTAAAACAGTTTTCAAAAAAATTGGGCAGCATTCCGGCAGTAAAAGGAACGTTCCCAAAAAATCAAGCAGTAGAATCAACAATGAAAGCAGTAGCAATTTCAAACAGAATCAGTAGCTTATACGAATCTCAGAACAAGTTGTGCAAAACCAGCAAGTAAAATGGCATTGAGCAGAAATTTCAATTAAGATAAACTCAAGGCAGATTATCAACCAAAACAGCAGCAGAACACTAAGGTAATCAACAAACAAGCACGATTGAGTTTAACAAGTGCAGAATTGAAATGGAAGTTGAAATGGAGCACTTGATGAATCAAAGGAATTTTTAGAAAAGCAGCAACAGGAATCATGCAATAAGCCAATAATTTCAATCATCACATGAATTTCAATATATGGCCAATAGCATGAAGAGCAAGGAAATTTATGTGACTCAGACATCATGAAGCAGAAGAAAGAAGCTGGCTAGTCCCAAATTTAGTTAATCAATTTAGACTTCCTTATGAATTTATGAACAATTAAAAACATGAAAACCATATGGAGATTCATAAGAATCTAGCAATTGTGCCAATCAAGACAGCAATAGCCAGTTATATGCAATCAGCCTTGCTTCATCAAATTCAGCAAGCAAGCTATAGTAAAGGATATGGATTCGAGGAAGTAAATTCACTGAATCAACAATGAAGATCAAATCGCAACAAGAATGCAACATCAATAAAAACTCAGATTTGGATTCCATTAAAATCATACATCAAGAATCCAAGATTAAGGAACCAAATTGACTCAGATAGGATCGCAGCAAAATCAGATAATACGCAGCAGCAGCAGGAAACCGGTGTAGCACAAAGGCAAACAATGAACTATGAACATAGCATCAATAACAATTCAGCACAGGGCAGAGCATGGGCACAAATAGAGATGAATAACCCATTTCATTCAGCAAGAACGGAGCAGTTATCAGGCCTAAATCCACTAACCACATCCTAGCTACCTAACCACCTAAAATCCACTAAAAACATGCATCTCTAACAATCCTAAATTGAACAAAATTGAAATATGCAAACTGACTTAATAGAACAGAAAAGAAATTGGAATGCAGGGATGGAGGTAGCGAAACCTGGGAGGCGCAGCACAGAATTGGGAAAGGAAGTGGAAAGGGGGTTGCCACTCAGAGACGGCGGTGGCACGGCGGTACTGTGGTACCCGCGGCGGTGCGTGGCGAGCTCAGTGTAGGCAGGGGTGGCGGTGGGAGGCGGAATAAGGAGAAGAAGAGAGAGGGAAAGGGTGAGCGGCGGATGGAGGCGGTCTAGGGTTGCCGGCGGTGGTGCGATGTGGGCAGTGGTGGTGAGGGGTGGTGATGGAGGAATAAGGGGGGAATTGGAACGGTGAGGGAGGAGAGGAGTGAGTGACGCGAGTTAGGGTTCTCGCGTCGGGGGGGGTATAAAATCAAATCCACGTGTACGTGTGGATCACGCGTGAGCGTGGATGAGGAAAATTGCATCAACGCGTAAGCGTTGAAGACGCGAACGCGTGAAAAGAGATAAATGAAGATGACGCATACGCGTGAGGCACGCGTACGCGTCGGCCGAAATTGTGCTAAACGCACGCTTTCAACGTCGTTTTGGCACAACTCTGTTTGATTTGAAGGGGGCAAAAATTTGCATGCGACACGTGCGCGTCGCGCACGCCCACGCGTGGTGTGCTAAAATGAAATTGACGCGTACGGGATGCGTACGCGTGGGCCAAATTGTGCCTATAGCATACCATCCGCACGATTCCATCACAACTTTCTGGTCGTTGGATGGAAACACCGATTTGGGATCGACGCCCACGCGTGGCCTACGTGCACGCATGGTGTGGCTTTTTTTTATGCAGTATGCAAAATGCAAAATGTAGATGCTGATGCAGACATTATGGATGACCACTAAGAAAAATAGAATGAAATAAAACTAAGAATAAAGCAAAACAAAATAAAACTAAGACTGAAAAAGAACGATCATACCATGATGGGTTGTCTCCCACCTAGCACTTTTAGTTAAAGTCCTTAAGTTGGACATTTGGTGAGCTCCCTATCATGGTAGCTTATGCTTGAACTCATCCAGGAATCCCCACCAATATTTGGGATTCCAATAGCCTCCGGGGTCCCAAACTAGGCACATAAAGCCTTCGAGCAAGATAAAGTAAGTGACAAAGCTCTGGGATCCCAAACCTTGCTTTTGTACCCGTCTTCGCTTTGATCTACATTGTTCCAATCGGGTAGTCCGCAATCTGAATTCTCACTGAGATACCCAAACATATTCTGAGACCCACTCAATCGAGCTCTATACTAATCTTTGTACTTCAATTTGGAGCGTGGAACCATATTGAACCTTGCATGCCAACTCTTATCACTAACCATCTCCCTCTTACTCGTAAAGCCACAAAGAGCTCTAAGCTAACCATCTGTTTCAAACAAACCATATTCAAGTGGGAAAGTAAAGGTGAAAGCTAAGGATTTTACCCACTTGAATGTTGTATTGGGTGGTAATGGCCTTGGGAGAGGTGTTTCCAGTGGTATTGCAGGCTTCACTCCCTTGTACTCTTATGTGAACTCTTCCACCTCCTTGCAAACCTCTTCAACTGCAACCGCATCTTGATCAAAGTCTTCTACTTCTTTCCCATCACTCAAGTCATAAGTTGGAGGTTGAGAAAAGTCTACCTCCACATCATCTTCATATTCACTTGGGGAAGGTTCTTCAAGCTCAAGGAGTTTAATTGTGGATGCAAGTTCATCACTAGGAGAGCTTGATTCATGATCATCGTTGCCAAGGGAACTTGCTTCTTGATCTGATCCGTCCGATTCTTCATAAGGCACATGCCATGGAGGTTGTGCACTATCCTTTTTAGCATCAATTTTCAAACATCTTGGCGGAATTCTCTACAACTCTCGATTCCTATGGAGCTTCAGCATCTCCTAGGTCTTCAACCACTTCTTCTTCTTCGATAATTACGGCTTCTTCCAATTGCTCTAATACAAAATCGAACTCCTCCTTGATGTCTTCCCTCACTAGTTCTCCAGCTACTCCTTCGTCTTCAAGCCGATCCCTTCTCTTCTGTTCCGTGTCAATAGCATTATTGGGATCATGTTGCTCTTGGATTGATGCATCCATACGGGATATAAGAGTTTGGAGAGTAGAGGTGAGGCCAGTGAGAATGGAGGCAAGTGTGGTTTGAAGCTGTATTTGCCCTTGCGAATAACACGAAGGGTGTTGCTATCCAGTGGAGGTTCATTATTTTGGAAGAAGGGTTCATAGTTGGAAGGTGGTTCGTCTTGGTAAGGGCATGGAGATGGTGAATATTGAGGTGGTGGTTCTTGGGGGTAATTGTGTTAGAATGGGGGTGGGTCTATGTATGGTTCATACGGTTCATATGGTGGTTGGTTGGGTGGATAAGGGTTAGGGTCATAAGGAGGTGAATGGTTGTAGGTGGCTTGTGAGTATGGTGGTTCAAAGTTATGTTGAGGAAGGAGTTCATAGGCATATGGTGGGGCTCGTTGGTAACTACAAAGGGTCTACCATATCCATCATCTTGGTACGCACCCTGGAATGTCTCTTGACCATAGTAATTTGGTGGAGGTTGGATGTCACAAAAGGGTCCACCATAACTATTATCTTGGGATGCATCATAGAATGGTCGTTGCCCATGGCACCATGGAAGGGGTTGTTACCGAAAGGGTTGATCAAATCCTCGTGGCTCCTCCCATCTTTGATTATTTCGACCTTGATGCATGTTCTCATTATAGCGTCCATTCCCTACAACAGAATTTAGACCAAACTCATAGCGAAAGGGGTGAGAATTCATAGTAGCAAGTAAAAACAAAAACTAATAAAAATAAATAAAAATAAACTCCTAAAACTAGAAACACTAACAAAGAAACGAAAAAGCAAATATTTACAATAACCAATAATAAGGCACACGTTTGCAACTCCCCAGCAATGGCGCTATTTTGACGAACGAATTTTTACTAGTACAAAATTTTACAGATAAAGTCTCGTTGCTAGTATAGTTTCTAAACCAACAAAGAATCCTTTCGTACAAAAGTTTGGTTGTCACTAAAGCAAACCCAATAAAAATAAACCGAAGTATTCAAACCTCGGGTCTTCTCTCAAGGAATTACATGGAAGTGTAGTTATTATTGGTTATGGAAAAGTATATTTTTTGGTTTTTGAAAGGTTGAACAAGGAATGTAATGATAAGAAAATAAACTAATAATTAAGTGAACTCTTAGCAAGGTATGAGAATTAGACATCCTATCCTAGTTATCCTTATCAATTGTGATGAGAATTGTTCATTGCTCTACTTAGTTAACCCTTACTAAATAAAGGAAAGTCAAGTGGACTAATCAATCTGATTTCTCAAGTCCTAGTCAACTCCTATGGAAAGACTAGCTTCAGAGGTATCCAAATCAACCAGCAACTTTCAATTATCAATCAACAAAAGAGTTTGATAACTCAAAACTCTCTAATTACTCAACCAAAGCCAAGAATCATAAAAAGCTAATTTAAAACCCTCTCAAGCATTTTATCAAATATTTGGAAGGCATAACATAAAAACATAGAAAAGTAATAGATAATGTAAAATCTAAAACCAACAATTGCAAGCATCAATGATAACAAATAAAGCAAGAGCAATAAACATGAAATACCTCAAATTGCATTAAACAGGAAATTAAATCTAACATAAAGGGTTCATAAGTTAAATTGGGGAAATAAACAAACCAACAAGAGAAATAGATAAACTAAAGGACTAGAACAATTAAGAATAGAAGAGAATTAAATTAAAGGAACATTGAACCTGGAATTGAGAAGAAATAAACCTAAAACTAAGAGAAATCTTAAAACCTAGAGAGAGGAGAGAGCCTCTCTCTCTCTAAAAACTACATCTAAAACCTAAATTGTGAATTATGCGAAGTATGATTCCATGAATGTTGATTCCCCCATTCTGCAGCCTCTATTCTGTGTTCTTGGGCTTGGAATTGGGCCAAAAAGGAGCCCAGAAATTGCACCCAGCGCTTTCTACAACTTTCTGCACGTGGCGCATGTCACGCGTACGCGTAGGTCACGCGTGCACGTGATTTGGAGAATTTCCACGTCACGCGTACACGTCAGTCATGCGTATGCGTACGCGTCGTCCATGCGTGCGCGTCGCTGCCAGCTTCTCAAAACTTTATTTTCTCGCGTTCCTTCCACTTTTGCATGTTTCCTTTCCATCCTCTAAGCCATTCCTGCCCTATAAAGCCTGAAAATACTTAACACACAGATCACGGCATCGAATGGTAATAAAGGATAATTAAAATTGACAGTTTAAAGGCCTAGAAAACACATTTTCAATTATATCACAGAATTAGGAAGGAATTGTAAAATCATGCAATTTCTATGAATAAGTGAGTAAAGAATTGATAAAAAATCACTCAAATGAGCACAAGATAAACCATAAAATAGTGGTTTATCAGTAAGCCCTCGTATGTACATACTCTTATTTATATTTTGTCTTCACATTTTACTACTTAAATAAAAATTTAAGATTTCCTAAAAAGTTTCCTACCAAGACGCATTAATTTACGCTCAAAATAACGCAAAATTCATCGCCCGACCAGGTAAGGTCGTCAGGGTGAAGTGACAAAGCCCAAGTTAATGCGAGAAATTATAAAAAGTAACTCGTATAAAGCGGCCTGACGAGGTTGGACTAAAACGGGGTTAATAAAAATAACTTAAGAAGGCCCGATAGAGAAGTCGGTCTAATAAAAGGATCACTAAAAAGGGAACAACGCCATACAAAGGCCGAAAAGGTTGAAAAACCTAGTGCCAAAGTGCTAAGCTAGAAAGGTAAAAGTCCAAAAAGAACATTACTTAAAAAGCGCAAAGGCAGTCTCAAAACCCAAACAGGGCTAAAAAGTCATCCAAATAAACTAAAAAGAAAAGGTTCTACATAAGAACACTACCTAGAAAGTTATTGGAAATTGACTAAAAGCCCGAGCAACAAGCCGCAAGGAGGATGTCGCCAAAGCAGAAAGTTGACAACACAACTAAGAAAAGGCATGGTCCAAAAAGCAAAGGTAGAAGTTCATAGAGCAAACCCTACCTCAAAGGATGTCATCCCAGAAAGCTCCAAACATCTAAATCCTAGGGTATAAGAACCCGCGAAGGGATGCCATCACCAAACGTACGTAAGGCTATACAAAGGTTGAGAAAACAACCTAAAAATGAAAGTACTTTTCCAAAGTCGAATACTCACCACCAGAACAGCCAAACACAAAAAATTAAAACATTAAAGACCAACAGCAACCCAAGAGTGAAAGTATTTTGATTAAAAACCAAAAGTTGCTGAAAAGCAACTAATAGAGAGTCAGAAGAGCCACACAAGCAGTTACAAAAACAAAAGTTCAAAAGCTCCACAAGTCGGACCGTATCAATACATAACAAAGGGAGAAGTAAAGGAGAGAATCACAAAGGGTCCAGCTTCGCTCCAGTCGATGCATCCTGAGGGCCAAGAGGGATAACAGAGATCGGGACAGTACTGACCACACCATCAGGCCCATTCAGAATCTCCACATCAGGATCCACCTCGGGTCAGGACGTCTCGGTAGGAGAGGTTGTAGAAGCCTTAGCCGTTGACACAGAAGGAGGAGCCTCATCATCATCGTTAGGAGAGGCACAACATTATCCATACTGAACAAACTGAGGTCGGCATCAGGAGCAATAACCCAAACTTGGGCCTTCAAATTCTCATGCAGAGCATTCATACCACTCACCACATGGTCCTAAAGCTCAGCATAATCGTCATAGGCAAACCGAAGTTTCTCCTTGACCTCTAAAAGCTCAACATAAGTCCGGACATAGCTCTCCTTAGCCTTCTTAGCCATATCCTCAGCCAGATTGGCAGCCGCCTCTGCGGCAGTAGCTCAAGCTTTCACCCTCTCTGCAGCAAGCTCCAACCAACATTCTTCACCTCCAGCTTAGCTCTCAACCCCTCTACCCTATCATACTCAGCCTTGGCTTTCTGAAGGAAAGCACTTGTAGCATGGATAGGAGACTTCTTGAAATCTCTGGACAAAGTGGCACTAAGGTTGGCCATTCGAATGTTGTTACTAGCTATAAAATCAAGGTGGTGGAGGATGGACACATCGTCAGTTGGGATGATGCCATAAGGGGCGATATGCTCAACAGTGAAGGCCAGCCCATCGAAATCCTTGCCATTCAGATCATAAGTCCCAACAGTCCTCGGTCTATTCAGCGAATGGCCAGATGAAGTAGGAGAAGAGGCAGTACCAGAGGTCGCTAAAGGTGGATCAGTAGAGGCTGCCCAAACTCGAGGGGTCGGGATGACCTTCCTCGGACCCTGAGGATCAGACTCCGGCTTCTTCGGAGGAACCTGGCTAGAACCCTCACCCAACATCTTGTTCTGAATGTTTTGAGCAGCCACCGTTTTCTTGGTCTTCTTGAGGAACTTCATCGAATCAGAACTGGAAACCATCTCTAAAAAAGAAGAAAGGGACCACAGAAACAATTATGCAATGGATGAATAAAAAACAAAATAATAAGAAAGACTACCTTATAAAGAAGTCGGGCGCTACCTAGTTCGGAACGAAGGAGAGCAGGATCTCCTAAAAACTTTTTTGTGTCCAAATGAGGAGGCTCTCCCCAGTGCTCCTCCAAGACACCCACAAAGACCCTCTCTACCTCATCTAGACTCTCCCACGAATACTTAAGGACTACGGGATCTTTGTGCCACCAAAGAGGAAAGGTCGGTTCATTATTCTCATCTAGAAAGAAAGGGTGAACATCCTCAACAGCCCGGATTTTGAAATAAAAGTTTTTGAAATCGTGGAAGGAATCATCAAAAATAGCAAAAACTTTCTTTTCCTGAGTAGCCCGGAAAGAGATCCAAGAAGCCTTCTTCTTGGCCACCCCCGGTTTGGTCATCACAAACAAATAGAGAAAAAGAGAAAAGGTAGGTCGAACACCCAACTCCAGACACAACAACTGAAAAATCTTCATGAAAGCCCAAGAGTTTGGGTGAAGCTGAGAAGGAGCCACATTACAGTTCCAAAGGATATCGGTCTCAAATGTAGTAAAGGGAAGAATACCTAATTTGGTAAAAAAGTAGTCGTAAGCATAAAAGAAGGGACGCTCTGCCCAACCTAAAGGGGGGAAACTGACCCTCTCCTCAGGATCGGGCAACAACAGCTCGTAATTCTTCTCATCCTCCCTGTTCTCACATATCCTATGGAACCTCCTAAATTTCTCACAATACTCTGGGTCTACTACAGTCACACACATTAACACTATAGAATCTAACCAGTCAGCCATACTGGGAGGGACCTTTGTAGATATCTCAACAATATTCTTATGAGAAGACATAGAAAACTACACCTACAGCAAGAAAACGAAAGAAGGGTCACTACCAAGTAACTCGGGCAGAAGCAAAAAGTAAACAGCAAACAAAAGGACACCCCAAGGTTCACAAGAACATAGAAAATAATCATCAAAACCCAGGGGCACCCTTTGGAGGCAACAATGCAGATACAGAAAGGAAGAAATGCAAAGAGTCAAAACCCTAACCCTTTCAGTAAAAGAAAAGCGCAAAGAGAAAACCAGAAACCCAGGCGCCAGCATTTCTTCAAAGGTACAGCAAAACAAAAGATCCAAACTTTCCAAGAAATAAAAGCATGAAACATTACCAGAAGCCAGTGCAAAGAAGGATCGTAGCTATCAAGAAACCAAAAAAATACGAAAAGCATAAAACAAGAACCAACATGCGATGAAGAAAGGAGCGACAGCAACGGACGCACAAAACACGAACGATCCATACCAAAAGCTTCAGAGAAGAAGAAATCTTAGGGAAAAATTGAAAGAAGTAGAGGAAAAGGTTTTTTGCAAAGAAGCGAGAAGCAAAAATGAAGATGAAACTGAAAGAGTAAAAACCCCTTCTTTGATTTCAAACAAAGTTTAAAGAGGGAAAAAGAAATGGCAAAACAAATAAAGCCCAATCAATAGGCTTTAAAGACGCTCGCACACTCCCAAGGAACTAACGTCCTCGAAAGCAATGCCGCAATTAAGGAGCAAAGGCAAAAAACAATTCGCAGTATCAAAATGACATTTAAAGACGCAAGACTCGCACGAGAAGAAGCTAACCAGGCGTAACTGAACTTATGCTTGAACACGACTTCCCAAAAAGGTCGAAGCTCAGAAGCACGACCTCAGGGAAAGATCGAAGCTCAAGCAGGGACACTGTTCATACCCTGGACCGAGCTATAAGGTCCGGGCCGCACGAAGACAAGGGCCCGACCTCTTTAAAGGTTGGCCCATCACAACGAACTCTCCACAAAGAGTTCAGACAAACACCTCAAGAGCCCAAGGAGGCCCAAAGGGAAAGTACCACCACCTACTAGAAGGCGGTTAGCCCAGAAAGATGATCTCGCTCACAAAAGATAAGATAAGATAACAAACTTATCTAAAAGGAACATCGCCAAACACTACTATAAATACACTGGAGCACCCAGGTATAACACACACTCCAATTCTACGAAAAACCTACTTAAAGCCCGTACTGACTTAAGCATCGGAGTTTCTTGCAGGTACCAGCCCCCTCCGGTGAACAAGGACCAGCAGCGCCTCCTACCCCAACAAGTCGGACACGCCAGCCTTGACCAGTCCAGAAGATCTCATCCGAGATCGACCTCCCAGTTTCAGGTAACCCTCGGAACAATAATGGCATAAGTTAAAGGACCGTGTAGTATCATATTTTTAATGCACATAATGAAAATAGGGCATATTAAATAATCGAACGAAGTTTATAGAAAGGCATGTACTCTTGACTTAAAATGGCTTGTAAGGTAGTAGTAACAATTATAGGAATAGAATTTATCATGAAAACACAAAAATATGTATGTACTCTTGATAGGGTTTGCGTATGGGAGAAACTTTAATGATGAACAGAATGCATGCGTGGAAGGGAAAGGAAAAAATGGGAATAATGCCATAAAACACAATCACGATAACAGAATAATAGCATCATATGGCAGCAATATAGGTGGTAAATAATAAAATAGAACATAACGCATGCCAAGCATATAAGTAACAAAACATAATTCCCTACTTTTTTCTAATGCCTCTTGAATGACTATGGGGTTGACCCTTGTGTTTGCACACAAAGTATTTTCTGTAGAAGAAAGGGGAAAGATTAGTGTTTGAGAGGAGTGATCTCCTACCTATCGGTTTATATACTTCTGGAGGTATGTGTGATTGGGGTATTTTAAATTCAAAAGAAGGGTGGTTGTTAGATTCCTATTCCTAATTTAAAATTATAAGCATATCTTCTAACTAGTTTTTAAATTTCAAATTGAATTTTCTAGGAAGGGGCGGTTGTTACATTACCACCCCCGTAAAAAAAAAAAAGAATTTGTCCCCATATTTCATGTCCTGAATTGGTCGATGAGAGTTATTAGATAGCTTAGGTGTTTTGTTGATAAATCTCATGATCGTTACCTATAAACAAGTCCAGAAACTTCTGTCATATGTTCGCCTCCATTTTCCATGTGTAGCCCCTTGAGCTGCCGCTACCCCATGCCACTTTTACCAGTCATATCGTCTTATTCCTTAGTTGCTTTACGCTTTTATCTATGATTTTCATGGCTGGTAGATCAAAAGTTAGGTCATCCTTGAGCGCTACATCCTCTTGTCGCAACACATGGCTTGGATCGTGCTGGTATTTTTAGAGTTGAAACACGTGGAACATGTTGTGTAGCCTTGATACATTTGGAGGTAGGGTGATCTGGTATGCCGACTTCCCTATGTGTCAAACGATTTGAAATAAACCCAAGTACCATGGGCTTAATTTTCTCACCTTAAGAGCCTTTCCTACCTCGGTGGTGGGGGTGATTTTTAGGAACACATGATCACCCTCCTGAAACTCGAGGGGCTTCCTTCGTTTATCTGCATAGCTCTTTTGTCGACTTTGGGTAGTACATATTCTTTCCCTTATCTTTTTTATATCCTCTATAGTCTGTCTTACTAATTCCGATCCTAAGTATCCTCTTTCTTCTGGTCCATACCAATATAAAGGAGATTGGCATTTTTGCCCGTAAAAGGGCCTCATATGGTGCCATCTAGATACTAGCATGATAACTGTTGTTATAAGCAAACTCGATTAGTGGTAGCTGACCTTCCCACTTCCCTGGTATGTCTAAGACACAAGCTCTTAACATGTCTTCTAATGTTTGGATGGTCCTTTCCGTTTGTCCGTCCGTTTGGGGGTAATATGACGTGCTTAAGCACAGTCTTATCCCGAACACCTTCTGTAATGCGTTCCAAAACCTAGATGTGAACCTTGGATTTCTGTCCGAGACTATGGTGGATGGCACTCCATGCAATCTTACAATCTCTTTTATATATAGCATGGCTAGTTTTTCCAATGAGTCGGTTGCCTTGACTAGTAGAAAATGGGCAGTCTTTGTCAGCCGATCCATGATAACCCATATGGCATCACGTCCAGCTTAAGTACGAGGCAGTCCCATGATGAAGTCCATCGATATGCCCTCCCACTTCCACTCTGGAATGCCAAGGGGTTGCAATACTCCCGAGAGTTTTTGGTGCTCAATTTTTATCTTCTGATAAACCAAATATTTATTTACTACTGTAGCCAAATCCTTTTTCATCCCTGGCCACTGATGAGCGGATAATTTATACCCTTTTTGGCATTATTTTTACATAGTTTTTAGTATAATTTTATTACTTTTTATTATATTTTTTATTAGTTTTTATTCAAAAATAACATTTCTGGACTTTACTATGAGTTTGTGTGTTTTTTTTTATTTCATGTATTTTCTGGCTGAAATTGAGGGACCTGAGCAAAAATCTGATTCAGAGGCCGAAAAAGGACTGCAGATGCTGTTGGATTCTGACCTCCCTGCACTTGAAGTGGATTTTCTGGAGCTAAAGAAGCCCAATTGGTGCGCTCTCAATTGCGTTGGAAAGTAGACATCCTGGAATTTCCAGAAATATATAATAGTTTATACTTTGCCCAAGATTTGATGGCCCAAATTGGCGTTCAAAGTCAGCCTAAAACATCATGGCGTAAAACGCCCAAACTGGCACCAGAATTGGAGTTAAATGCCCAAACTGGCACCAAAGCTGGCATTTAACTCCAGGAACAGCCTAAGCACGAAAAAGCTTCAATGCTCAGCCCAAGCACACACCAAGTGGGCCCCAAAAATGGATTTCTGCACTATCTGCACTTAGTTACTCATTTTCTGTAAACCTTAGTTACTAGTTTAGTATAAAAATTACTTTTAGAGATTTATTTTACGGGTTTTTACATCTCTGGACGTTTAGTCCTTAGACTTTGCCATTGTACACGTTTGGAGGCTGGCCTCACGGCCATGCCTAGACCTTTCACTTATGTATTTTCAACGGTGGAGTTTCTATACCCAATAGATTATGGTGTGGAGCTTTGCTGTTCTTCATGAATTAATGCAATTACTACTATTTTCTATTCAATTCACGCCTACTTCTTCTCCAAGATATACTCTCGTACTTAATTCAGTTAAGTCAGAATGAAGGAGTGACCCGTGACAATCACCCAATCTTCGTTACTCGCTTAGCCAAGGTCGCGTGCTTGACAACCACAAAGCGATCTACATGATGTTCAACGTAGTCATTGGATGATAGCTGGAGTATACTCTCTTGGGTTTCTAATCTAAGATTAGAACCTTCGTGGTATAGGCTAGAATTATTGGTAGCCATTCTTGGGATCTGGAAAGTCTAAACCTTGTCTGTGGTATTCCGAGTAGGATCTGGGAAGGGATGACTATGATGAGCTTCAAACCTGCGAATGTGGGGCACAAGTGACAATGTGCAAAAGAACAATGGTTCTATTCCGACACTAGCGGGAATCGACAGATGATTAGCCGTGCGGTGACAGCGCATATGGATTTGTTTTCATCCGAGAGGATCATACAGCTTGCCATGGAATGAGGTAACGCATGGTTGGAAAGAGGCAGTAGGAAAGCAGAAGTTCAGAAACAACAAAGCATCTCCAGACGCTTATCTGAAATTCCCACCAATGAATTACATAAGTATCTCTATCTTATTTTACATTTTATTTATATTTTAATTATCAAAACCTCATAACCATTTAAATCTGCCTGACTGAGATTTACAAGGATAACCATAGCTTGCTTCAAGCTGACAATCTCCATGGGATCGACCCTTACTCATGTAAGGTATTACTTGGACGACCTAGTGCACTTGCTGGTTAGTTGTGCGGAGTTGTGAAAAGAGTTGAGATTATGATCGTGCGTACCAAGTTGTTGGCGCCGTTTCAGAGATCATAATTTTGTGCACCAAGTTTTTGGCGCCGTTGCCGGGGATTGTTCGAGTTAGGACAACTGACGGTTCATCTTGTTGCTCAGATTAGGTAATTTTATTTTAATTTTAAGCTTTTTGTTTTTATTCTTTTTATTTTCAAAAAAAAATTTAAAAAAAACAATATATAATTTATATTTGTTCTTCAGAATTTTTAAGAATGAATTCTAGAGTTTCAGATGATGCTTTTATCATCACAGGAGACTGAAGCTTTAGACTAACATTGCATGATTCCTGGAATTCTTATTAAAAATTTTGAAATCCTTATTTTTCGTTTTCCAAATAATTTTTGAAAAATACAAAAAAATTTTATAAAATCATAAAAACCAAAAATTTTATGTTTCTTGTTTGAGTCTAGTGTCAAATTTTAAGTTTGGTGTCAATTGCATATTTTTAATTATCTTAAAAATTTTCAAAAAAAAATTCATGCATTGAGTTCTTCATGATCTTCAAGTTGTTCTTGATGATTTTCATTATTTGATCTTTACATTTTCTTGTTTTGTGTCTTTTCCTGTTTTTCATATGCATTTTTGAAGTATTAGTGTCTAAAGTTTAAAAAATTTTTAAGTTTGGTGTCTTTCATGTCTTTCTTTTCTTAAAAATTTTCAAAAATATGTTCTTGATGTTCATCATGATCTTCAAAGTGTTCTTGCATGTTTTCCTTGTTTTGATTCATAATTTTTATGTTAAGTGTCACTTAGATGTTTTTCTCTCTCCTCATTAAAATTCAAAAATCAAAAAATATCTTTCCCTTATTTCACTCATAATTTTCGAAATTTTAGATTGATTTAGTCATAAAGTTTTAAAATTTAGTTGTTTTTTTTATTAGTCAAGTCAAATTTTCAAATTTAAAAATTCTATCTCTTCAAACTTTTTTTCAAAAATAAAATCTTTTTCAATTTCCTTCTTAATATTTTCAAAAATTTTAAAATTTGATTTTCAAAATCTTTTTCTTATTTTTATTTCATAATTTTTGAAATTAATGCTAGCAATTAATATTTTGATTCAAAAATTTTCAAGTTGTTACTTGCCTATTAAGAAAGGATCAATCTTTAAATTCTAAAATCATATCTTTTAGTTTCTTGTTAGTCAAGTAATCAACTTTAATTTTCAAAAATCAAATATTCTTATTTTCCTTTTCAAATCTTTTTCAAAATAAAATCCAATCATATCTTTTTCAAAATCAATTTCAAAATCTTTTCTAACTTCTTATCTTTTCCAAATTGATTTTCAAATCTTTTTCAATTAACTACTTGACTTTTTGTTTGATTTTAAAAAGTTTTCTATTTGAATCATATCTTTTTCAAAATCACCTAACTACCTTTTTCTCTCTCCAATTTTCGAAAACTCCTCACCACTTTTTCAAAATTCTTTTTAATTAACTAATTATTTTAAATTTTAATTTAATTTTGTTCATTTTTATAATTTTCGAATTATAACTAATAATTAAAATAAAAACAAAAATATTATCCTTTTATTTTAATTTAAAATTCGAATTCTCTCTCTCTCATCTCTTTCTATTTATTTATTTATTTACTAACACTTCTCTTCTTCTTATAATTCGAACCCTCTCTCCCTCTCTGTGTTCGAAGTCTTCATCTTCTTTCTTCTTCATTCTACTCTTCTATTCTTCTACTCACATAAAGGAATCTCTATACTGTGACATAGAGGATTTCTTTTCTTTTCTGTTCTCTTCTTTTTCATATGAGCAGGAGCAAGAATAAAAATATTCTTGTTGAAGCTGATCCGGAACCTGAAAGGACTCTAAAGAGAAGCTAAGGCACAACACTCTGGAGAGGACCTGACAGAATTTTTTGAAAAAGAAGAAGAGATAGTCAAACCCAACAACAATGGTGGAGATGCAAGGAAGATGCTTGGTGACTTTATTGCACCCTCTTCTGACTTCTGTGGAAGGAGCATCTCAATTCTTGCAATTGGAGCAAACAACTTTGAGCTTAAGCCTCAATTAGTTTCCCTAATGCAGCAGAATTGCAAGTTTTATGGACTTCCATTGGAAGATCCTCATCAGTTTTAGCTGAATTCTTACAAATCTGTGACACTGTTAAGACCAATGGGGTTAATCTTGAGGTCTACAGACTTATACTTTTCTCCTTTGCTGTAAGAGACAGAGCTAGGACATGGTTGGACTCACAACCTAAAGATAGCCTGAACTCTTGGGAAAAGTTGGTCAATGCTTTCTTGGCAAAATTCTTTCCACCTCAAAAGTTGAGCAAACTTAGAGTGGAAGTCCAAACCTTCAGACAGAAGGAAGGTGAATCCCTCTATGAAGCCTGGGAAAGATACAAGCAATTGATCAGAAGGTGTCCTTCTGGCATATTTTCAGAATGGAGCATCATATGTATATTCTATGATGGTCTGTCTGAATTGTCCAAGATGTCATTGGACCACTCTGCTGGAGGATCTCTTCATCTGAAGAAGACGCCTGCTGAAGCCCAGGAACTCATTGAAATGGTTGCAAATAACAATTTCATGTACACTTCTGAGAGGAATCCTGTGAATAATGGGACAACTCAGAAGAAAGGAGTTCTTGAGATTGATACTCTAAATGCAATATTGGCTCAGAATAAAATATTGACTCATCAAGTCAATATGATTTCTCAGAGTCTGTCTGGAATGCAAGCTGCATCAAGCAGTACTAAGGAAGCTTCCTCTGAAAAAGAAGCTTATGATCCTGAGAATCCTGCAATGGAAGAGGTGAATTACATGGGAGAATCCTATGGAAACACCTATAATCCTTCATGGAGGAATCATCCTAATCTCTCATGGAAGGATCAACAGAAGCCTAATCAAGGCTTCAATAATAATAATGGTGGGAGAAATAGGTTTGGCAATAGCAAACCTTTTCCATCATCTTCTCAGCAACAGACAGAGAATTCTAAGCAGAGCCATTCTGACTTAGCAACTGTAGTCTCTGATCTATCTAAGACCACTCTCAGTTTTATGACTGAAGCAAGGTCCTCCATTAAAAATTTGGAGGCACAAGTAGGTCAGCTGAGTAAAAGAGTTATTGAACTCCCTCCTAGTACTCTCCCAAGCAATACAGAAGAGAATCCAAAAAGAGAGTGCAAGGCCATAAATATAACCAACATGGCCGAACCTGGAGAGGAAGAAAAGGTAGTGATTTCCAATGAGGAAGACCTCAATGGACATCCACTGACCTCCAAGGAGTTTCCTAATGAGGAACCAAAGGAATCTGAGGCTCATATAAAGACCATAGAGATTCCACTGAACTTACTGTTGCCATTCATGAGCTTTGATGAGTATTTTTCCTCTGAAGAGGATGAAGATATTGCTGAAGAGCAAGTTGCTCAATATCTAGGAGCAGTCATGAAGCTGAATGCCAAGCTATTTGGTAATGAGACTTGGAATGATGAACCTCCATTGCTCATCAATGTACTGAATGATCTGGTTCAACTGAAATTACCTCAGAAGAAACAGGATCCTGAAAAGTTCTTAATACCTTGTACCATAGGCACCATGACCTTTGAGAAGGCTCTGTGTGACCTTGGGTCAAGTATAAACCTCATGACACTCTCTGTAATGGAGAAACTAGGGATCTTTGAGGTGCAAGCTACAAGAATCTCACTAGAGATGGCAGACAATTCAAGGAAACAGGCTTATGGACTTGTAGAGGATGTCTTAGTGAAGGTTGAAGGCTATTACATCCCTGCTGATTTCATAATCCTAGACACTGGGAAGGATGAAGATGAATCCATCATCCTTGGAAGACCCTTCCTAGCCACAGCAAGAGCTGTGATTGATGTGGACAGCGGAGAGTTAGTCCTTCAAGTGAATGAGGACTACCTTGTGTTTAAGGCTCAAGGATCTTCTTCTGTAACCATGGAGAGGAAGCATGAAAAGCTTCTCTCAACACAGAGTCAAATAGAGCTCCCACACTCAACTTCTAAGTTTGGTGTTGGGAGGCCAACATCAAGCTCTGAGCCTCTGTGAAGCTCTCTAAGAGCTTCATTGTCAAGCTATTGACATTAAAGAAGCGCTTGTTGGGAGGCAACCCAATGCTATTTAACTATATTTATTTATTTTCCATTGTTATTTTATGTTTTCTTTAGGTTGATGATCATGTGAAGTCACAAAAATAACTGAAAAATAAAAAACAAATTGAAAAACAGCATGAAAATAGCACACCCTGGAGGACAGGCTTACTGGCATTTAAACGCCAGTAAGGATAGCAGAATGGACGTTTAACTCCTAGCCTGGCAGCATTCTGGACGTTAAACACTAGAATGGGCAGCACTCTGGGCGTTTAATGCCAGAAAGGGATGTCTGGCACAGGCTGGCGTTAAACGCCAGAAATGGGCGTCTGGCTAGGCGTTTAACGCCAGAAATGGGTAGCAGAGTGGCGTTTAATGCCAGGAAAGGTAGCAGGACTGGCATTTAATGCCAGGAAAGGTAGCAGAGCTGGCGTTAAACGCCAGATTTGGTACAGAATGGGCGTTTGAATGCCAGAATGGTGTAAGGACTTGAATTCCTTGACACCTCAGGATCTGTGGACCCCATAGGACCCCCACCTACCCCACCTCTTCTTCTCTCCTCCTCACACCTTTCCATAACACTCTTCCCCAAATACCATTGACCAATCCCATCAAAAACTCTTCCAAATACCATTCAACTATCAAATCCTACCCTCTTCCCCACAACCTCTTCACCACTCACATCCATACATCTTTAAACCATCCATCTCCTCTTCACCACAACATCTTTAAACCCTATAAATACCCCTCCTTACCACCTTCATTTCCACACATCATACACACTCCACACACCTTGGCCGAACCTACACTCCCCCTCCATCTCCTCCATTTCTTCTTCTTCTACTCCTTTCTTTCTTCTTTTGCTCGAAGACGAGCAAATCTTCTAAGTTTGGTATGGGAAAAGCTAAAGCTTTTTGTTTTTCCATAACCACTAATGGCACCTAAGGTCGGAGAAACCTCTAGAAAGAGGAAAGGGAAGGCAATTGCTTCCACCTCCGAGTCATGGGAGATGGAGAGATTCATCTCAAAAGTGCATCAAGACCACTTCTATGAAGTTGTGGCCAAGAAAAAGGTGATCCCCGAGGTCCCCTTCAAGCTCAAAAAGAGTGAATATCTGGAGATCCGACATGAGATTCGAAGAAGAGGTTGGGAAATTCTCACCAACCCCATTCAACAAGTCGGGATCTTAATGGTTCTAGAGTTCTATGCTAATGCATGGATCATTAAGAACCATGACCAAAGTGTGAACCCGAACCCAAAGAATTGGATCACAATGGTTCGGAGAAATTACTTAGATTTTAGTCCGGAAAATATGAGGTTGGCATTTAACTTGCCAATGATGCAAGGAGATCCTCACCCTTTCACTAGAAGGGTCAACTTTGATCAAAGGTTGGACCAAGTCCTTAGGGACATTTATGTGGAAGGTGCTCAATGGAAGAGAGATGCAAGAGGCAAGCCGGTTCAACTAAGAAGGCTTGACCTCAAACCCGTGGCTAGGGGATGATTGGAGTTTATCCAACGCTCTATTATTCCTACTAGCAACCGGTCTGAAGTTACTATAGACCGGGCTATCATGATCCATAGCATCATGAATGGAGAGGAAGTAGAAGTTCATGAGATCATATCCTTAGAACTCTACAAGGTGGCGAACAAGTCTTCCACTTTGGTAAGGTTAGCCTTCCCTCATCTCATTTATCACCTATGCAATTCAGTTGGAGTTGTCATAGAGGAAGACACCCTCATTGAAGAGGACAAGCTCATCACTAAGAAAAGGATGGAGCAAACAAGAGAGCCCACTCATAGACCTCAACAAGAACATGAGGAAGTTCCTCATCATGAAATCCCTGAGATGCCTCAAGGGATGCATTTTCCTCCACAAAACTATTGGAAGCAAATCAACACCTCCCTAGGAGAATTAAGTTCCAACATGGGACAACTAAGGGTGGAGCACCAAGAGCATTCCATCCTCCTCCATGAAATTAGAGAAGACCAAAGAGCCATGAGGGAGGAACAACAAAGGCAAGAAAGAGACATTGAGGAGCTCAAGCACTCCATAAGATCTTCAAGAGGAAGAACTAGTCGCCATTACTAAGGTGGACCCGTTCTTTAATTTCCTTGTTCTTATTTTTCTATTTTTCGTTTCTTATGCTTTATGTTTGTCTATGTTTGTGTCTTTATTACATGATCATTAGTGTCTAGTGTCTATGTCTTAAAGCTATGAATGTCCTATGAATCCATCACCTTTCTTAAATGAAAAAATGTTTTTAATTACAAAAGAACAAGAAGTACATGGTTTCAAATTCTATCTTGAAATTAGTTTAATTATTTTGATGTGGTGACAATACCTTTTGTTTTCTGAATGAATGCTTGAACAGTGCATATTTTTGAATTTGTTGTTTATAAATGTTAAAATTGTTGGCTCTTGAAAGAATGAAGAAAAAGGAAAAATGTTATTGATAATTTGAAAAATCATAAAATTGATTCTTGAAGCAAGAAAAAGCAGGGAAAAGCTTGCAGAAAAAAAAATAGCAAAATATATATGGCGAAAAAAATAGAAAGAATAAGAAAAAGCAAGCAGAAAAAGCCAATAGCCCTTTAAACCAAAAGGCAAGGGTAAAATAAAAAGGATCTAAGGCTTTGAGCATTAATGGATAGGAGGGTCCACAGGAATAAAACCCTGGCCTAAGCGGCTAAACCAAGCTATCCCTAACCATGTGCTCGTGGCGTGAAGGTGTCAAGTGAAAAGCTTGAGACTGAGCGGTTAAAGTCGTGGTTCAAAGCAAAAAAGAGTGTTCTTAAGAGCTCTGGACACCTCTAACTGGGGACTCTAGCAAAGCTGAGTCACAATCTAAAAAGGTTCACCCAGTTATGTGTCTGTGGAATTTATGTATCCGGTGGTAATATTGGAAAACAAAATGCTTAGGGTCACGGCCAAGACTCATAAAGTAGCTGTGTTCAAGAATCAACATACTGAACTAAGAGAATCAATAACACTATCTAAATTCTAAGTTCCTATGGATGCCAATCATTTTGAACTTCAAAGGATAAAGTGAGATGCCAAAACTGTTTAGAAGAAAAAAGACTACAAGTCCCGCTCATCTAATTGGAACTAAGTTCATTGATAAGTTTAGAATTCATTGTATATTCTCTTCTTTTTATCCTATTTTCTTTTTAGTTGCTTGGGGACAAGCAACAATTTAAGTTTGATGTTGTGATGAGCGGATAATTTATACCCTATTTGGCATTGTTTTTACATAGTTTTTAGTATAATTTTATTACTTTTTATTATATTTTTATTAGTTTTTATTCAAAAATCACATTTCTGGACGTTACTATGAGTTTGTGTGTTTTTTTGTGATTTCAGGTATTTTCTGGCTGAAATTGAGGGACCTGAGCAAAAATCTGACTCAGAGGCCGAAAAAGGACTGCAGATGCTGTTGGATTCTGACATCTCTGCACTTGAAGTATATTTTCTAGAGATACAGAAGCCCAATTGGTGCGCTCTCAATTGAGTTGGAAAGTAGACATCCTGGGCTTTCTAGCAATATATAATAGTTTAGACTTTGCCTGGAATTTGATGGCCCAAACTGGCATTCAAAGTCAGCCTAAAACATCTTGGCGTAAAACGCCTAAACTGGCACCAGAATTGGAGTTAAACGCCCAAACTGGCACCAAAGTTGGCGTTTAACTCCAAGAATAGCCTAAGAACGAAAAAACTTCAATGCTTAGCCCAAGCACACACCAAGTGGGCCCCAGAAGTGGATTTCTGCAATATCTGCACTTAGTTACTCATTTTCTGTAAACCCTAGTTACTAGTTTAGTATAAAAACTACTTTTAGAGATTTATTTTATGGGTTTTTACATCTCTGGACGTTTAGTCCTTAGACTTTGCCATTGTACATGTTTGGAGGCTGGCCTCACGGCCATGCCTAGACCTTTCACTTATGTATTTTCAACGGTGGACTTTCTACACCCCATAGATTAAGGTGTGGAGCTCTGCTGTTCTTCATGAATTAATGCAATTACTACTGTTTTCTATTTAATTCACGCCTACTTCTTCTCCAAGATATACTCTCGTACTTAATTCAGTTAAGTCAGAATGAAGGGGTGACCCGTGACAATCACCCAATCTTCGTTACTCGCTTAGCCAAGGTCGCATGCCTGACAACCACAAAGCGATCTACATGATGTTCAACGTAGTCATTGGACGACAGCTGGAGTATACTCTCTTGGGTTTCTAATATAAGATTAGAACCTTCGTGGTATAGGCTAGAATTATTGGCAGCCATTCCTGGGATCCGGAAAGTCTAAACCTTGTCTGTGGTATTCCGAGTAGGATCTGGGAAGAGATGACTGTGACGAGCTTCAAACCTGCGAATGTGGGGCACAAGTGACAGTGTGCAAAAGAACAATGGTTCTATTCCGACGCTAGCGGGAACCGACAGATGATTAGCCGTGCGGTGACAGCCCATATGGATTTGTTTTCATCCGAGAGGATCATACAGCTTGCCATTGAATGAGGTAACGTATGGTTGGAAGGAGGAAGTAGGAAAGCAGAAGTTCAGAAGCAACAAAGCATCTCCAGACGCTTATCTGAAATTCCCACCAATGAATTACATAAGTATCTCTATCTTATTTTACATTTTATTTATATTTTAATTATCAAAACCTCATAACCATTTAAATTTGCCTGACTGAGATTTACAAGGATGACCATAGCTTGCTTCAAGCCGACAATCTCCGTGGGATCGACCCTTACTCACGTAAGGTATTACTTGGACGACCCAGTGCACTTGCTGGTTAGTTGTGCAGAGTTGTGAAAAGAGTTGAGATTATGATCGTGCGTACCAAGTTGTTGGCGCCGTTTCAAA
The DNA here is from genome assembly GCF_000816755.2 of Arachis ipaensis. NCBI lineage: Eukaryota > Viridiplantae > Streptophyta > Magnoliopsida > Fabales > Fabaceae > Arachis > Arachis ipaensis. The sequence goes on along the minus strand of NC_029790.2, from coordinate 28,325,906 downwards.
GATCACAATTTCATGCACTAGCCTCCAGAACATCTTTTTTAAATCATGATACATTTTTGTCATGCCATGATGGATGGTAGAATCTCCTTTATGGCCTTCTTCCTTAATCTTCTCTTGAAGGTTGCCTTCCTTTGGGACACAAATTTGACTTTAGTATCTCCACACATCATCTTCTCCTTTGGCGAAGCCTTTCAACTTCCCTTCCTTGACAAGGCATAGGATTTTTTGAAAGTCTGTGTCGGAGTCCTGCGCCTTGGCTATTTGCTCCTTGAATTGACTTGTCACTGTCAGGTGGCTCAAGTGTATGCCTTTTGGGGCGAAAGTGACTTGTAAGTTCATGTCTCTAAAGTTCTTTACTAACTCTGCCTCCTTTATCATCAGCCATGATGCCTTGAGCACTTTTTGACTCAAGGCGTCGGCCACCATGTTAGCTTTTCCCAGTTGATAGTTTAGGACAAAGTCATAGTCTTTTAAGAAACTCCATCCATCTCCTTTGCCACATGTTGAGTTTCTTCTGGTCGAACAAGTACTTTAAACTTTTGTGGTCAGAGAACACCTGGAACCCAACCCCATACAAGTGGTGCCTCCATGTCTTCAATGCAAATACTATCTCGGCTAGCTCAAGGTTGTGGGATGGATAGTTGACTTCATGGGTCTTTAGTTGCCTTGATGTATATGCCACTACCTTCTTGTCTTTAAAACGCAACCCAATCCCTGTCATGAGGCATTGCAATAAACCTCAAAAACTATATTATCAAGGTTAAGTAAGACCAGCACTGTGGCAGATGTCAAGCGTTCTTTTAACTCTTGAAAACTGCTTTCACAATCTGCTGTCCACACGAACGAGGTGTCCTTCTTAGTTAGGTGAGTCAACGGTAGGGCTAGTTGGGAAAATCCTTTTATGAACCTTTTGTAGTAGCCTGCCAATCCTAGAAAACTCCTTATTTCAGTCACTGATGTCGGCCTCTCCCAATTTAACACAAACTCTATCTTGCTTGGGTCTACTAATATCCCATTGCCAAAAACCCTATGTCCAAGAAATTGAACTTCCTTCATCCAAAATTCACACTTGGGTAGTTTCACGTATAACGTTTTCTCTCGAAGGATCCCCAGTTTCATATGCAAGTGCTCCTTATGTTCTTCTTCTGTCTTGGAATAAATCAAGATGTCATCTATGAATACCACCACGAAGCTGTCGAGGTAGGGTCGAAAAATTCTGTTCATGTAGTCCATAAAGACGGCAGGAGCATTGGTCAACCCAAAAGACATTACTATAAACTCATAGTGTCCGTACCTTGTTCGAAAAGTTGTCTTTGAGATATCTTCCTCCCTTACCCTTAGTTGATGGTACCCTGATCTCAAGTCAATCTTAGAGAACACTGTTGCACCTTACAGTTGTTCCATTAAGTCATCTATTCTTGGGAGGGAATACTTGTTCTTCACTGTGATTTTGTTGAGTTGTCTATAGTCTACGTAGAAATGTATACTGCCATCCTTTTTCGTCACAAATAGTACTGGAGCTCCCTAGGGAGAGGCGCTTGGTATGATAAATCCATTTCGCAGCAGTTCTTCTAGTTGGTTCTTCAGTTCAGTGAGTTCTAATGGGTCCATCTGGTAAGGGGCTATGGAGATTGGCCCTGTCTCGGGTACCAAGTCTATGAAGAACTCGACTTCTTGTTTGGGGGGAAAGGCAGGTATATCCTCAGCGAAGATATCTGAAAAGTCTCGTGCCACTGGTATATCATCCAGTTTTTTACTACTAGCAAGGCACACCCTTGCCCTGTATCCATACCTTCAGAAGGTCTTAGGAAGGCAGTAAGAAGCTCATTTGTGTTTTGTGGGGATTGAGGGAGGAAAATGACTCTTTTCTCAAAACAATCTAGTAAGACTCGATTTTCATTGAGACAGTCCATTACTAAGATGATATCTAGCCCTAATAAAGGGAAGCACACGAGGTTAACAAGGTACAACTTATCTGAAATGAGAATACAAGTCCTCAGACAGACGTATGGTAATTTGGTCATGGGTAAGCTAATCTTATTAGTAGCAGAGAGAGATATGAATGAATTAGAAGCACCAGTATCATATAGAATAGCAAAAGAGACCCCATTAATTGTGCACTTACCCTCGATTCGATCTTCTGACTCGTGGCCTTCATCGCTGCTGAGGGCAAAGACTTACCCTTGATGCTGTGGTGGATCGGCAGGGGTGGGGGAACTGCTGGGCATTTCTTGGCAATATGCCCCGGCTGAAAACGCTAGAAGCATTTTGCCCAGCAAAGCACCTACCCCTATGTTGCTTGCCACACGAAGCACACTCTTTGAGCTCGGTGGTCTTCGGTGAGACATCAGTGGGAGGTTTTTAGTGATTCGTGCCCTGTTGAGTTTTCCTTCTTGTAGGTCTTTCAAGAATTGCCTTCTTTTTCGGTGGCTACTGAAAAGATCCTTGGTTCAGTTGCCTTTTATTAAAAGCTTCGTTTCTTTGCGACATCTAATCTGTGAGTACTAGGATCCCTATCCACAATGGACAGTTGTTGGGCTATCAGAATGGTGGCTTAGGCCTGTTCTTGTATTGCCTTTGCCATATCCTTCATGTGCTTTGCTAGGTTTAAGGAGCTCGAGCTTGAGCCACGTGGGAGTCCACGGCTTGCCATAAGTTATCTGTTCATGGATAACCATAGGGAGAATTTTTATTAGTCATACCTCCTAAGATAGGATCCCTAGGATTGACTTTGTTCTGATACCAATAATGTAACACCCTAAGTTAAATCCTATCCTTAAAGGCCTTTGGATTGGATGTTGCTCTTTTGGGAAGCAAATTATCCCAATCGTTATGCAAGAGAGAAGAGGAATACGCATGAAGTTTTGGGTAAAATAAATAAGCGATTAAAACACGGAATTGAACACACATAAGCAAGTTCGAGCAAATAAAAACAACAAGATTCCCATGAGTACCATCCCTAATTAAAATAGAAATGCCCAAAAAAATTACTATGACAAAAAACCCGACGCGTCCTAACTAATTTGGTCGAAGAAACTCTCATTCTTGTATCATATCCTATCTTTTGTTGGGACCCTTCAGTCTTCCATGAATCGGAGTACTAGCAATCCTCTTCCAACACTTTTCTATGGAGTAAAGATCCATTTCTGCTGTGGAGGGTGAACTAAGATCTGATAGGGTGCTGAAATAGGAGAATAAGGCACTCACTCCACCTTTGGACTTCTGCAAAAGGTCAATTTCTCCTCTGGGTCTTCTTCCATTTGATCCTCCCCCTGGCTAGGGCTGATGGACTCCTCTTCCTCTGTCTCAAACTCTGATTCAAGGTAGATCACCTCGGGTGACCGTTTCTTGGGTACTGAAGTGTTGTGACAGGTTATGACAGGCAATTGGGGGTTTTCTTCTACAGAACCTCGACCTAAGTAGATAGCCTGGAGCATGGTAGTAGTGGTCATAACTACCCACACATGCTTTGAGGGATCATACTCAGAAGTCACCTGCAGGGGGCACTACGTCGTCTCTATCCAATGTGCCATGCTCCTCTGGAGATAGTATGAGAAAGAGAATGGGTGAGAACTTAAAAGATCTCAGTAGGAGTACTATGTGACACCTCCATCTATCCCCAGCCCACTTACGAGATTTTAAAAATATGGCATGGAATGCGTATATAGAAAAAAATAATAACATAATTAACATAGATAAGCCAAGTAGAGGAATAACAGCTTACGGATACTCAACATAAGCACAATTTAAGTTGGATGCAACTTGGAAAATAATAACACAATCAAACTTTTCCTTTATACTTTTTCTTTCTTAACTTGTATCTTTTATGGAAGGTACTGAACTCAAACCAAAGGATCATATTGATATCTTGTCTTTGAGACTCACCTTTCCTTACCGAAAGATCATCCCCTCAATTTAATTTACAAACATGGTTGTTTAGGCATACACAAGAAGAGAATCATACAAGAGAATATGTACATATAATGATAAAAGGGGCATGTAAAATTATGATACCATATTAATGATAACGATACTATAGTTATATGGCACTGGATAGGCATGTACTCTCTAATTAAAGAGATCATAATAACAAAATGGCATAAGTTAAAGGACCGTGTAGTATCATATTTTTAATGTACATAATGAAAATAGGACATATTAAATAATCGAACAAAGTTTATATAGAAAGGCATGTACTCTTGATCAAAAAGTCTTAAACAATGATGGGTTTGCATATGGGAGAAACTTTGATGATTGAACATAATGCATGCATGGAAGGGAAAGAAAAAAAGGGGAATAATGCCATAAAACACATAATCATGACCCCACCAAAAATTCTTTATCATTCTATGTAGCTTATCATGTAGAGATTCAGGAAGTTTAAATCAATTAAGAGTGTACATAAGAATAGCAGTGCCAGCCACCCTAATCGGTATTCTCTTCCGCTAACTGACAGAAGATTACTCTTCCAATGGT
>NC_029790.2:28317926-28321412 GCF_000816755.2 Arachis ipaensis | reverse complement strand
TAACCATAGAAGGCAACTGAAATACTTCTCTTGAGTACCCACATTTAGAATTTCAAGTAGATCAACTAACTTCACCCTTATTTGCTGCGAAGTATTTTTACTGAAAAACACAGCCAATTTATTCAAATTAACTAGTTGTCCACTAAGGCTAATGTATAGGTTCAGAATAAGCAGTAAGTTGTTGTAACTTTGCTGGTTTGCCTTGCAAAATATTATAGATTCATCCACAAATATAAGGTAGTTGATGGACGGACATTTACTGTTCAGCTGTATCCTTTGAAAAATCTTATTTTGTTCTCTCTTGTGGAGCAGATAAAAAATATTCTCTGCACAAATTAAGAAAAAGCATGGGAGAAGGATCTCCTTGACGGAGTCCTCTAGTTGGCTTGAAAAATAAAAACAAAAGGTGAACCTTTCACAGTGACATAATAAGAGATAGTAAACACACACTTCATTCACTCTATCCATCTAGCACAAAACCCCAATTTCTCAATAACAAACCAAACAAAACTCTATTCCACCTGACCATATGCCTTGCTCATGTAAAGTTTTAATGCTAAATTCTCATAGCTTTTATTCTTCAAAAAAATGAATGCGGTCATGCGTTACCAGAATATTGTCACTAATCAATCTACTATGAATAAATACACTTTAATTATCACTAATAATGGTATTCATGAGGTTGCATTCTATGAACAAAAATCTTAGGGATAATTTTATAGAGAATTGTGCTTAGATTAATAGGTCTGATCTGAGTCATTGTCATAATATTTTTCACTTTTGGAATCAAATAAATTTGTGTATGATTTAAATCTTTGAAATTTTTATTTTTTTCGAAAAAACTCTTGGTAGCTTTGCATACATCTTCTTTGATGACACTCAAATTGAACTGATAGAACTTTCCTATGAAACCATCATTTTTTTGGTTTACCTCAAGATTGATTAAGAACATTGCCTTCTTAATCTCTTCGTCAGTAATTGGTCTATTAATTTCTTGTTTGTAACTACTAAGATCATCCCTTTTATACCTCGTAATGCCACCAATAAAGTTTTCTGTTGAGAATAGGCTCTCGAAATATCTATGGGCTCTAGTCTCAATAGTCTCAGGAGTAGTACACCATTGTCTTTGTCTTTCTTCATCTGCTAGTTTTTAGATTTTATTCTTTGCTTGATATTTGGAATGAAAGAATTTTGTATTTTGATCCTCCCATCTCAGCTAGATCACTCTAGACTTTTTTTCCAAAACCATTCCACCATTGTACAAGCTTTAATTAACTGATCTTCCATCTGTCGTATCTCTTCTTTCTCATGCACATTCGGTTGTTCTTTCATGATTGAGAGTCTTTTATCTAATTGTTCCATAACTTACTATTTCCAACCCCAGAGGATTGTCATCCTCACTAACTTGTGTTTGCAGTATTTGAGTTTCTAAAACAGTTAAGGAACATAGTCAATTTATTTACCTTCTTTTACCAAACATTTTTCACAATTTCGTCTACTACCTCCAAACCACACCATCACTCTAAAAATAATAGTTATTTATTATCTTGAGTTTAAATAATATGTATATTTTGGATAAATGATAAAAGAACAAAAGAGAAAACTTTGTTTGAAACGTTGAGCTTTTTATATTTTCAATAGAATTTTAAAAGCACGTGTTAGTTATTTTCTTATTTGCTTTAGGATTTTTATTTACATAAAATAAAGAGAGAATTTAATTTTAATATGTTGATGGTGTAAATTAGTATAAGCGTTTTACATACATTGATAGTATTAAATTAAAGGAAAAAATATGTCTTTTTATTTCTATTATTATTGAATTTGTCTTAAACAACTTTTATTATTTGTCATTAAAAAAAAATATATCCCTGACTTTAATTCAAACACAAATAAATCCTTAACTAATTAAAAATACAAAATCACCTCTTATATTAAAATACATGAGAACAAATAAATCCATAGAATAGACTTAAATATCTCACCTCCTAAAAAGTAAAAATATCAAAACTCTATTTGTTAGTTTGTTTTTTGTTAAATTGTTACATGAGCTATAATTTTAGTAGAATGGGATAATTTAATATGTATATTCTTTTGCTATGAGGTCGCTGCAGGTGGAAAAATCTTGTAATAATTTACATAAAGGAAAAAAGAATAAAAGTGATAAAAACTAGTTTAGTATAATACGATAGTAAAAAATGTTTATTGTTTTTTTTTTTTTTGAATGAAAAGAAATACATGAATAAAACCAATTTATATAAACTTTTTGTCTCTCAAAAATGTCTAGTTTTTTTTGTCCGGGTGATTCAATTTTTTTATGTTCATATGTTCCCTTAAGCAGCCTTAACCAGCAAGGGAGCGACATAAATACAAATGCTAGCAAGATTGCAGTTTTTGTATTTTGTTCAGAATTTTAGACCTTGTGTTTTTTTTGTGTCTGGGAGAATTCAGATTTTAGGGTTGGGCTTTAAAGTTTAAAATTGTAATTTTCATCATCGAAATTCTGTGGAAAAAAATCTTGTAGTATCTAAGCTGCTTCAGCTACAGCAGCGAAGGCCTAACACAGATGGCATTCCTATATGCATCTTACAAGTTGCACCCGAGTTCGAATCTCAGCTGAGGTTGGTTGTTGTTTAAGAACCCATAATATCTATGTAGTATGTGTGAGTGTGTGAAGTATGGGGCTAATGCCTAGGATTGGAGGCTTGACCAAAAAGAAAAAAAAGCTGCTTCAGCTACAGCACTACCATTTCCAGAACCATCACTTGTTTGACCAAGTTCATTGGTAATCCTTAAGATATTATGTGTAAAACAAAAATAGTTATTTATGTAATTAATTAATTGATTAATTAACAATTAAAATCATTTAAAGAAATTAATCAGAGAAAAGCTAGATTAAGGGGATAAATTAAAAGTAAAATAAAATAAAAAGTGAATATTGATGCAAATAAAATTGAGGGAGGAAACGAAGGTATGTATATTCTGCTCAGAGAGAGCATACCCAGTCATCGAGAGATCTCGTATTTGCAGACGTATATAGCAAACTCATCATGGCAGAATTAACAATAACATAAAAGAAGTAAATAACGAATTAATAAGATCGATATATGGCATCAGATAATAAGCGGAGTTTGTAGTCCACACACTAACTAAAATTCGGTGTGTAGGATAAGATTATCTTCCTCATTTGCCAGAATAACTGATTTACAGAGAACAGAGGCTACATCAAAAGGAAAAGTGGAAAACTACAGAGATCTATTGAACCCTAATTGATGACTGTGGGCAGCTGCAATCTCTCATATTTATAGAACCACTAGGGCCCAAGCTTTCTTTTTAATATAGATTTCCAGTCTTCAATTCTAGAATGGCCCACAGTGTCTCCTTATATAGTTTGGGCCGAGGATTCTGGATTAGGCAATGGTTTCAGAATTCAATAGGCTTGAGATTTGAGATTGGCACATATGTGATATGTCAATCAACTGAATCCAG
>NC_029790.2:28270341-28317913 GCF_000816755.2 Arachis ipaensis | reverse complement strand
AAATAATATTTTTTTTTCAAATACTTTTAGTTAAGCTTTGTTTTTTTACGATACTCTTTTTTGTTCTAAAAAGATCTACTGTGGAATGTAATCATCTCTTTGAGGGCAAATAGTTAGTCACGAAATACTTTTCTCACGCACAAAATCTCTAGAACCAAGTAGGGCATGATTCCGTCCGGTTTAAAAATTCGGTCCGAATTTGAATATTTTAAAAATTAATTTGGTGTGACTTTATTGAATTTAGGATTAGGTAAAAGTTTTAAAATTAGATTCGGTTATTATTTAGGATTGAATTTTAGTCAAGACGAACCTGGTTTTACTCGATCCATGTACACTCTAAGAAAACTAAAAAATATATATGTCTAATATTTTGTTATATTAATTATAAATTTATTGTTTAAGTTTTTAATCACACTTGATGAATTAGAAAATAAATTAAAGAAGCATGAAATTAAAATTTATCGATAAATTCAAATTCAAATATGGATATTAACTTCACGATAACAAATATTTTTTTCTCCTTTATAAATAAGTGTATCATAATTTTTTAACATAAAGTTTATTAAAACTCAGACTTCACCCTCTAGACTCAGTTTTAGTGTGACCTGAAAGTAGTGTGATTTCACCGGATTTAAGATCGATAAAAGTCTCAAAAATAGACCTGGTCATTATTTAGAGCCAGATTTGAGTCAAGGCGCACCTGGCTTCACCTGACCCATGTACACCTCTAGAACCAAGTATAAACAATCAAGCTACACTCACACATAGTTTCATTTACGATATTACTAATATTTTTGTTCATAATAATAATATTACGAGAATATAAATTTTTTAAAACTACATCAATTTTGTTTTAACATTGTAGATTATGACACAAAAAATTTATAAAATCAAACTACTTTTAACAAAAGGTTGTCTTAGATAAAAAAAAATCAAAATAATAAGCTTTTTAGTTATTATTTTCATGTGAAAGAGTTTAATTTTTACCTAATAATTAATTTTAACATTCATTATCTAAAACTTGAAAGAATTTAATGCCTATACTTTTACATTTGATTAAATACTAAGTCTGTTACACAAATAAAAATAATTAATTTTCATGCTTGTTACGTAAAAATAACATTTTTTCTTTTTTCAAATTAGTAATATAATATAGCTATATTTTAATTTTAATTTAATTTTAATTGTAATTAGATAATGTCATGTTGCATATTTTGATTGTCAAATTTGTAATTAATCATTGATAATGATATATAAGGGAGATAGAACGGATGAAAAAATGAAAGAGATAGAAAAAGGGAGAGAGAGGATGAGAGAAATTTCTAATTTTAGAGGGAAAGATTTTATTTCGATTGTAATAAAAGAATGACATATGATACATTTTAGTTGTAAAATTAGTAATGTATAATAAATATAATAGATTAAAGGTCATTACTACTGGGTAGAATACATATTATCTACATGTGTAGAAGGATACTTGTCGAAATGTGAATGTGTTGTGGAACTTCACGTGTTAAATTTAAGGATGACAATACTACTTAAATCTCCGGGTACCCACCCCACTCCAAATGAAATTTTAGCAAGGCGAGATCTTGGGCAAGGTAGGACGGGTCGGATTTAGGTAATACCCGTCCTGGTATATATATATAATATATGTAAAATAATTAATAATATTATATTATATTTAAATTTTTATTTTAATTATATTATGTATCTAATAATGGTTATATAAATTTTAAAATTTTATTTTATTTGTTAGATTTTATAATTATGCAAGTGGGTACTCGTGAAGGCGAGTTAATGTTTAACCTTTTACTATTCGCAAATAGAAGTGAAACAGATTCTATACAAATTTTTATAAGACGAAATGAGATTAAATAGGATAAAAACCTGTTCTTATCCGTCCCATTGTCACTTCTAACTAAATTGAGAAAATATATATTTAATGATGTAAATCTTAAAAATGGTACCAGTGAGATTAAGACTGTAGATGACACTGATTTTTTACGGTGAAGGTTAATAATCGTTTATAACTTAAGCTGAGAATGATTAATTATAAAATTTTGATTATTTAAATATAAATTTTCATTACACATGACCTAGGTGATGTACTTCTTTGTGGCTTCATTGAATTATTTGAGTTTAAAGGCTATGTTGAACTTTATTGGTGTTAAATTCATGTGAAGTGTTTGAAGAGATTTATGTTTTGAGTAATTTGATTAAGAGTAAAATAAAAAATTAAATTTATTTAAAATAAATTAACATGATTAAGAGTAATTTATTCGGATGTGATTAAAATAATAATTATATTTTATATATAGTAAAAAAAATAATATTATTAAAGGATAAAATTGAAATTTATTTCAGTGTTAAAAATAGATTTAATTATTTTGTTATTTCCTATAGTTTCACCAAATTTTTAATTAGGTCTATATACTTCTTTTTCTTTTCATTGGGTCCATACATTACTTTAATTTTGTAATTAAGTCCTTTCTAGTGTAAAAAGTATTAGAGTTAATTGAATATTTCTTCACAAATTAAAGATATTTATAATTAAAAACTTAATTAAATCTTTGATCGCATGTATTTTGTTAAAAATATTATGTAAATTTTAATATTTTTAACATGAAAAAGACGTAATTATAAAATTAAAAGTAGTGTAAGGACTCAATTGAAAGGAAAAAAATATAAGGACCTAATTAAAAATTGGATGAAACTATAAGAACTAATAGAGTAATTAAACCTTAAAAATAATATTTAAATTAAATATTAAAAAAAAATTGTATATTAAAAGCAAAAAAGTATAATTTATACTTTATTGTATATGTACTATGTTCTTTTTATTTCTTTTTCGAAAATTTATTTACTAGCAATTTTACAAACATTTCGTGATAAGTAAAAATCTTTAAGAGTAAATTAAAAGAATAAATTTACTTAAAATGAAATAATGTGATTAAGGATAATCTACTTAGATGTGATTAAAAAATAATTAAATAACTATGTAGGGTAAAAAAATTGATATTATTAAAGGATATAGTTAAAAATAAAATTTATTTAAATTAAATATTAAAGAAGTTCAGTATATTAGAAAAAAAAATTAATTTATACTTTATTATATATGTACTATGTTTTTTTTTCTAATAATTTAATTTTAATATATTGTCAGTATAAAACATCTTTACACGTACATCAAATTATATAACGCTGCTTCATAAAAAATAACTACTATTTTTATTGATCTCATAAATAATCATCTAAAAGAACGAATATGATTGCACGATTATGTAAAATATTTTAAATTATTAGTACATCAAAATTAAACTCTTTTCTTTTCCAAAAGTTTAACTCTTGTGAGTTCGTATGTGGTGCTCCTTCTAACACATTGAAAACACAATGTTAATGACCAACAAAACTTCTCCCCTTTTTAATTCAAAGGAAATAACTCTTAATACCAATAAAAAATGTGTTTTCTTCTAAATCCTATTAAATAACAGGCCTGTTACACATCCATGTAACCATATAACCAAGTTGGCCCAAGCCGAAATAGAGTCACGTGCATTAATGAAGCGTAAAAACACGCGCTCAAAACCCCCTCGTTACCTTTGCGCTCATTATGAAGAAACGTTACTTCTTCCTCAACACGAAACCACTCATTCTCTTCGAATCTCTCTCAAAATCACTCAAACTTCAGTCAAGTTCTCTGCGGAAACCACTACTGGAGAAGAATCGCAACAAGATTTCGGCACAAACAAACAAAAACGAACGAAAACAGCAACAGAGACTAACAAAGGTATGAAAAAAACTACAGTTCATTTGAAATCTTGCAATGTAGCGTTTCTCCTAGTTGCATTTTAAGAATACTGGATTGATTTGCTTAGTTCAATAGATCAACGTATTGTGATTGCATTTTTACAGTATAACTAGGGCTTTGCATGAAGAAATACTATTCATACTAATTTAAAGCTTATAATGATTTATTCACCACATGGATTGTATTCGATTTGGTGAGCTTGGTTATTCTCATTCATTTGATATTTAGTGTGTTCAGGGTTTAGGCTTTATTCTGTTGAATTTTTACAATATAACTAGGGCTTTGAATCAAATTTGTTCTTATTTTCATTCAATCTAGTGGATAGTGTAACTAGGTCTTTGAACTTGATTGTTACTCTATTCAGTTAACTTCTATTGCATGAGAAAATACTATTCATATTAATTGAAAGCTTATAATGATTTATTCACCATATGGATTGTATTCGGTTCGGTGGGCTTGGTTATTCTCATTTACTGGTTATTTAGTGTGTTCAGGGTTTACTTTATTCTGATTGTATTTTTACAATATAACTAGGACATTGAATCAAATTTGTTCTTATTTTCATTCAATTTAGTGGATATTGTAACTAGGTCTTTGAACTTGATTGTTACTCTATTCAGTTAACTTCTATTGCATGAGGAAATACATTCATAATAATTGAAAGCTTATAATGATTTGTGCATTACATGGATTGTATTCGGTTCGGTGGTCTTGGTTATTCTCATTCCCTAGTTATTTAGTGTGTTCAGGGTTTAGGCTTTATTCTGATTGTATTTTTACAATATAACTAGGGTTTTAAATCAAATTTGTTCTTATTTTTATTCAGTTCAGTGGATAGTGTAACTAGGTCTTTGAACTTGATTGTTACTCTATTCAGTTAACTTCTATTGCATGAGGAAATACTATTCATAATAATTGAAAGCTTATAATGATTTATTCACCACATGGATTGTATTCGGTTCGGTGGGCTCGGTTATTCTCATTCACTAGTTATTTAGTGTGTTCAGGGTTTAGGCTTTATTCTGATTGCATTTTTACAATATAACTAGGGTTTTGAATAAAATTTGTTCTTATTTTCATTTAGTTCAATGGATAGTGTAACTAGGTCTTTGAACTTGATATTTACTGCATGCTTGTGCTTTTCAGTATATTGATTGAAGTATTGACCAAATTTTTTTATTACAGCAAAACAGAACAACACAATGGTGACAAAAATGGAGAAGCCACACTATAACGTAGGCACATTAAATATATTTATCTGCTTTCATTCAAATAATATCTATTTTGTATTATAAATATATCCTCACATTCTGTTTCAAAACTTGCAGAAAACTCATGATTGCAGATGCCAAACAAAGGCAATAGCAACAGTGTTTAGGAATATGAGTCAAGAAAAGAGAGATATAGTTGAACAAATAGGATTTGGTGTACTGGCACATGTCCTAGAAATGAATGTCTCTCACGCCCTATTGAGAGAATTGATTGATTTCTTTGTTGAGTATAAGAGATGCTTAAAAAATTTCCAGGGGAAAATATACATAACTCCTCACAAGGTAGCCGCTGCACTAGGCATAAACAACAACGGTAATACACTTTCCACTTCTTGCTTATTTTTCATTCATTGCTATACCTTTTTGGCTGATTTTTTGCTATTAAAATATTGTAGGGAATCTTTTTTATGACAAGGTTGATTACGCAAAACTGAATCTGGAAGACAAGGAATGTGCTGGATATGAGTGTTGAAGGGGAGGAGAACCGGCAAAAATTCAAAAGAACTTTTGTTGTCTTCATACAAAAATGCTTCTTACTGCCGACCATGGTTAGCGTGGCCTCCCCGATACATAAGCCTCCTATCTTTCATGTGGACAAAATCCAAGAGTGGGATTGGGCAAAACATGTGCTCAACTTCTTGATGAAAGGAATAGAAAACAAGAGAAAGGGAACGAAACAGTCTGTTGATGGCTGTGTTTTTGTTTTAATTCTGATATGCTTCCATGAAACCAAGTTCCCTCACCCATTCAGACCTGATACTCTCCCAGTATCGTGGGTAGCCCATTGGACAAAGCAAAAGATGCTTGACCAGATTTCGAGGGAAGCAACTGACCCATTAGTAAATTAAACAAAAAACTCTCCCTAAAATTTCATTTCAAATGCTTCTAAAATAATCTACTAACTAAATAAACTTATGTTTAAGGTTATAATTAATTTATTTCTCCTACTTGCAATTGTTAGTGTGTTCATTTGAATCTTTGTGCATTCAGAAACACTTTTCTTCATTATTAAATATTTGTCACGTTTTATTCACTATATGTATCTCATTCGGTTCAGTGGGTCTGATCCGTTTGGTTTACCTGGTTGTTAATATCTTCAATTGAGTTCTTGTGCATGCAAAAATGTTTTTTTATCATTAAATAATTATCACGTTTTATGGTATTTTATTCAGCATATTACTATTGTTTGATTCAGTGGGTTGCTAATGTTGATTCAGCTGATTGTTACTGTATTTGTCATTAAATAAATTTCTATTTTAGGGACTTCTGTACAGAAAAAACATAAAGAAGGAAGAAAAAAAAACAAAGAAGTTAGATAAGAAGGAAAAAGGAAAGAAGGAAAAAAGAAAATTGTTGATCTGGATTCTTCTTCGGAAGAAGAAAAATTTTCTGAATCTGAAACTGAATCTGAATCCGACAAAACACCACCAGCAAAGAGAACAAGATAAAAGAGGGTGGTTAAAAAATAAAAGCTTGTTGATACGGATTCAGAAACAACAACTGAAAATGAAAGCACTCCAACGGATTCAGAAAGCAAAAGTGATTCCGAAAACTAGTAAGTTTGATCTTCATATTGATTTCATTTAACTTGCATTTGCTTAAAGTTGTTCTTATGCGTTTGTTCTTATGTATTGCAGAGAAGAAGAAATTGAAAAAACTGGCACAAAGAAAAGAAAACAACTACAGAAGGTGGTTAAAAAACAAAGCAAAAAAAGAAAGCAAGTGTCGACAGATTCAGAGGGCACAAGCAAATCTGAAAGCCAGTAAGTATTGGGTGATGTTCATTTATATGATTGTATGATATTTATCTGGTTTAGTTTTTGCATTTCCTTGCTTAAAATTGTTTATGTATGCTAGTTAAGTATCCGGAAACGTTTTTCTTGATGATTGAATGACTATCACATTTTGTTCGGCATATGAATTCCTTTCGATTCGGTGCTGTCTGTCAGTTTCGTTCACTTGATTATTAGTGTCTTTTTCTTGCTTATATTTTTCTCCGGTATAAATTCAATGTCTTTGTCTGTGTTGCAGAGAAAAAGAAATTGAGAGAACACCCATAATAAAAAGAAAACAACTGCAAAGGGTGGCAAAAAAGCAAACACTATCTGACAAGCAGTAAGTTTCTCGAATCATATTTTCTTTTATTTTATTGATGCTTTCGTTTTAGGTTCCTTCAAACTTATTTTATGAACTTTCAGATCTAAACAAATAAAAGACAACGCTAAAGAAAGAAGAAGACAAGCATTGGAGACAATAAGAGAAAAGAGGTCAAAGAAAAAAAATGATGGAGCTCAAACAGCGAAGGTTGCTCCGGATCAGTTTGACTCAATGGAGCCACAAAATGATTTGTCTGAGACGTAAGATTCGGGTTCTTTTACTGATATTTTTCTTTCTTTGCTAACTATTGATAGAACCTTTTCTAATTCCTTTAGATTCAATTACTAATATTTATTTATCTTGGTTAGACTGCCGACTGTAAATCTCAGAAGTGAACCACTCTTGCAGACTCAGGGAAGCTCCACACCATCTGTAAATGCCCAAGACAATACCAGGTAAATTGGTTCATTGCACTCTTTACTTTCGGTTCGGTGGTTTCCAAAAATGTATTTCATGTGTTTCTAGACCTTTGCTTTTAATATTTGTTTCTAATTTTAATTTGTTATCTTTTTTTTAGGACAAATACTCGAAAACCACGGTAAAATATTGTAGAAAAAAGAAAATTTTTCCAAGAAAGACTTTTAAAAGTTCACCAGTGTAAGTTAAATATATTTATGTTACTCTTTTAGATTTAGGTAATTATATTTTGTTTAATTAATCTCACGAAAAACGTTTTTAAATGTCATTAGCGCTACACCCAATTCTGAGCTATAAATCATTGAGGTTCAACAAGAAACTCATTCTAAACCTTTGATAATGTGAGTTTTTGAATGTGCAAATTCCCGTTTCTTAGAACAAATTCTAATTATTCAACATTAACTTCTTCCTTGTTTACATTCCTTAGAAATCCTCTTACGTTGTCTCTTCCAATTTCTCTTCAGGAAGAGTTGATCAATGATGACTTTATCTATGTCCCTCCAGAAAGTCAAACACAACAAACCTCTGATAAAGAGTAAGTTTATAAATATTTATTTACCACATGAATCTTGTTCGGTTTGGTGGGCTAATAAAATAATTTTTATTATTTTTAATAGAATATGATAATAGTTTGGGATCATTATTGAACTGCTTCCTCTTTAATGCAGCAGCCCTTGGGAACCACAATAGCAGCCCAGCAAAGAACCACTGACACAACAAACTGAACAACAAAAGCAAGTTGCTGAGGAATCTTCACCAAGGAATACAGAGCCAGAACCTTCAATTAATGTGTAAGTTTTAATTAATATCATTTTTATTATCTTTGGTCTAGCTGGTAATTAAAATTCTTTTTATTAGAAAAATCTGTATCATTACTGAAATCTTTTCTGTTTAATGCAACAGCCCTCCCAAATAACAACAACAACAACAACAACAAGAAGCACAGCCTGAATTGTAAGTTTTACCATTGTTCACCACATTGTTTAATTTCGGTTCAGTGGGCTTGGTTATTTTAAATTACTTGATAGCTAGTGTGTTCAGAATTTAGGATTATTCTGATTGCATGCAACAATGCTTTTCTAGCTGTTTCATTATTTATCATGTTTTATTCAGTGTATCAATGGGATTCGGTTCGGTGGGCTCATAAAATACTTTTTATTTTTTTTAATGGAATATGATAATAGTTTGGGATTATTATTGAAATGTTTACTGTTTAATGCAGAAGCCCTCTGGAACCGCAATAGAAGCCCAGTAAAGAAGCAACAGTGCAACAATCGGAAGAAGAAGTACACGTTGATGTGTAAGTTTTACTGCTTATACAAATCCCGATAATTTCACTTCACTACATGCTTTAATTATAAGTTTTATCTCTTCTGTTTCTTACAGCTGCCCTCCGGAACCCGAAAAGCAGGCTGTCGAGATATTTTCACCGAGGAAAATGGAGCCAGAACCTACGTTGTCTGTTACAAGTTCTGTTATTGAATAGTTAATTAATGATGACTATATCTATGAAGTTTCTGATAATGAGTAAGTTGCACATAAAAATTCTTTTTATTAATTTTAATGGGTTGTTTTTGAACTATTTTCTGTTTAATGCAGCAGCCCTGCCGAAAAACAACAGCAACCTAGGAAAAGGAAAGATGATATGTGATGAGTCCATATTTTTCGGTATATTTTGGTTTGATTTGAGTGGATTTCATCACTTAAACCCACATTTATTCATCCAAATAGCATGCTTTTATGTTCTCTCCCTAAATTGAGCCTAATTGTGAAAACATGCTATTTTGTACTTAAATTAGTGATTTTAATCCCACTTTTATGCCATTCGACGCCATGACATGTTTGTTGAGTGATTTTAGGTCCTAGAGGCAAGTTTGGCAAGGCAAAAGTGGAAGGAAGCATGTATAAAGGGAGAAAGCATGAAGAAAACAAAGAAGAAGCACACATTGGAGTGTGCGTGTGCACAACCACCTGTGCGTACGCACAAGAACCACACAGCCATGTGTGCGTACGCACAAGAGGAAAATCAGCATGTGTGCGTACGCACATGTCCCAGCACGTGACTCACTTAATGGAAATCACTGGGGGGCGAATTCTGGGCCTCTAGAGCCCAGTTTTTGGACTTTCTGAAGCTGATTCTTCCTATATCAAGCAAGGCCTCACTCCATGTGAAAGGGGGGAGAAATTAGGATTAGATTTTAGTCATGTAGTTCATTTTGTAGAGAGAGAAGCTCCCCCTTCTCTCTAGAATTAGGGTTTCTTAGTTTAATTTCTTGTCATTTCTACTTTTAATTCTTGTTTTCATGTCATTTATTGCTTTATTGAGTTGCTATCTTTTCTTTCCTTGCTTGGTAGTTGTAGCATTTATTATTTCTTGTCATTTTACCATGCTTTATTTACATGCCCACCAAGTGTTTGACAAAATGCTTGGTTGGGTTTTTGCTTAGTTTTCCACACTCTTGGTTGAGAAATTGGATAATTGGGTGAACTTGAGTGGTGGATGTCCATTCCACAATGTGTGAGGGTTGTTAATTAATTTGGTTTCCCTTGACTCTAAGTGACCCCATAGTGTTGACTTAGGACTTAGGGATTGAGATTAATTATGCCTAGTTGACTTATCCTCGATGTAGGGTTGACTAATTGGGATTAATCTGCACACAATTACCATGTTTGTGGTCCACAACTAGGATAGGAATCCTTAATTACACAATTCTTGCCAAGAGTTCTTTTTAGCATTTAATTTCCCTTTCTTGCTTTTACTTGCTTTGACTTTTAATTTCTTGCATGTTAAGTTACTTTCTTGTCATTTACATTACTTGCTCTCTTTTGCATTCACAACCCCCGATTCTCTCTCATAGCCAATAACATGACACTCGATTGAAACTCCTAGGAAAGACAACCCGAGGTTTAATTACTCTCGGTTATTTTGTATTGGATTTAATATTTGATCGTGAGAATTCATTGTTGGTTTGAACTATGCTACTAATGAATTGATGCTTGTTTTGATCGATTCCGAACCATACAAGATTTCTCTCATCATTAATATGCCTTCCTTTAGCCTTAGGATAAGTCCACCAGTATCTCAACTAACTCATCCCTCTGAGCCGCCTGTTTCACAGCTTGAAATCCTGGCAGAGGCGGTGGTAGATGCTGGAGTGACGACAGCATTAAAGTTTGCTGAAGCAAGATCTTCCGAGCCAACCTTACCTGCTGCTGAAGTTTTCAAAACTCTGGAGAAAAAAGATAAAAATCTCGAAGGAGTTAATCGAAAAGTGTTATCATTGGATGACACATGTGAAAATGACAAAAGATAGTAGCAACGAATATGATACAATATTCATCTTGAAACATGAGGCACTTTATGAGGGGTTAAGAGAATATTTCATGTCTCTAATGCCCAAAGAACAAGTACATGCCACGGTAAATTCTTTGCCAATTGTGTTAACATTAATGATTTTTCTAAACACTCTTATACAGTATATCTCATAAATTTTCTTCGTGTAGGTTGTTAGTATACATAACATGATTCTCAACCAAATAAAAGTTCGCCGGTATGAGGAACAAATATACATTGTGCCGCTGGATATTGTGGTAAGCTAAATTTTTTATTCCCTGCTGATTGCTGTTCGGTTCAGTGGGAATGTTAATATTGATTCACCTGATTGTTATGTTTTTTGTTGAGTTCTTTTGCATGATTGAATGTTTTTTACGTTTCATTCAGCATATGAATTGTATTCGGTTTGGTGGAAATGTGATTTAACTGATGTTCGTTTTGCAAAGTTTTATGTTGGGAACACATGGCATGGACTACACTGATAAAAGAACAAACACGGCTTACAGGTTCGATATTGAGCAATATGCCCACTACCGCCAGTTTCTTGACAAAAGAAAACTTGCATCGCATCCATTTGTAAGTTGTAATTTCTAAAAATTCTTTGATAATTATCTTGTTTGTTATTGTTTCGACTGAAATTTTCTATCATTTTTTCAAACTTCAGCTATTTGTGCCAATTTGTAATGGAACGCATTGGTGGTTGTGGATTGCTAATTTCAACAAAAAGAAATTCTATGTCCTTGACCCTGTCAATAAGCCAAAAAAAGATATACTTGAATTAAGAGTGAAACTGAACAAATTTGTTGTAAGTTATTTTGTTGTAAATTATTCAAATTATTCAGTAGATTGAGAGGAGTTCGATTCACTGTTGTTGCTTCTCTGTATTTACTTTTTGTGTCCCTTTCAGGGTTTAATAATTTTTTAGATGAGGGTATACGTTGGAGCGGAACCCTTAATGGAGGATGGACTGGGAGAGAAAGTAGAGTATATCCCACTAAATGGTCAATGTACAGAGTAAGAATCTTTCTCTTCTATACTGCTATTTTTAATGTGTTTTATTTTGTATACTATTAATCATATTATACTCAATTCTCACTTAGCTATGATTGTGGAATATAAGTGATGAAATGGCTCGAAACAATTGATCCACGAAAGATCAAAAGTGGGAAGAGATATAAATATAAAGCTTGGACACAAGTAAGTACTTTCTAAATTAATAAACTTCTTTCTTTTCTTATTTCATTCAGTTCAATGAATAGTGTAACTAGGGCTTTGAAATTGGTTGTCACTCTGTTGAGTAGTTCTTTTCCATGGAGAAAGACTATTCTTATTGACTGAAAATTAATCACCATTTATTCACCACATAAACAATGTTCGGTTCGGTGGTCTCCTTTTACTTTGTTCAGGGTTTAGGGTTACTGTGATTGCATTTTTACAGTATAACTAGGGCTTTGAATGAAATTTGTTGTTAATTTCATTCAATTGAGTGGATAGGTTAACTAGGGTTTTGAAATTAGTTATTACTCTGTTCAGTACTTCTTTTGTATGGAGAAATAGTATTCTTGTTGATTTAAAGTTAATCACCATTTATTCACCACATGAACATTGTTCGGTTCGGTGTCCTTTGTGATTTTGATTTACTTGATATTTAATGTGTTCAGGGTTTAGGGTTATTGTGATTGCATTTTTACAGTATAACTAGGACTTTAAATGATATTGTTCTTATTTCAGTTGGGTTCATTTCTTATGTAACTAATTCCTTTCAATTGAAATGTAGGAAGAGATTGATGACTTCAGGTATCAATATGGTCTGAATCTTCTGTTGCACGAAATGAACAAAATTAGAGACAAAGTGATTTGGGAATCTGAAGCAATAAGACTCCCAAAGCTATCTGCTGTCCTCTCCAGCCCTTATTGTAAGTTTACATCTGGGGATTTAGATAGTAAATAGCATATACAATGATTGACTAGTTATAATTAACAATATTTTGTTTAACTTGTTAAAAAAGCAAACAACGTTTCTTTCAAATGTATATATGTCAATATTAATGTAAACGTTAATGTATATATCTATTCTTAATATCAATGATATATCAAATGTTAATATTTATATTTGATTCAAGATGAATTACTCATCTGAGATGTTAATTTATATAGCTGTTGGAACTGTCTAGCTGCTATTTTATTCCAGGTTCTCAGTGAATGCAATCAGTGTATTTACCAATACATTACGAACACCAAAAAGCATAGTGAACCGAATTTAATACACTAGTCGAACCGGGAGTTGCAAACACATTGTACAAAAATTCAGAGACTATTCAATAAAGAAAAAATTGACTTTTGGAATAAAGAATTTTACAAAAAAAGTGACTATTGATTAAAGACTAACAACAGTCAGAAATTTACCCTCCTATAACCTTGGTGAACCGAAATTTGCTCATGGGTGAACGAAAATTCATATTAATAAAAACTAAAACTCGTATAGTCCTTTCTTGGATAATTCATATCTGGTGCATTGTAAAGAGTGGAGCTTGACTGAATCGATGATCCGGCGTCTAAAAGGTTCAACAACAAAAAACATAATTAATTGTATATTAGCAAAATGCACAATTGAATTTTTACCTAACCGAAAACAAGTCAAGATGAACCCCTGAACCCTAAACCCTGAACCCTGAACCCTGAACCTTGAACTCTGAACCCTAAACCCTAAACCCTGAACCCATGAACCATGAACCCCTAAACCCCCAAAACCTGAACACCTAAACCCTAAATCCTAACCCGTAAACCCTAAACCCTAAACCCTGAACCATGAACACTGAACCATGAACACTAAACCCTGAACCCTGAACCCATAAACCCTAAACCCCTAAAATCCTAAACCCAAAACCCTGAACCTCTAAACCCTAAACCCTGAATCGTGACCCCTGAACCATGAACACTGAACCCTGAACCCATAAACCCTAAACCCCTAAAACCCTAAACCAAAACCCTGAACCTTGAACCCCTAAACCCTAACCCTTAAACCCTAAGCCCTAAACACTAAACCCTAAACCCTAAACCTTAAACCCTAAACCCTAAACCCTAAACTCTGAACTATAAATAATGAACCCATAAACCCTGAACCCATAAATCCTAAACCCCTAAACCCAAAACCCTAATACTTAACCCCTAAACCCTAAAATCCTAAACACTAACCCCTAATCTAGGTTTCTAATTTTAATTTGTTATCTTTTTTTTATGAAAAATACCCCAGAAAGCACGGTAAAATATTTTAGAAAAAAGAAAATCCATCCAAGAAAGAGTTTTAAAACTCCACCAATGTAAGTTAAAAATATTTATGTTACTCTTTTAGATTTCTCATAACAAATTCCAATTATTCACCATTAACCTCTTCATTGTTTATATTCCTTAGAAATTAATACACTAGACGAATTGAAAAACTGCATATATCAATATAGCAGAAAATTAATTATAATAAAATATTTCTGTTAGTTTTTAGTTTCAGAAACACCTGAACTTTGACATTTATATTAATGAAAAATTAAACACAGTGAACCGAAATTTATACCTTCAGTGAATCAAAATTTATATTAATAAAAACTAAACTCTCTGGGAAAATTCATATCTGGTGCATTATAAAGGCTGAAGCTTGACTGAATGGTTGATCCACAGTCTAAAAAGTTCAACTGCAAGAGACAAAATAAAATTGTATACTAGAAAAATACACAAATGAATTTTTCTCAATCAAAAGCAAATCAATTTTACCTCGGTTGGAGCTGTCTTTTTCTTTTTCTTCGTGGCATTTGAGATCTTTTTTTCTAGGTTTGATCCAAGTTTGTTCTTGGGCCGGCCTCTTATTTTGACGCGTGGCGGATTTTGAAGGTCGTTCATGTCACTCAATGTCGCTTCTTCATGGGATAATGAACTTTTTCCTTTGCTTTTCTCTTGATATTCTTGCATCTCGGCCATTACCTTGTCAAATGCCCGATGCAGAATTTTGGTCAACTCCTCGGACTCAGATGCAAATTCGCATATATTGTGCGACCGAAACACTAAGTCATCGAATCTTTTACTTCTCAACTCCAGTAGAGGCTCATCTTGGCTGCTCTTGATGTATGTGTGCCTCCTCTTTATGTTCTACCTCCAACGTTCCAGTATGTATCTCGGTACCACATTATCCACTTACTCGAAGCTTAGGATGCTCAGGGAATGGTGGCACAATATTCCCCTTAACTTGAACAGCAAGCACTAGCACTTTACCTCTCATGATACTGCATCGTAGGTGACCAAAAACTTGTTGAATGTCGAGTTAGAAACCTGCTCTACGACTTCATATGTTGTGAAACCTAGAGTTGAATGCATTGATCTTATAATGCAGTTCACTTTTCCTCTGAATTGTGCTTGAACTTCCCTGAACTTCTCATTGGTATACACGTGTTGAAACTGGGCCTCTATTGCTGATTTTGTTGCACATGGTATCACGGTGTGAAAATTTGCAGCATCGAATTCTCTCTCTCTCTTTGCTCTCTACTTGTTAGGCAATTGTCATATTGCTTGATTAATTGTCTCAAGGAGCTGTTGCATGTGATGAATTTGTTAAAAAATGAGTGCATGCTCTCGCTCCTTTGTGTGCTTCTCATCCCGGCCCAGAAGTGGTGATCCAGGTAAACTGGAATCCATATATGCCGATCTTCGTACAGCTCTGCAACATGAACCGAAAACATAAGCACCAGTGAACCGAAATTTGTGCACGTTTTAACGACATGAAAATAATTTGAATTCAAACATCGGTTACCTGAGAGCCACTTGTTGCCTCCGAGGCCATACTTTGTGAGGGAATCGTTCCAGTTTCTGTCAAATGCATTTTTTGTGTACAAGTTCCAAACAACATGGCTCATCTCTTGTTCAATTTCTTTGTGTCCCTTGTAGCCGTTTGGTTTGTTTGGGATCTTCTTCATGATGTACATTACAAACACCGGTGAATTATTGTTGGCATGCACAGCTCAATTGCCCTTTAAATCGATGCGCATTGATCGGTAAGAATGCCTTTTGGTGCCTTCCCTCCCATGCAATGTAGCCAACACTCAAATAGACATTTGAATGATTGGATGTCCTCATTTTTTATCAGTGCGCATCCGAGAAGTATCGACTGGCCGTGATGATTCACGCCCATAAAAGAACCTAAAACCAGATTGTACCTGCATAAATATACACACCCAGAACGTGATGAACCAAAGGTTATACATGCACTGAACATGAAAATATATGTGACTGAACCGAATACCTGTTTGTGTTATAGGTGGTGTCGAATGAAACCACATCTCTGAAATACTCAAATGCAGCCCTGCTTCTTGCATCGTTCTAGAATGCATGTTTAATGCAGTGATTGCCTTCAATGTTGAGCTCAAAGAAGAAATTTTAGTTCTTCTCTTTCTCTTAGTAGGTACTTCCCAAATTCTTTGGCATCATCTTCCTCATAAATATTCTGTACTTCTCTTGTGATGTAATTCCTCACGTCTTTTTCTATAAAACTTAGTTCACGGTGGCTGTCAGCTGCTGCCACAAATGATTGGTAAGTTTTGCTCAGTCTAATTCCAGCTTCCTCGTTGGTTTTGATGGTGCGATGCACAAACATGCTAAGCTCCTTGTGTTGTTTGAGCATCTCTGCCCAATCTGGACAACAAGGATGTGAGTGATTCAGAAAAACTCTGGAAATTGTCCAAAGACCAACATCCTTCATTATGTGTACGTAAATCCTGGCTGGACAGTTCAACCCGGTTGAAGGATTTGTCTTCAAAGTTGGAGATATCTTGGATTTCCACCTCCCCTCTTTGGTGCATACAATTAGTTGATTCTTAATCTTGTCTCCATCCCTAGTCGTGTTCCTTATTTTGGTAGAAAAATCGGCAAGTTTCGAATAATGTTTGTAGAACTTTCCAACTTCTTCTAGTGTCTTGAAAATCATCCCCACCTTTGGGACAAATTTTTCATCCACAACACATCTGGTCTGCATGGTGAACCAAAAACGTCATTACGGTGAAACAATTATTTATTACTCAGTGAATAAAACATAATACATTATATATTCCTTTAATCTTTTATACAAACTCCTTTTTGCATACCGAACCGAACATGTTCTCTTAGTGAAACAACTCTATGGTACTAAGTGAACAAGTACTGAGTGAATGAAACATAATCCTATGTATTAAAATAAATTCAGACTCCTTTAAGCTTACCGAACCGAACAGTTATTCACAGTGAAAGGATTGTATAGTACTTACTAAACGAAACATAATGCATTATACAAAAGTAAATTCGAAACACCTCTGTCTACAATTTAGATATTATCAATTCAATTCAATTTAGAGTCAAAAACACCTAAAATAAAATTCAATTCAAATATTATGTCCATTGAATTCAATTCAAATAAAATTCACAATTGCATTCCACTCAATTCGATTCAAAATTGAACAATCCAAATCTCATCAGCATCATTCGTTTCAGAAGAATAAACCAGATCGTTAGCATTCAACTGATTTGAAGTTGAATCATTCATTGATTCCATTCAGCAGTGTAAATCGAAGATGAAAACGAAAAAGAAGAAGAACGGCGAAGAAGAAGAAAGCGCGAATAAAGGAGAACAATGAAGCTTATTAGATTAAAGAAGAAGAAGAAGAAGAAGAAGAAGAAGAAGAAGAAGAAGAAGAAGAAGAAGAAGAAGAAGAAGAAGACGATGACGACGACGAGCAGAAAAGAAAGAAGAAGAACGAAAATACGAGAAAAAACAAGGTTTACGTTGAGAAAGGTTTATTACGCAGCATAAGGTTTACGTTATATGAGGCGCGTGTATAACAAATGACTCAAGGAGGGGGGAACGCTCGTGTGGAGGAAGTTACTTGGATAGGTTGGATAAAAAAATTACATGGATGTAGAGTTTTTCTGATCAAATAATAAGGGTTAGTTACCCATAAAGATCTGTCACAATCTTAGCCATTAATTAAGCGAAACAATCAAAATTTTTTAAATGGTATTATTCTATACTGTATTTTATGTTATTTGCCTTATCGTACCCAATGTATATATATTCCACTGTGAAAGGGTGTAATCTGCAATTTATCTATTTTTAATTAAAAAAATTATGTGATTGCCAACTAACAATATAATGTACATCTTTAGTTCTTTACTATAAATGATAAAGATAAGTTACAAAAAGGGGCAGTAAGTGATCATGGATAAAGTGGTAATTTAAGTTTAAAATCTTGAGTGTGTATATTGTGTGGCTTAGTTTATTTGGTTGCTTATAAAAGGCCTTCTGCATCTATTGTAAAGGTAAAACTGTAGAGTCATAATAGAGGATTTTATTTTTCGTTCAAATTTGTGTCTCTCTTCTAAAGCTTTCACATGGTATCAAGAGCGTAAGATCCTTGGTGCCTCTTCTTTTTTCCATGGCTCTCACCATCAATGATACTGTGCAAAATCATCCTCTCCTTTATCCGATTCCAGAGAAGCTGCACGAGAATAACTTTTTTACGTGGCAGCAACAAGCCCTCTTCATAATGCTTGGCCAAAATCTTCATGATTATATTGTTCCTGGAAAGAAACCACCCCAATATGCAACTGATGCAGAGAAAACAGCAAGTACAGTTTCTAAAACCTATTTTGACTGGGTTCTTCAGGATTACAATCTTAGCTCTTGGCTCCTAGCATCCATGGATGTGGACTTCAAAAATTGTATGGTACATTGCACCTCTGCATGTGAAATGTGGAAAAAACTTCAAATTTCTTTTGCTTCTACAATTAAGACCAAGTCCAAGCAATTCAAATCACAGCTTAAGAATTGCAAGAAACTCAATCTTACAGCCTCTCAATACGTTACAAAAATAAGAAATCTTGTGAATTCTCTTTCTGCTATTGATGATCCAATTTCCACAAATGATCACATTGAAGCTTTGTGCGACGGTATCACAGAGGAATATTCTTCATTCATAATCACTGTACGTGCAAAATCAGATTTGTACACTATTGGAGAGGTGGAGGCTCTTTTAATTTCTCATGATGACATGTCAGAAAACTTTAAACAAAATTCTATTGTCATGGCTCAGGCTCACCTTACCCAACCTTCTTCTTTAAATTTTAAAAATTATGGACGGGGAAGTTTTGATTCTAGAAGAGGCAGAGGTAGACGTTACACACGTGGTGGAAGAAATTCTTGGCAACTTGGAAATCGCTCTCAATGCCAACTTTGCAGACGGTTTGGACATGTTGTTCTTCATTGCTATCACTGTTATGATCAGAATTTTCAAAGTCCTTCATTCTTCAAATCGCCATCTGTTCCTTCCTCATCACAACAGGATTCATCTTCTTTTGCAAACCTGAATCCACCTCCTCCTCCTCCTCCCAACACAGCCCCTCCACCTACTTCCTATTTGGCCACTCCTTCCGCTGTTTCTGAAGCATCTTGGTATGCTGATTCAGGAGCCTCCCACCATCTTGTTAATAATGTATCCAATCTCTTCTCAGCATCTAATTATGAAGGCCAAGACCAACTCTATGTTGCTAATGGCACATGTTTGCCTATTGTTAAAACGGGTTCTATGCTATTATCTGGTCCGGAATCTAATAGATTATTTATTTTGAAAAATATTTTACAAGTTCTTGAAATTGCCAAAAATCTACTTAGTGTCTCGAAATTTTGTCTAGATAATAATGTGTATTTTGAATTTCACCCGTTTGATTGTTTTATTAAATCTCAAGTCAACTGCGAGACTCTTCTTCGAGGGTTCCTTAGAAATGGCCTTTAGACCTTCAATAACTTGGTTGCACAAACTTATCTTGATTGTAATCTTCATAAACAAGCTTGTCTTTCTCAATGTAATATTCCTAGTTCAATATGGCAAAAGAGGCTTCGACATCCCTTTATGGCTGTAGTTAAGAATATCTTGCAATCTTGTAATATTCCTTTTGTTCAAAATAAAGATGCTACTTCTTTATGTGATGCTTGCTGTCTCTCCAAAATGCATGCTCTTCCCTTTCCTGATTCTAAAACTACCTATCACTTTCCTCTTGAATTAGTTTTTATTGATTTGTGGGGACCGGCCCCAGTTTCTTCTTGATCTGGTTATCGTTATTATATTAGCTTTGTGGATGCTTATACACGTTACACTTGTCTTTATCTTTTGCATGATAAGTCCCAAGTTTTTCAAACTTTTGTTCAATTTAAAACAATGATGGAGAAACAAATAGGTTTTTCTCTAAAGTCTATTCAAACAGACAATGCCAAGGAATTGCTATCATCTTCTTTTAAGACTTTCTTGTAGGATCATGGTATAAATCACAGGCTCGCATGTCCATATACGCATCAACAACAGGGTATTGTTGAAAGAAAACACCGCCACATTGTAGAAGTTGGACTTTCCTTACTTGCTACAGCATCAATGCCTCAAACACATTGGGAAGATGCCTTTCTTTTATCTGTCTTTTTAATTAATCGTTTACCCACACTAGTTTTGAAAATGAAAACTCCTTATGAAATGTTACATCTTAAGAAACCTGATTATAGTATTTTGCGCATATTTGGTTGTGCATGTTATCCACACACTCATCCTTATAATGCACATAAACTTGATTTTAGATCTGAGAAGTGTGTCTTTTTAGGGTATGCACCTCAACATAGAGGTTTTAAGTGCTTGAGCTCTTCTAGAAAAATTCTTATTGCAAGAAATGTTTTATTTGATGAATCATGCTTTCCTTTTCAATCTATGTTTACTGATTTAGTTACTAATTCATCTTCAGTGCATCCTAGTACTACTACAACTAATTCTAGCTTATCATCCACTCTTGAATTGGTTAACTTTGCCCCTCCACCAAACACTTTTATAGCACCAAGACCTCAATCCCTTCCTGCTCCCTCCCTAATCGAACCTGTACAAACTCTAGGCACTCTTGCCCATCCTCATCATATACCAAAAAAATAATCATCCTATGACTACAATAGCTAAGGCTGGCATTTATAAGCCTAAAGCCTTGGCTGCCACATCTACTAATTTGGATTTAGTGCAAAATATCCCTTCATCCGTTAAACAAGCCAAATCCTCTCCTCATTGGGTTTAGGCAATGCAAGAAGAGTGCTGCACTCTTGAAAAATCAAACCTGGACCTTTGTTAAACCTCCAATAAGAGGACTCCTAACAATTCAATTATGAGGTACAAAGCCAGACTTGTGGCTAAAGGATGTCATCAGCAACATAGGGTTTAGGGTTTAGGGTTTAGGGTTTAGGGTTTAGGGTCTAAGGCAATTTGACTTTAATAATGTCTTTCTCAATGGTGACCTTGATGAGGTTGTCTATATGACTCAACCACCAGGATTTGAGGATTAAGACACTACTCTTGTGTGTAAGTTAAATCATGCCATTTATGGGCTCAAACAGGCACCGCGTGCCTGGTACAATAAATTATGTTCTACTCTTACAAAGTTTGGGTTTACTCCTACAAGAACTGACACATCTTCGTTTACTAAATTTACATCCTCTTCTACTATTTTTATTCTTGCCTATGTCGATGATATTGTGATCACTGGAAGTGATTCACAAGAAGTCTCTAATTTGATCTCTAGTTTAAATAATATTTTTTCCCTCAAAGATTTAGGAAGCTTACATTTTTTTCTTGGGCTTGAGTTTAATATGCTATCTGATTCACGTATTCATGTTTCTCAAAGAAAGTATATCAGCGAATTGTTGAGCAGGGTTGGTATGTTTCATAGTAAGCCAATGCCTACACCCATGCTATCAACCTTGAAATTAACTTTTAATGGCTCTGAGTTGTTTTAAGATGTGACTTTTTATAGGTCTATTGTGGGGGGACTGCAGTATGCCATTCTTACTCATCTGGAGATTGCTTTTGCTGTAAATCGCGTGAGCTAGTTTATGCGTCGGCCTCTTCAGCAGCATTGGTTGGTAGTGAAGAGAATATTGAGATATCTTTTAGGTGCTAGTGATTATGGTTTATGTTTTTCAAAAAGTACTAATTTTCTTTTAATAGCTTATGCAGATTCAGATTGGGCCAATGATCTTGATGATCGAAGGTCGACGAGTGGATATTGTGTTTATTTGGGATGCAATCCAGTGATTTGGTCGAGTAGAAAACAAGCTGCAGTGAGTAGGTCGTCGACTGAAGCGGAATTCAGGTGTTTGGCAGATGCAGTGGCTGATATTACTTGGATGGAAAATCTGCTCAAAGAGCTTAGGATCTCTTCTTCAATCCCACCAACCATGTTTTGCGATAACTTGGGTGCTGTGTTATTGGTGGCTAATCCGATTCTTCACAGCCGTTCCAAGCATTTTGAAGTGGATCTTCATTTTGTCTGAGACAAAGTCAAGAAGAAGCAGCTGGTTGTGGTTCACATTTCAACAGTGTTGCAAGTTAGTTACTGATCTTTTAACTAAGCCTGTTTTCTCGGCACTCTTTCATAATTTTAGAAACAAACTCAGACTCCAACCTTTGGAAGTCATAAGTTTGAGAAGGGGTGTAAATGATAAAGATAAGTTACAAAAAGGGACAGTAAGTGATCATGGATAAAGTGGTAATTTAAGTTTAAAATCTTGAGTGTATATATTATGTGGCTTAGTTTATTTGGTTGCCTATAAAAAGCCTTCTGCATCTATTATAAAGATAAAACTGTAGAATCATAATAGAGGATTTAATTTTTTGTTCAAATTTGTGTCTCTCTTCTAAAGCTTTCACATTTACTTTCTATAGTTACCGTTCTGTAATAGTTGAGATCAAATTTTTACATAACACAAGAATCTCTGTTGATTCAAATCAAATTTTCACTTGACAAAAAAAATCTAATTTTCTCCAAAACCTTATCAGAGTTTGCCTCTGGCATAACTAGTAGGAGCAATATCTGAGAAGCACAACATTACCAATGATTCTCCTGTAGCGCAGTCGTCAACAGATGTGCTTGATAATGGTCGTATTGAGCATCTCCTGCCTGAAGCTAGAACATCTAAATCACAGTCTTACTAGTGGACAGAGTAGTAGTTGTTGGGAGTAGTGTTACGATATGGAGGAGCAGCATAGTGGATCTGGGTAGCACAGCTACCACCGACTGGAAATGGTCCTATTCAAAATGTCGCAATTTGGTCCCAAAGCGTGGATCAATCGAGAAGCGGCTCTTATTTGTAGGGCTCATGAGTCTAATTGAGAATGACAACCTTCAATTGCTCCAAAACATTAGCGTAATATTCTAAAATATACTTGTTAATTACTAGCCACAATTGAACACTTTCATCATGCTGCCAATAGAAATTATTTGTGTTTGATCACGTAAAATTGTTTTAAACTAATTCTGAGTTAATATTGACATTTGACTCCTCGTCATTCTCTCCTCAATTACATGGATTAATCTTTGCTTTCTCAAGCCATTTTAATTTGAAAGGCCTTTTAATGTTTTTAAGTAAATCTGTTAATTTATACTTGATTTTGAAGACATATATTGATTGTTTTGGTATTTGTCTCAACAAAAAGATGTAGAGATATAAAAAGAAATAAAGATGTAGGGATGGAAACATAATATTTTTGTCTTATCTAAGTCTCAATGTCTTTGAATTTCATACATATGCTTAATTTCATTTCTTAATTAATTAGTTACATAATAGACTGGGATAGTAGGTTTTCAGATGATGTTGGTATATATGAATCTCAAAGAGTTCAATTGCGGATGCAAGCTCATCATTAGGAGAGCTTGATTCATGATCATCATTACCAAGAAAACTTACTTCTTGATCTGTTCCATCCAGTTCTTCATAAGGTGTATGCCTTGGGGGTTGTGCACTATCCTTCTTAGCATTAATTGCAAATTTTTTGGCAGAATTCTCTACAACTCTTGATTCCCATGGAGGTTCAGCGTCTCCTAAGTCTTCAACCAATTCTTTTTCTTCAATAATCTCGGCTTCCTCCACTTGTTCTAATACAAAGTCATGCTCCTTACTGTCCACCGGAGTTTCTAGTGTCTCTTTAATGCTATGTTCATCATTAGGTTCTCCACATGAAGCCATGGGAGTTCCTTGAGTATCCGAATGTTGGGAAGATAATAGATTTATCGCTTGCTCCAATTAATGAAGGGTTGCATGAAATTGATCCACTGTTTTCTTGAGACGATCCTTTGATTCTTGGGTCGATGGATATGGACATGGTGCATATGGAAGTGGTGGTTTTTGGGAGTAATTGGATTGGAATTGGGGTGGATAGGGGTTAGGGTCATATGGAGGTGAATGGTTGTAGGTGGCTTGTGAGTATGGTGGTTCGAAGCTATGTTGAGGAGGTGGTTCATAGGCATATGATGGAGCTTGCTCGTAATCACAAGGGGGTCCACTGATGAGCAGATAATTTATACCCTTTTTGGCATTGTTTTTACATAGTTTTTAGTATATTTTAGTTACTTTTTATTATATTTTTATTATTTTTTATTCAAAAATCACATTTTTGGACTTTACTATGAGTTTGTGTGTTTTTCTGTGATTTCAGGTATTTTCTGGCTGAAATTGAGGGACCTGAGCAAAAATCTGATTCAGAGGCTGAAAAAGGACTGCAGATGCTGTTGGATTCTGACCTCCCTGCACTCGAAGTGGATTTTCGGGAGCTACCGAAGCCCAATTGGTGCATTCTTAATTGCATTAGAAAGTAGACATCCTGGGCTTTCCAGAAATATATAATAGTCCATACTTTGCCTGAGATTTGATGGCCCAAACTGGCGTTCAAAATCAGCCTAAAATATCTTGGCGTAAAACGCCCAAACTGGCACCAGAATTGGAGTTAAACGCCCAAACTGGTACCAAAGCTGGTGTTTAACTCCAGAAACAACCTAAGCACGAAAAAGCTTCAATGCTCAGCCCAAGCACACACCAAGTGGGCCCCGAAAGTGGATTTCTGTACTATCTGCACTTAATTACTCATTTTCTGTAACCCTAGGTTACTAGGTTAGTATAAAAACTACTTTTAGAGATTTATTTTACGTCTTTTGAAAAGCTTTTAGATCTTTGGATCATATTGTACATGTTTGGAGGCTGGCCTCACGGCCATGCCTAGACCTCTTTTCACTTATGCATTTTCTACGGTGGAGTTTCTACACCCAAGGTGTGGAGCTCTGCTGTTCTTCATGAATTAATGCAATTACTACTGTTTTCTATTCAATTCATGCCTACTTCTTCTCCAAGATATACTCTCGTTCTTAATTCAGTTAAGTCAAAATGAAGGGGTGATCTGTGACAATCACCCAATCTTCGTTACTCGCTTAGCCAAGATCCGCGTGCCTGACAACCACAAAACGGTCTACATGATGTTCAACGTAGTCATTGGACGACAGCTGGAGTATATTCTCTTGGATATCTAATACACGGACCGAGTCCATGAGATTAGTATCTTCGTGGTATAGGCTAGAATAATTGGCAGCATTCCTTGGATCCGAAAAGTCTAAACCTTGTCTGTGGTATTCCGAGTAGGATCCGGGAAGGGATGACTGTAAAGAGCTTCAAACCTGCGAATGTTGGGCGCAAGTGACAGTGTGCAAAAGGATCAATGGATCCTATTCCGACGCTAGCGGAAATCGACAGATGATTAGCTATGTGGTAGCTGTACATGGTATTTTTCATCCGAGACGAGCAATCCGACAGTTGATTAGCTGTGCAGAAACCGTAGAGGACCATTTTCACTGAGAGGATCTTACAGCTTTCCATAGAAGGAGGTAACGAATGGTTGGAAGAAGGCAATAGGAAAGCAGAAGTTCAGAAGCAACAAAGCATCTCCAGACGCTTATCTGAAACTCCCACCAATGAATTACATAAGTAACTTTATTTTATTTTCTGTTTTATTTATGTTTTAATTATCAAAACCTCATAACCATTTGAATCCACCTGACTGAGATTTACAAGGATGACCATAGCTTGCTTCAAGCCGACAATCTCCGTGGGATCGACCCTTACTCACGTAAGGTATTACTTGGACGACCCATTGCACTTGTTGGTCAGTTACACGGTGTTGTGAAGAAAAGTGTGGGATCACGATTCTGTGTACCATCCACCATATATATCATCTTGGTATGCACCTCGGAATGGTTCTTGACCATAGTAATTTGGTGGAGGTGGGTTGTCACGAAAAGGTCCACCATAACTATTGTCTTGGCATGCATTGTAGAATGGTCGTTGTCCATGGTATCTTGGAAGGTGTTGTTGCCAAAAGGGTTGATCAGATCCTCGTGGCTCCTTCCATCTTTGATTGCTTTGACCTTGATGTATGTTCCTGTTATAGCTTTCATTCCTTACAACAACATTGGAACCAAACATAAAGCCAGAGGGGTGAGAACTCATAGTAGCTAATAAAAATAAAAATAAAAAATGAAAACAAGAACAAAAACTAATAAACAAACAAAAGCAAATATTTATAATAACCAATAATAAGGCACACAATTGCAAATCCTCGGCAACGGCGCCATTTTGACGAACGGGACTTTTGTGTGGTCTAGAAATTTGCAATTAAAAGCTCGTTGTAAGTGTAGTTTCTAAATCGACAAGAATCCTTTCGTACAAAAGTTTTGGTTGTCACTTAAGCAAACCCAATATAATTTATAACCGAAGTATTTAAGCCTCGGGTCGTCTCTCAAAGAATTGCAGGGTAGTATGATTTATTATTGGTTATGGAAAAAGTAGGGATGACAACGGGGCGGGTAGGGGCGGGTTTTTGCTCTAGCCACCCCTAGGAAAAAGGTATATTTTTTGGTTTTTGAAATAAGGAATAAGAAAATAAATTGGCAGGAAATTAAATTAATTATCATGAAACTCATTGCAAGCTATAAGAACTGGAAATCCCATCCTAGTTATCCTTATCAGGTGTGATGAGAATTGTTTATTGCTCCCACTTAGTTAACCCCTACTAAATAAAGAAAAGTCAAGTGGACTAATCTATTTGATTCCTCAAGTCCTAGTCAACTCCCAGGGAAAGACTAGCTTTAGAGGGATTCAAATCAATAAGCAAATTCCGATTTTCAATCAACAGCTGAGTTTGATAACTCAAGTGTCACCAATTACTCAACCAAAGCAAAGGAGAAAAATCTAAATTAAATTAAAAGTATCAATAACATGAATTTGAAGAAAGCAATCTTAAATCTGAAATACCTCGAATTGTATTAAATAGAGAGTCAAATTAAACATAGGAATCCATAAACCAATTTGGAAACATAAGTAATTAACAAGAGAAATAAATAAACCAAAGTACTAGAATAAATAAAAGTAGAAGAGAAACTAAATTAAAGGAACATTGAACCTAAAATTGATAAAACGAAGAAATCCTAATCCTAAAACCTAAGAGAGAGGAGAGAGCCTCTCTCTCTCTACCAAAACTACATCTAAAACCTCCAAAATTATCTATAACGAATAAATGTTGAATCCTTTGATTCCCTCATTCTCCAGCCTCTATTCTGTGTTTCTAGGCTTGGATTTGGGCCGAAAAGGAGCCCAGAAATCGCTGGCGGCAAATTCTGCAACTTTCTGCACGTGGCGTCTGTCACGCGTGCGTGTCACTCACGCGTGCGCGTCATTTGGAAAATTTTCTTGTCACGCGTACGCATCAGCCACGCGTACGCGTCGCTTGTGTTCTGCGCGAGGCATGCGTTCGCGTTGTCCATGCGTGCGCGTCACTGTCAGTTTCTTCAAAACTCTATTTTTGCGCGTTCCTTCCACTTTTGCATGTTTCCTTTCTGTCCTCTAAGCCATTCCTTCCCTATAAATCCTGAAAATACTAAACACACAGATCACGGCATCGAATGGTAATAAAGGATAGTTAAAATTAACAGTTTTAAGGTCTAGGAAACATGTTTTCATATATATCATAGAATAAGGAATGAATTGTAAAACCGTGCAAATTATATGAATAAGTGGGTGGAGAATTGATAAAAACCACTCAATTTAGCACAGGATAAATCATAAAATAGTGGTTTATCACGAAAGTTAAAAGAACTCAATTCTTTAAAATAAGAACAATTATCTGGCTAATGATAAACCACAATTTTATGGTTTATTTTGTATTGGGTTTGGTAGATTTTGTCAACTTTTCTTCCATTTATTCACTAAAATAGCATGGTTTCATGAATTTCTCCTAATTGTGCTTAATGGTTGAAAATATATTTTTTTAGGTTTTAAAATTGCTAAATTTAATTCACCTTTCTCCCATTCGATGCCTTGATATTGTTTGAGTGATTTAAGGTTTTGAAGGCAAGAATGACTTGAAGGAAATGGAAAAAAAGCATGCAAAGTGGGAGAATTCATGAAGGAATGAAGGAATTGCTAAGCTGTTAATTCTGACCTCTTTGTACTAAATCGATCATAACTTGAGCTACAGAGGTCCAAATGAGGCAGTTCTAGTTACGTTGGAAAGCTAACATCTGGGGCTTTAAAATTATATGAAATTTTCCATAGTTGCCTTTCAGTTAGGTGATGCGTACGCGTTGCCCATGCGTTTGCGTCCCAGGATCAGCGTGACTCACTTGAAGGCAACACGTGACCGGCGATTTCTAAAGCATTTTGGGCCCAATCTAACCCATTTCTAATGCTATTGAACCAAGGATTGAAGGGGGAATGAACCAAGTAGTCATAGTTTTAGTTTTTCATCATGTTTTAGGATAGAATTCTAGAGAGAGAAGCTCTCTCTTCTCTCTAGAAGTAGGTTAGGGTTCTTAGGTTAATTTCTCTTAGATCTAGCTTTTAATTCTTGCTTTGATTTAGTTTCCTTTACCATTTCTTGTTCCTACATCTTTGCTCTTTTAGCTTTATTTATTATTTCTTTTATTTTGTTATTCTCATGTTAATGCACTTTTGTTCCCTTTGATTTCAATTAATGCAATTTATGTTTGATGTTCTTATTGTTTAATTGCTTTGCTATTGTTGTTTTCTTGCTTTGGTAGTTATAGA
Source organism: Arachis ipaensis (assembly GCF_000816755.2). Taxonomy (NCBI): domain Eukaryota; kingdom Viridiplantae; phylum Streptophyta; class Magnoliopsida; order Fabales; family Fabaceae; genus Arachis; species Arachis ipaensis. Next base: position 28,288,967 of record NC_029790.2, on the reverse strand, counting down.
TTTTACATTTTTTACAATTTTACCTTGTTTTCCTTTTTTACTTTCCAAGTATTTGATAAAATTCTTGATTGGATTTTAGAGTAGATTTTCTATTCTTGGCTTGGGATGGTAACTTGGGTGACCTTGAGTTGCTAATGTCCAAGTGATCGATAATTGGCGTCCATTGAGACTAGCTTTCACTAAGTCCATTAGTGAGTGGCTAGGACTTATGGATTGTGATTGATAAAGCTCATTCGACTTTCCTTCACTTGCTAGAGGATGACTTAATGGGATTGATCCTTGCAATTATCATGTTGTGGTTAGTAACAAGGATAGGGATCCTTAACCATCAACCCTTGCCAAGACCTTTTTACCATTTGAGTTCCTTTACTTTCTTGTCATTTATGTTTCTTGTCTCTTATCACAAAACCCCAAAATATACATCCCGTAACCAATAACATGAACACTTCCCTACAATTCCTTGAGAGACAACCCGAGGTTTAAATACTTCGGTTATTTTTATTAGGGTTTGTACTTGTGACAAACAAATTAAACTTTGATTGAGGATTGTTTATTGTTGGTTTAGAACTATACTTGCAACGAGATTTCATTGAGAAATTCTTTACAGAAAAATTTCCTCCGTCAAATTTTTGGCACTATTACCGGGGAATTGCAAATGTGCGCTTGTTATTGGTTATTGTATATATGTTAATATTGTGAATAATTTAATTTTTTCTTTACTTGCTATTTGTAGAATTTTGTTTCTCTTGTTTCTTATTAGTTTTAGTTTTATTTTCTCTTTTCTACTATGAATTCTCATCGCTTTGGCTATGAGTGTGGTTACAACTATGTTGTAGGAAGTGAGAATTATAATGACAACATGCATCAAGGATGGAACAATCAAAGATGGGAGGAGCCTCAAGGATTTTATCAACCCTCTTGGCAACAACCCCCTCCAACATACTATGAGAAAGGGCCATTCCATGATACATATCAATCCATTGGCTATGGTGGACCTCTTTGTGACTATCAAAAACCACCACCATATGCTTATGAACCCCCTCCTTAACATAGCTTTCAACCATACTCAAAAGCCCCATACCATCAAACACTTCCATATGACCCTAACCTTTATCCACCATACCAACCACCGTATGAACCATATGAACCACACATAGAACCACCACCATTTCAACCTCAACAACCCCAAGAACCACCTCATCCATACTATTACCAAGATGAATCACCTCCAATGTATGAGATTCAACCATAAGATGAATTTTTCTTTCCACTACAACCCTCCATAGGAGAATGTCTATATCCATCAATCCAAGAGCAATATGATCCTATTTATGTTAGCCAAGTGGAACAAGAGGCAATGGATCATCTCAAGGAAGCAATGGATCGACTTCAAGCAACCGTCTGTCAAAAGTCGGACTCATGGGATTCATGCAACAAGCCAAGCAATTCCAATGATGAATGTGAAAAATCAACCGAAGAGAGGAGCATGAAGGAGATTTTAGAATCTCAACATGAGAACAAAGAAGTGGGGTGTGTTGTGAAAAAAGTGGAAAGGATGGAGATTGTTGAAGAAGAAGAAGTGGTTGAAGACCTAGGCAAAGTTTGATGAGCGGATAATTTATACGCTTTTTGGCATTATTTTTAGGTAGTTTTTAGTATAATTTAGTTAGTTTTTAGTATAATTTAGTTAGTTTTTATTCAAAATTCATATTTCTGGATTTTACTATGAGTTTGTGTATTTTTCTGTGATTTTAGGTATTTTCTGGCTGAAATTGAGGGACCTAAGCAAAAATCTGATACAGAGGCTGAAAAAGGACTACAGATGCTGTTGGATTCTGACCTTCCTGCACTCAAAATGGATTTTCTGGAGCTACAGAAGACCAATTGGCGAGCTCTCAATTGCGTTGGAAAGTAGACATCCAAAGCTTTCCAGAAATATATAATAGTCCATACTTTGCCCAAGTTTTGAAGACGCAAATTGGCGTTTAACGCCAAGTCTTTACCCTATTCTGCCGTTAAACGCCAGAAACAGGTTGCAAACCAGAGTTAAACGCTAGAAATAGGCTACAACCTGGCGTTTAACTCCAAGAGAAGCCTCTATACGTGTAAAGCTCAATGCTCAGCCCAAGCACACACCAAGTGGGCCCCAGAAGTGGATTTCTGCACTATCTGCACTTAGTTACTTATTTTCTGTAACCCTAGCTACTAGTTTAGTATAAAAACAACTTTTAGAGACTTACTATGTACCTCATGATATTTCACATCTGAATTTTGTATTTTCTACGGCATGAGTCTCTAAACTCCATGGTTAGGGGTGAGGAGCTCTACTGTGTTTCGATGAATTAATGCAATTACTACAGTTTCCCATTCAATCACGCTTGTCTCTATTCTAAGATATTCACTCGCACTTCACCCTGATGAATGTGATGATCCGTGACACTCATCACTATTCTCAACCTATGAACGCGTGCCTGACAACTACTTCCGTTCTACCTTAGATTGAGTGTATATCTCTTAGCATCTTGGTTCATGATCAGAGTCTTCGTGGTATAGGCTAGGACTATTGGCGGCCATTCCTGAGATCCGAAAAGTCTAAACCTTATCTGTGGTATTCCGAGTAGGATCTGGGATGGGATGACTGTGATGAGCTTCAAACTCACGAGTGCTAGGCGTAGTGACAAACGTAAAAAGATCAATGGATCCTATTCCAACATGAGTGAGAACCGACAGATGATTAGCCATGCGGTGACAGCGTATTTGGACCATTTTCACTGAGAGGACGGATGATAGCCATTAACAACGGTGATCCACCAACATACAGCTTGCTATGGAAGGAGCCTTGCGTGCGTGAAGAAGAAGACAGTAGGAAAGCAGAGATTCGGAAGACAGAGCATCTCCAAATCCTCAATCTATTCTCCATTACTGTATAACAAGTATTATTTAATTTATGCTATTTACTCTTCATAAACCCAATCAATTTTATTACTAATTTCCTGACTAAGAATTACAAAATAACCATAGCTTGCTTCAAGCCAACAATCTCCATGGGATCGACCCTTACTCACGTACGGTATTACTTAGACAACCCAGTGCACTTGCTGGTTAGTGGTACGAGTTGTGAAAAGTGTGATTTACAATTCGTGCACCAAGTTTTTGGCGCCGTTGCTAGGGATTGTTCAAGTTTAGACAACTGACGGTTTATTTTGTTGCTTAAATTAGAAAAATTTTATCTTTTTGATTTAGAGTCATTAAATTAGAGTCTTTTATTTTCTCTTCAAAAATCTTTCAAAAAAATTTTTATTTTTCTTTATTAATTTTTAATTTTTCTTTGAGTCTTCTGTTTGAGTTTAGATTCATATTTTAAGTTTGGTGTCAATTGCATGTTTTTATTTTCCTTTAAATTTTCGAATTTTTGTTCATAGTTCTTTCTTGATCTTCAAGTTGTTCTTGCTATTTTTCTTGTTTGATCTTTAGTGTTTCCTGTTCTGTGTCTTTTCTTATTTTTCTTGTGCGTTTTCAAATGATCAGTATTCAAAAAATTTATATACATTAAATACCTTTTTTTAAAAAAAAAACATGTTAAATTTATAGCTCAGTTGGCTAGAGCGTTGTGCTTATGTTCTTGGTAATTGGGTATCTTCCTTTTAAAACTTTTTTCAAAAATAATTTTTCTTTGATTAAATCTTGTGTCAAACTTTTAAGTTTGGTGTTCTCTTGTTATTTTTCTTTAATTTTCAAAAATTTATTTTTAGTTTTCTAAAAGTTTTAAGTTTGGTGTTCTTTTTATGTTCTTGAGTCTTTGAATTTTATTCTTGTTGTTCTTGTGAGTCTTCAAGGTGTTCTTGAGTCTTCTTTGTATTTTGATCTTTAAAATTTTTAAGTTTGGTGTTCCCTGATGTTTTTCCTCCAAAATTTTCGAAAAACAAGGATCATTAGATCTAAAAATTTTAAGTCTTGTGTCTTTTGTGTGTTCTTCTCTTTCCTCATGAAATTCAAAAATAAAAAAATCCTTTCCTTTAATTGCTCATAATTTTCGAATTCATTAGGTTGATTTGATCAAAATTTTTAAAATCATATCTTTTTCAAAATCTTATCTTATCTTTTCCAATCTCAAATTTTAAAATCATACCTTTTTCAAATCTTTTTAATTTATTTCTTATTTTAATTTTCACTTTCCTTTTTATCTATTTTTCCAATTTTTGAAATTATAGTTAATTTTTTTAATTAATTATTTTATTTTATTTTATTTTCCTTTTAATTTTCGGTATTCAAAAAAAATATTTAAAAAATAAAAAATAAAAAATAATAATAATAATTTTTTTTATATTTTACAATCCACATCATCTCCCTTTCTCAATCATGGATCTAAGTAGAAATGAACAGTCTAGAAGGACTCTAGGGTCATATGCTAACTCCATTACTGCTGCATATAGGAGTAGCATCTGTATACCTCCCATCAAAGCAAGCAGTTTTGAGCTAAATCCTCAGCTCATTGTCATGGTGCAGCAAAATTGCCAGTATTCCGGTCTTTCACAAGAAGAACCTACTGAGTTTCTGGTGCAGTTCTTGCAAATTGCTGACACAGTGCGTGACAAGGAGGTAGATCAGGATGTGTACAGACTATTACTGTTTCTGTTTGCTGTAAAAAATCAAGCTAAGAGGTGGTTAAATAACCAACCCACAGCAAGCATAAGAACATGGAAACAGTTATCAGATAAATTCCTGAATCAATATTTCCCTCCAAAAAGGATGACACAGCTAAGGCTGGACATCCAAGGCTTTAAACAAGAGGATGATGAATCCCTTTATAACGCCTGGGAGAGGTACAGAGGGATGCTAAGGAAATGCCCCTCTGAAATGTTTTCAGAGTGGCTGCAATTAGACATCTTCTACTATGGGCTTACAGAAAAAGCTCAGATATCTCTAGACCACTCAGCTGGTGGATCTATACACATGAAAAAGACTATTGAAGAGGCTCAAGAGCTTATTGATATAGTTGCTAGAAATCAGCATCTGTACATAAGTAATGAGTCCTCCATGAAAGAAGAAGCTAAGGCAGTATCAACTGATTTTAGTCCTCAGGAACAAGTTGCTGAACTCAATCAGCAACTATCTTCTATAACAAGGCAGTTAGCAGAATTTAAGGAGATGCTACAAGAAACCAAAATTGCTAACAAGGATATGAAATCACAATTAAATCAGACAAAACAGCAATTATCAAAATAGATAACAGAGGAGTGCCAAGCAGTTCAATTAAGAAGTGGAAAAATGTTAAATACTCCAACTCAAAGCAGCAGAAAGCCAAGAAAAGAACAGCTGACAGAGGATGAGCAACTTGCTACCCAAAATCCCTCTGAGGATAGTAAGAGCCCAGAGAGGAATATGTTTGGTGATCAAACGCCAGAAACAGATGAAAAACTGGCGTTAAACTCCAATTCCACGTCCAGTTCTCGCGTTTAAACGCTAGAAAATGGTAGGAATCTGGCGTTAAACGCCCAATCCATGTCCAGTTCTGGCGTTCAAACACCAGTGAGGGATCAGACACCTGCAAGTGCTGATGCTAACTCCCTCAAGAAGGCTTCTCAACTTGCCTCTGTAGGAACTAAACCTGCAGCAACTAAGATTGAAGAATATAAAGCCAAAATACCTTATCCTTAGAAACTCCGCAAAGCAGAACATGATAAATAATTTGCTCACTTTGCAGATTATCTCAGGACTCTTGAAATAAAGATTCCGTTTGCAAAGGAACTTGAGCAAATACCCTCTTATGCTAAGTTCATGAAAGAGATCTTAAGTCATAAGAAGGATTGGAGAGAAACAGAAAAAGTTTTTCTCACTGAAGAGTGCAGTGCAGTCATCCTAACAAGCTTAACAGAGAAGCTTAAGGATCCCGGAAGCTTTATGATACCATGTACACTAGAGGGTACTTGTACCAAGATAGCTCTATGCGACCTTGGGGCAAGTATCAATCTAATCCCTGCATCCACTATCAGAAAGCTTGGCTTGACTAAAGAGGTCAAACCAACCTGGATATGTCTTCAACTTGCTGATGGCACCATTAAATATCCATCAGGCATAATTGAGGACATGATTGTCAAGGTTGGGCCATTTGCCTTTCCCACTGACTTGTAGTATTGGAGATGGAGGAGCACAAGAGTGCAACTCTCATTCTAGGAAGACCCTTCCTAGCAACTGGACGAACCCTCATTGATGTCTAAAAAGGGGAAGTGACCTTAAGAGTCAATGAGGATGAGTTCAGGCTGAATGCTGTTGAGGCAATGAAGCATCCAGACACATCAAAAGACTGCATGCGTGTTGATATTATTGACTCCCTGGTAGAGGAGATCAACATGGCTGAAAGTCTCGAATCAGAGCTAGAAGACATCTTTAAAGATGTTCAGCCTGATCTGGAGGAATCAGAGGAAATAAAAGAGCCTCTGAAAATTCCTCAGAAAGAGGAGAAACCTCCTAAACCCGAGCTCAAACCACTACCACCATCCCTGAAATATGCATTTCTGGGAGAAGGTGACACTTTTTCGGTGATCATAAGCTCTGCTTTAAATCCACAGGAAGAGAAAGCACTACTTCAAGTCCTAAGGACACACAAGGCAGCTCTTGGGTGGTCCATAAGTGATCTTAAGGGCATCAGCCCAGCAAGATGCATGCACAAGATCCTATTGGAAGATGATGCTAAGCCAGTGGTTCAACCACAGAGGCGGCTAAATCCATCCATGAAGGAGGTGGTGCAGAACGAGGTCACCAAGTTACTGGAGGCTGAGATTATTTATCCTATTTCTGATAGCCCCTGGGTGAGCCCTGTCTAAGTTGTCCTCAAGAAGGGAGGCATGACAGTGGTTCATAATGAAAGAAATGAACTGGTTCCTACAAGAACAGTTACAGGGTGGCGTATGTGTATTGATTATAGAAGGCTCAATACAGCCACTACGAAGGATCACTTTCCTTTATCATTCATAGACTAGATGCTAGAAAGACTAGCAGGTCATGAATAATACTGCTTTTTGGATGGCTATTCAGGTTACAACAAAATTGTAGTAGATCCTCAGGACCAAGAGAAAACAACATTCACATGTCCTTTTGGAGTGTTTGCCTACAGAAGGATGCCTTTTGGTCTGTGCAATGCACCTGCAACCTTTCAGAGGTGCATGCTCTCTATCTTTTCTGATATGGTAGAGAAATTTCTGGAAGTCTTCATGGATGACTTTTCAGCCTTTGGAGACTCATTCAGCTCCTGCCTTAACCATTTAGCACTTATTCTGAAAAGATGCCAAGAGACCAACCTAGTTTTAAACTGGGAAAAATGTCACTTTATGGTGACTGAAGGGATTGTCCTTGGGTATAAAATTTTAAACAAGGGAATAGAGGTAGATCAAGCTAAAGTTGAAGTAATTGAAAAATTACCACCACCTGCCAATGTTAAGGCAATCAGAAGCTTTCTGGGGCATGCAAGATTCTATAGGAGGTTTATAAAGGATTTTTCAAAAATTGCAAAACCTCTAAGAAATCTGCTAGCTGCTGACATGCCATTTGTGTTTGACACAGAGTGTCTGCAGGCGTTTGAAACTCTGAAAGCTAAGCTGGTCACAGCACCAGTTATTTCTGCACCAGACTGAACATTACCATTCGAACTAATGTGTGATGCCAGTGACCATGCCATTGGTACAGTATTGGGACAGAGGCATAACAAGCTTCTGCATGTTATTTATTATGCTAGCCGTGTTTTAAATGATGCCCAGAAAAACTACACAACCACAGAAAAATAATTGCTTGCAGTGGTTTATGCCATTGACAAGTTTAGATCATACTTAGTAGGATCAAAAGTGATTGTGTACACTAACCATGATGCTCTTAAATATCTACTTACAAAGCAGGATTCAAAACCCAGACTCATAAGATGGGTGTTGCTTCTGCAAGAGTTTGATATAGAAATAAGAGACAGAAAAGGGACAGAGAACCAAGTGGCTGATCATCTGTCCCGGATAGAACCAGTAGAAGGGGCGTCCTTTCCCTCTATTGAGATCTCTAAAACCTTTCCGGATGAGCAATTGTTTGCCATTCAGGAAACACCATGGTTTGCAGACATTACAAACGATAAAGCTGCAAGATTCATACCCAAGGAGTACAGCAGGCAACAAAAGAAAAAAATTAATTACTGATGCAAAGTACTATCTGTGGGATGAACCATATCTCTTTAAGAGATGTGCAGACAGAATAATCCGTAGGTGTGTGCCTAGAGAAGAAGCATAGAAGATCCTATGGCATTGTCATGGATCACAATATGGAGGACATTTCGGAGGTGAGCGAACAGCCACAAAAGTCCTCCAATGTGGCTTCTACTGGCCCACTCTCTATAAAGACTCTCGAGAGTTTGTGCGTAACTGTGACAGCTACCAGAGAGCTGGTAATCTTCCTCATAGTTACGCCATGCCTCAGCAAGGGATCTTAGAGATTGAGTTGTTTAACGTATGGGATATTGACTTCATGGGGCTTTTCCCACCATCATACTCAAACACTTATATTCTGGTGGCAGTCGACTATGTATCCAAATGGGTAGAGGCCATTGCAACACCCACCAATGATACTAAGACAGTGCTGAAGTTCCTTCAGAAACATATCTTCAGCAGATTTGGTGTCCCTAGAGCACTAATCAGTGATGGGGGCACTCACTTCTGCAACAAACAGCTTTACTCTGCTATGGTCCGATATGGAATTAGCCACAAGGTGGAAACTCCATATCATCCACAGACAAATGGGCAAACTGAAGTCTCTAATAGAGAACTAAAAAGAATCCTGGAACGGACTGTAAGTACCCGTAGAAAGGATTGGGCAAGAAGCTTGGATGACGCTCTATGGACATACAGAACAGCATTCAAGACTCCTATAGGGACCTCTCCATACAAGCTTGTGTATGGTAAGGCCTGTCATGCCCGTGGAACTGGAGCATAAGGCCTACTGGGCAACCAGATTCCTAAACTTTGATGCCAAATTAGCTGGAGAAAAAAGATTGCTCCAGCTAAATGAGCTAGAGGAATTCAGACTCACTGCTTTCGAAAATGCCAAGCTTTAATTTTATGTTTTCTTTAGGATGATGATCATGTGGAGTCACAGAAATCAAAGCAAAGTCAAAAACAGCATTAAAAACAGCTCACCCTGGAAGAAGAGCTTACTGGCATTTAAACGCCAGTAAGAAGCATCAGACTGGCGTTTAACGCCAGAAAGAAGCATCAAGCTGGCATTAAACGCCAGAAACAAGCACCAAGTTGGCGTTCAACGCCAAGAAAGGGGGAAAAGCTGGCGTTTAACGCCAGAAACAAGCAGCAGTCTGGCGTTAAACGCCAGGATTGCACTCTAAGGGCGTTTTGCATGCCTCAATGGAGTAGGGATGCTAAGTCCTTGACCCTTCAAGATTTGTGGACCCCACAGGATCCCACCTACCCCACCTCTTCTTCTCTCCTATTCACACCTTTCCATAACACTCTTCTCCATACTCTCTTCACCACTCACATCCATCCATCATAAACCCCTCATACACACTATCACCCTCCCTTGGCCGAACCCACCACACATCTCCAGCTCCTCCTTTCTTTCTTCTTTTGCTCGAGGACGAGCAAACATTTTAAGTTTGGTGTGGAAAAAGCCCCGCTTTTTAATTGTCCATAACCATATGGCACCTTCCATGAGATTAGAGAAGATCAAAGAGCTATGAGGGAGGAGCAACAAAGGCAAGGAAGAGACATAGAGGAGCTCAAGAGCACCATTGGTTCTTCAAGAGGAAGAAGACGCCACCCTTACTAAGGTGGACCCATTCCTTAATCTCCTTGTCTAATTATTTTTTCTGTTTTCGTTCTCTATGCTTTATGTTTATTTATGTTTGTGTCTGTACTACATGATCATTAGTGTCTAGTGTCTATGCCTTAAAGCTATGAATGTCCTATGAATCCATCACCTTTCTTAAATGAAAAATGTTTTTTATCACAAAAGAACAAGAAGTACATGATTTCAAATTCATCCTTAAAATTAGTTTAATTATTTTGATGTGGTGACAATACTTTTTATTTCTCTGAATGAATACTTGAACAGTGCATATTTTTGAATTTGTTGTTTATGAATGTTAAAATTGTTGGCTCTTGAAAGAATGATGAAAAATGAGAAATGTTATTGATAATCTGAAAAATCATAAAATTGATTCTTGAAGTAAGAAAAAGCAGTGAAAAACAAGGCTTGCAAAGAAAAAAAATGACGAAAATAAAAGACAAAAAATAGAAAGAAAAAGAAAAAGCAAGCAGAAAAAGCCAAGAGTTCTTTAAACCAAAAGGCAAGAGAAAAAAGCCAGTAACCCTTTAAACTAAAAGGCAAGGGTAAAAATGATCCAAGGCTTTGAGCATTAATGGATAGGAGGGCCGAAAGGAATAAAATCCTGGCCTAAGTGGCTAAACCAAGCTGTCCCTAACCATGTGCTTGTGGCGTGAAGGTGTCAAGTGAAAAGCTTGAGACTGAGCGGTTAAAGTCGTGATCCAAAGCAAAAAAAAAGAGTGTGCTTAAGAATTCTGGACACCTCTAATTGGGGACTTTAGCAAAGCTAAGTCACAATCTGAAAAGGTTCACCCAGTTATGTGTCTGTGGCATTTATGTATCCGGTGGTAATACTGGAAAACAAAGTGTTTAGGGCCACGGCCAAGACTCATAAAGTAGCTGTGTTCAAGAATCAACATATTGAACTAGGAGAATCAATAACACTATCTAAATTTTGAGTTCCTATAGATGCCAATCATTCTGAATTTCAAAGGATAAAGGGAGATGCCAAAACTGTTCAGAGGCAAAAAGCTACTAGTCCCGCTCATTTAATTGGAGCTAAGTTTCATTGATATTTTAGAATTTATAGTATATTCTCTTCTTTTTATCCTATTTGATTTTCAGTTGCTTGGGGACAAGCAACAATTTAATTTTGGTGTTGTGATGAGCGGATAATTTATACGCTTTTTGGCATTATTTTTAGGTAGTTTTTAGTATAATTTAGTTAGTTTTTACTATATTTTTATTAGTTTTTATTCAAAATTTACATTTCTGGACTTTACTATGAGTTTGTATATTTTTCTGTGATTTCAGGTATTTTCTGGCTGAAATTGAGGAACCTGAGCAAAAATCTGATTCAGAGGCTGAAAAAGGACTGCAGATGCTGTTGGATTCTGACCTCCCTGTACTCGAAATAGATTTTCTGGAGCTACAGAAGACCAATTGGCACGCTCTCAATTGCGTTGGAAAGTAGACATCCAGTGCTTTCCAGCAATATATAATAGACCATACTTTGCCCAAGTTTTGACGATGCACATTGGCGTTTAACGCCAAGTCTTTACCCTATTATGGCGTTAAATGCCAGAAACAGGCTACAACCTGGCGTTTAACTCCAAGAGAAGCCTCTACATATGTAAACCTCAATGCTCTGCCCAAGCACACACCAAGTGGGCCCCGAAAGTGAATTTCTGCACTATCTGCACTTAGTTACTTATTTTCTGTAACCCTAGCTACTAGTTTAGTATAAAAACAACTTTTAGAGACTTACTATGTACCTCATGATATTTCACATCTGAATTTTGTATTTTCTACGGCATGAATCTCTAAACTCCATGGTTGGGGATGAGGAGCTCTGCTGTGTTTCGATGAATTAATGCAATTACTACAGTTTTCCATTCAATCACGCTTGTCTCTATTCTAAGATATTCACTCGCACTTCACCCTGATGAATGTGATGATCCGTGACACTCATCACTATTCTCAACCTATGAACACGTGCCTGACAACCACTTTCGTTTTACCTTAGATTGAGTGTATATCTCTTAGCCTCTTGGTTCATGATCAGAGTCTTCGTGGTATAGGCTAGGACTATTGGCGGCCATTCTTGAGATCCGGAAAGTCTAAACCTTGTCTGTGGTATTCCGAGTAAGATCTGGGATAGGATGATTGTGATGAGCTTCAAACTCACGAGTGCTGGGCGTAGTGACAGACGCAAAAGGATCAATGGATCCTATTCTAACATGAGTGAGAACCGACAGATGATTAGCCGTGCAGTGACAGCGCATTTGGACCATTTTCACTGAGAGGACGGATGGTAGCCATTGACAACGGTGATCCACCAAATACAGCTTGCCATGGAAGGAGCCTTGCGTGCGTGAAGAAGAAGACAGTAGGAAAGCAGAGATTTGGAAGACAGAGCATCTCCAAATCCTCAATCTATTCTCCATTACTGCATAACAAGTATTATTTAATTTATGCTATTTACTCTTCATAAACCCAATCAGTTTTATTACTAATTTTCTGACTAAGAATTACAAAATAACCATAGCTTGCTTCAAGCCAACAATCTCCGTGGGATCGACCCTTACTCACGTAAGGTATTACTTGGACGACCCAGTGCACTTGCTGGTTAGTGGTACGAGTTGTGAAAAGTGTGATTTACAATTCGTGCACCAAAGTTGAACAAGAAGTGGATTTCAAACTTGAGAACACTTCCACACCAAGTAATGTTATTGGTGATTTTGTGGAAGTGGTTGAACCTTCTTCCATTGAGCTTGAAATTGATGTTGAAGGGGATAATGTGCAACCTCTTGAGCATATTATGGATGATGAAAAATTGGAAGAAGTTGAGCAAGTGACAAGTCCTACATTGAAGACGATTCCACACCAACTAATGTGCTATTTGAGATTGTTGAACCTTCCTCATTGTGTTGTGAAATTGATGTTTAGGAGGCTAGAGCACAACCTTCATCACATGACTTGAGCAATGAGGAATGTATAAAAGAAGTTGGTGAACAAGGAATTGAAATTGAGGAAGCTTGTCAAGAGGTGGATGTCATCCAAGAAGAGCATAAGGGAGTAAAAATTGTCTTTCCCAAGTTGTTTGAGACCTCCCTTCCTAAGTCACCATCCAACATAACATTCAAGTGGGTAAAATTCTTATCCCTAAGCTTTACTTTCCTACTTGAATATGGTTTGCTTGAAACGGATGGGCAACTTAGAGTTCTTTGTGGATTGAAGAGTAAGAGAGAATTGTGTAGTGGTTGGCAAAGTGATGTTAGGCTCATTAAGGTTGAACCCTCAAGGCATAGGCCCCATAGTTGGAAGAGTGCTAAATTATATGGGCCTAGGAGGAGAATTTGGTGCTCTAATGAGAATTCTATGTGCCTACTACCCGGATGGAACAATGATGATCAATTAGAAGACGAGTGTGAAAATAAGATATGGGATCCCGGATCACAACATGGATGCAAATTTTGGGAGCTCATATCTTGTGAAGAACTTCACCCAAACTTGGTGAATTCGGTTGGAAATTCTGACAACCGTTTGAGGAGCAAGCATCCTTGGAAGTTCAAGGATGAGTACAAGCATAAACTACCTTGACAAGGAGCCTCCCAATTGTCCAACATAAGGACAATAAATAAAAGTGCTAGGTAGGAGACACCCACCATGGTAAACTCTTTCCATTCTCTTGTATATATAATCAATGAATGAATTGAGTTGCCATTGTTAGATAGTTTTCTTCTTTTCATACTTTTGTATACCTTGCTTTGATTGTTAGGTTACTTGTTAGATTCATGTTTTGATTAGAATAGTTATTTTTGAATTGCATTTTGCTTGAAGTGCAAGTTTTGTTTGTTTTGTCTTTGAAAAATTTTTCAAAAAAAAAACTAAAAATATTTTTGTTAAATTTAAATTTTGGTTGGTTTAGAGTGTAAATAGGCTAGGATAGTGCCCTGTTTCTGTTTTATGCTTAAAAAAAAGGGCATCCACGCGTAAGCGTGGACGACGCGTATGTGTCACTGGTCTTTCTCACACACCCACGCGTGAGCGTAAGCGATGCGTACGCGTCGAAAAGCAGATGTTGGGACTCCTGGTACAAAAACCAGAGAGTTGCGCTGGAGTGGTGCTGCCTTTGTGCGAAGAGCACAATTGACGCCTACGCGTATGTGTGGTCGACGCTTACGCGTCACCTCTCTTTTCTACATACCACGCGTATGCGTGGTCGATGCTTACGCGCCACGTTCCCTTTTTGCTTTTTGCGCACGCGCATTGCCCATGCGCACGCATCGCTTTCACGCCTCAGCTGCCCTATTTTTGTTTTGTCCCTTTCTTCCTCCTTCTTCTTCTCTCCTTCTTCTTTCCCTCTTCTTTCTTTCTACCTTTCTTCTTCTCTCTTCAAAATTCCACTTCTTATTTTTCTTATTTTTCATTTTCTTTTATATGTTGCATTTGCTTATTTTCATTTATTGCATTTTAATTTTATTTTTATAGCTTGTTCTTATTTTCTTTTCTAAGTTTCTTATTTTAATATTGGTGTTGAATTCTTCTACCCAGTTGTTGAGAATTTCTTGGATTATTTTGGTGCTTCTTGACTTGTTTGATATTGATGGGTGATGAAATTTCTAAGTCAATACTCAACCTTTAATGATTCTTGCATCCTTTGTGCATTGATATGAACTTGCATGTTTTTCATGACCCACTCTTTCTTGATTGAACTTGATGCTTAACATGCTCTTCATGTCATTCACTTGTGCTTTGATTTTACTTTTGCATCAAGTGTTAGTTGATATGCCCTTTGCTTACATTGCTTTCTCACTTACATGTTGTAGCTACCATGTACTTAAGAACCTTACTCTTATTTGGCATTAGCCCCCGCCTATATCCTATTTGCATTGATATCTTTGTTGTAGGTTTAATTTTCTTTCTTTTTCCCTCCTTTTAGGCTGGCCACCGGGAGGAAAAGGAAAAGCTTCTAAATGGGGTGACAAACAAGTTCATCCGCACAACTTTTTAAAGGAGCTCATCAGTTGCAGCAACCCATCCACCCTGCTCATCTTTGCATGCACCGAGGACGGTGCAACCTTTAAGTGTGGAGAGGTCAAGACCGACTTCCGTGGGTAACTATTCTCCTTTCCAACACCAACACTCAATTTCCTTTGTTAGTTAGTGTTGCATTTGCATGATAGTTCGAATTTGTAAATATTCATCTGCTTCCTTCTTGCTAGGACTACTTGGATAGAGTAATGATTTCCTTTCCAAGAAACTATTTTAGGGTATTTCACTAATTGGAATAATTTTTTTTTGTTGAACTGGCTTGAAGAATGTATTTTGGTCTTTTGGAACATGGTTTTAGAGCTAGAACACACAACCTTGTGAGATTTTGAGCCTAATTGATTGGTTGCATCTTATCAACCAATATATTTTGTTTCGGTGTGTGTCGTTCTCTCTAAGACTGTGATCTTTGTCTTACTTGATTCTATATTTCCATTGTTTGGTGTATGCATGCATATATATGATTGAGGTCTTTGTTTCACTAAGCTCACATACCCATATGGCCTTACCCTTTCATCATCCTTTACAAACTAATGTTGAGCCTATTTAACCCCATTTGTTCTTTATTTTAGCATATCACTAACTTTAAGCGAAAAACAATGAATGTCCTTGATTTGAATCCTTGGTTAGCTTAGACTAGTGAGAAGAGTGTACATGATTTAAGTGTGGGGAAATTAGGTTTGGGAACATTTGGTTTGGGAATTGGGTATGTTATATTTAAAAAAAATGTGAAAAAGAGTTGGGCGCATGTTCATACATCCAATATCTTAAGCATATGCATTGATCTCTCATATATATAGTACCCACCACAAGAATAAAAAAAAAGACGAATAAGAAGAAAAATAAAAAAATAAATAAATAAAAATAAAAAAACAATAAAAAGGGGACAAAATGCCCCAAAGTAAGTGGTGATAGCAATGCATATGTATTGTACTCAAATTTGGGATGCATGAACATGTGGCAAAAGATAGTCAATGGGTAGTTAGGTTTTGTATTTTTAATTACATGGATTATTTTAGGTTAGGTGGGAAGTTTAGGTTAATCAAGGATTCAAATTTTAGTCCACTTGACCAAATACAATCCTACCTTGACCCTAACCCCATAACAACCCTCTAAAAGACCTCTTGATATGTGTATTCATGCATTAAACATATGTTGATTGTTAGAAGAAAAGAAACCCTTATAAAACAAAATTAGTAGAGAATTGAAAGAATCGACCCTCAAACACTAGAGAGGATAGAGTGCAAACACTTCCAGTGAGGGTTCGATGCTCAACTCCCTGTTCCCGGCTTTCATAAGCTTTCTTCTTGCAAGTCTATTTGTACTTCGTTTTGGTATTTGAATTAGTGGAATTCATGAGTAATCATATTATCTTAGCCCTACTTGTTCATATATGTTCTTGGAGATTGATTTACTTTTAACCAAGTAGGTAGAAGCATTTAGCTGCATTCATCTAGATAGATTGCATTAAATAAATGTTCATACCCTATTTCTTGTCCTTCTTTATGCTTACCATAAGGACATGCTAATGTTTAAGTGTGGGAAGGTTGACAAACCACAATTTTATGGTTTATTTTGTATTGAGTTTGGTGGATTTTGTCAACTTTTCTTCCATTTATTCACTAAAATAGCATGGTTTTATGAATTTCTCCTAATTGTGCTTAATGGTCGAAAACATGTTTTTTTAGGATTTAAAATTGCTAAATTTAATTCACCTTTCTCCCATTCGATGCCTTGATATGTTTGTTTGTGTGATTTAATGAATGACTTGAAGGAAATGGAAGAAAAGCATGCAAAGTGGGAGAATTCATGAAGGAATGAAGGAATTGCTAAGTTGTCAATCTTGACCTCTTCGTACTAAATCGATCATAACTTAAGCTACAGAGGTCCAAATGAGACGGTTCTAGTTGCGTTGGAAAGCTAACATCCGAGGCTTCAAAATGATATACAATTTGCTATAGTTGCCTTGCGGTTAGGTGATGCGTACATATCGCCCCATGCGTGCGCATCGCAGGATTAGTGTGACTCACTTAAAGGCAACATGTGACCAATGATTTCTAAAGCATTTTGGGCCCAATCTAACCCATTTCTGATGCTATTGAACCAAGGATTGAAGTGGAAATGAACCAAGTAGTCATAGTTTTAGTTTTTCATCATGTTCTAGGATAGAATTCTAGAGAGAGAAGCTCTCTTCTCTCTAGAAGTAGGTTAGGATTCTTAGGTTAATTTCTCTTAGATCTAGCTTTTAATTCTTGCTTTGATTTAGTTTCCTTTACCATTTCTTGTTCCTACATCTTTGCTCTCTTAGCTTTATTTGTTATTTCCTTTATTTTGTTATTCTCATGTTCATACACTTTTGTTCCCTTTGATTTCAATTAATGCAATTTATGTTTGATATTCTTATTGTTTAATTGCTTTGCTATTATTGTTTTCTTGCTTTGGTAGTTGTAGATTTTACATTTCTTACAATTTTACCTTGTTTTCTTTTGTGCCTTCCAAGTGTTTGATAAAATGCTTGATTGGATTTTAGAGTAGATTTTCTATTCTTGGCTTGGGATGGTAACTTGGGTGACCTTGAGTTGCTAATGTCCAAGTGATCGATAATTGGTGTCCATTGACACTAGCTTTCACTAAGTCCATTAGTGAGTGACTAGGACTTATGGATTGGGATTGATAAAACTCATTTGAGTTTCCTTCACTTGTTAGAGGATGACTTAATGGGATTGATCCTTGCAATTATCATGTTGTGGTTAGTAACAAGGATATGGATCCTTAACCATCAACCCTTACCAAGACCTTTTTACCATTTGAGTTCCTTTACTTTCTTGTCATTTATGTTTCTCGTCTCTTATCACAAAACCCCAAAATATACATCCCATACCCAATAACATGAACACTTCCCTGCAATTCCTTGAGAGACGACCCGAGGTTTAAATACTTCGGTTATTTTTATTGGGGTTTGTACTTGTGACAAACAAATTAAACTTTGATTGAGGATTGTTTGTTGGTTTAGAAATATACTTGCAGCGAGATTTCATTGAGAAATTCTTTACCGACAAATTTCCTCCGTCAGCTAACCCACGCATAGAGAAGGAAGAAGGACGTTAAGCTGCTAGTGATAGAGATGGAATATCTACTACAAGAGGAAGAACAAAAAGGGCTGGTGCAGAAAATGCCCTGGAGCAGTGGAACAGAGGTGACGATGGAGAGACGTTTGCGGTGAGAGTGAGACAAGACGTGACGGTAAGGAGAAGAGCTCCTATGAGGATGCTGGCATCGGCACTGCCGCTGGCTGTTGCTACTGAAGATTGAATTTGGGGCTTGGCTTCATTGCTTTTGATTTAGGGTTAAATAGGTTTAGGGTTATTTATTTATTGGGTTGAGATTGAGAGAGAGGGGAATCTATTTCCTTAATTAAAAAAAACGAAAAGGCTAAAACGGCGGAGTAAACAAATAAGAAAAATTGCAAAAAACACTGCCCGGTTCAAACGGTTTATTGATTAACTATCGGTTCGACCAATTTTTGTCAAGAAGTTTTCGAGCCTAACCGGATCGGTCTAGTGACTAATTTTCGAATAATCCAGTTAAACTGATCGGTTCAATTTTTTAAATTATGATTTTTACGTCTTCTCTTTTTTACAATTATTTTATTGTCCCAGTTTTATACTTCTGTCACGTAATTAAATTAGGAAAAAATAGCAAACTAATGATAAGATGATGTGAGAATATTAGATGATTATATTTAATGAGTAGTATTACGT